>NC_022013.1:74118646-74138074 GCF_000317375.1 Microtus ochrogaster
GTGTGTGTGTGTGTGTGTGGTGTGTGTGTGGTATGTGGTGTGTGTGTGTGTGTGTGTGTGTGTGTGTGTGCATACTGCAGACACCAGACCCTGATTGGCCACAGAGGATGACTTTGTGGGAAGGGTTCCGCAGACTTTATGTGCAGCCCTGGATGGAGGGTAGCTCTTGTCCAGCCTTTCTGTGAGGAGCTGAAGGGAGTGGATTCCTCCCAGGCAACATGGGCCACAGCCCATCAGCAGGCTGCCAGTCATCAGCAGGTGTGAACAACATAAAACAGGATTAACACTGAACCACAGTGTGTACTAAAAACAGAACCCCCGCCTTGCTTTGAGAAGGACACGCAGAAGTGGAAGACACAAGCCCTGCTCGGGCCTGCTCTCCTTGTTTCCCAAACAGTGCTCAATGGACTATGTTGATAGCTCTGTTTAGGGCAGGAAAGGCAAGCAAGGAGCATGTGTTCCTTTGCAGAAGCTCTCTTTTCACAGTTCAAAGCTTACGGAGTAAAACCTTTTAGGATTTCTTTTCTTTCTTTTTCTTTCTCTCTCTCTCTTTTTTTTTTTGAGGTATTAAAAACTGAAGCTAAAGTCATTAGTTGAGTCAGGTTGACAGGCTTATATTACAGAGATATTGTCCCTGCTTCCAAATTAAAAGTTGATGGATAGCCATTTGGTGTGGTCGTTCCAGCTCTAAAAAGTTCTGTTGATTGATTATTCTGTTATTTTTATATTTAATTGGATTACTTGACTCATAATTTTTCCAAAGTGAAATAAACCCACAAATAAATAAAAGGAATGATAGTTTCTCTATTCTTATAATATTAAAAACCAACAAACCACTACTTAGGAATAAGAAAGATACCCATAAGAACAAGTGTTACTATAGGGTTCTGTGTGGGTTAGGAAGTGCAGCACTGTAAGAAATTTATATCATTGAGTAACATGTTCAGTATTTTGTTTAGAAAACAGTCCCACACCCATGTGATACCATACTAAATCTAGTTTATTTTGTATGTTAGGATACAGTTTACATATATTTAGGGGGGGGTTGAAACTAATTTGTATTTCAAGAGTTTGGCACTTGGTCACATTCAGGAAAGTATACAAATTAAGGAAATGGCAAGGCAATTAGTTGTAGAACTAATATTGTATGTACACATGCATATATTGTACACATTAACACACATAAACCTTTAGCATGTACAAATACAGATCTTTCTGCGTGTGTATCTAATGCCATTACACTGACTTCTTAGACTAAGATATTCATAAGACTATGCTGTTCATGAGCATCATATATACACTGATTTAAAATGCTTTTCAAGCGTCAAAGACCAAAATTCCACTGGCCATTCTCTCTTGGGTAATGAGTGATTACCCAGTCACCAGCTTTCCTGTTATTTGTGTCTTCATTTTAAAATATAATTACTGACTTGTTCCTTCACCATTTTTTCTTTTCTTCTTTTTATTTTTTACTTTAAATATTTTTTTAAATAGTAATTTTTTTTCTGAGCTTGTCACTCATTTTTCTGTAGAATTATACTGCCACTGTTTGAATATAGCAGTCTTGCAATACATGTAATTTGTAAGGTACTTCCAGGTCATTAGAAGTTATGTAAATTCTAAAAATTACATTTGCTTATTTTGAGGTAGGGTTTTGCCATGTAGCCTTGAGAGGCTGGGAGCCCACTTTGTAACCTAGGCAAGCTTTGAACTCACTGATGTTCACTTACTGCTGATCCAAAGTGCTGAGATTACGGGTGGCGACCATACCAGCTTAAAAATTACATTTTAATTTCCAAGTTATTATATTGCCTAAGAAAGTCGCTTACCATCATTGGCCTTCCATTGTTTCTTTCCTATTTATGATTTTAAACACCTCTGTTAGAAAATATGAACTAGTTGGAGGCTCATAACTTAATGATAGCTAATGAAATATGGTTTAGAAAATATCAATTTAAAAATTAGTTTTTTGGCATGTGTTCTTTATATCCAACTGTTGAGTATCAAATTCACAGCATATAGTAACTTCTCATGTTGCCTCAAAAAAAAAAAAAGATTGTTCATGTTACTTTGCACTTTTTTAAGTCATTTAGGTTTAGGGTCCTGCTTTGAGAAGCCACTGTGCGCACACAGGTGCGATCCTAGCTCCGGGGATCCTGACATAAATGATGAAATCTAGAATGGTCTCGGGTGCACATCACACATTTTCAAGTGTGACTTCTTGCACTCAGTCCAGTATAAATGGAAGTCAGTTTTCAGATGATAACTTCAGGAACTGAGGTTGTAATTTTTTTTTTCCATAGGACTTTAGCAAGTTGAAACTCTGGCATTTGCATTTCTGAGCTGAAGATTGAAATTGTCATCATAAGCACAGAATTATACCAGCCCATAGTACTACAAGCATATGATTGAATTGGGGTGTTAGCTTAGGTCCTTTTGTTGGTGGTGCTTGTCTTGCAGCCGTAGCGGGTAAACTTGAGGACCTTGTGTGTGGTCAGGGGGCTCCACCACTGACCTCTGCCCTGAGCTCATTACAGTGTCTTGTCTCTGCTCCTCAAGTTAAAATGGACGGACTCTCGTGTCTTTGGAGATTTGCCCTCAAAGGCTATTCCTAACCTAACAGTGCTTGACATTGCCTGCATATAGGTTTGGTTTTGTTTTGTTTTAGGCTGGTAGTGAAAGTGAAAAAAAAATCTTTAAAAGATTGTTCGAACAAGCAAACAAACAAACAAACAAACAAACAATAAAAAACCCCAACAGGTATTTCTCAAGTTGTAGGCCCAGTAAGGGTGATTGTTTGAATTTGATGATTCTGTCATTTGGCTCTGTCTGGGGAAGGTTGGAGTTAGTGAACTGTTCCTAATCAAAGTCATCGACTTTTAAGGAAGAAAACTTCTCACGTTGCCTCAAAACAGATTGTTTATATTCCTTTGCCCTATTTTTTTTAAGTCATTTAGGTTTAGGGTCCTGCTTTGAGAAGCCACTGTGCGCACACAGGTGCGATCCTAGCTCCGGGGATCCTACATAAATGATGAAAATCCAGAATGGTCACGAGTGCACATCACACATTTTCAAGTGTGACTTTTTGCACTCAGTCCGGCATAAACGGAAGTCAGTTCATCTTCAGATGCACTCTGAGCCAGGGTCTTCATCCAGCATTCCTGAACAGCTGCCCTTTAGAGTTCCCCAAAGCCAGGGATTTCCATTTGCTTGAGGACTTGAAGATTGAATTGAAAGCTGTCCTCACCCCTTGCACTAAGCACTCGGCAGATGCATTTTATTTCAGCATTTTATGTGTTTATTTATTCTTTGAAGATACAGCTTGCTTTGCCTCAGGTCATTAAAATCACTGTCTTGCACATCTTTAGATGTTTCCAACGAGATGATTAGTCAAGTCAGTCAGTAAGACTTACGCTGGCATCACAGAAGTTTATAGAAGGGTCAGACCGTGGGACCACGGTGCCATTGCCAGTCAGAATGTGCCAGAAACATCTCGGGAGAGTTTTTGTCAAGTGTTTATGCTCAATTAAAATTTATACTCCGTGCTACTGAGTGCCTGTCTCCTGATAGCTCGGTGTCAGTGTGGCCAGCTTTCTTTGCAACGGCTGTGGAACTGAATGCTTTGTGTGGAATAGTGCTGTAGGGAGGCAGACTTTAAAAGGGAGATGGTGCTTTTTCGAAAAAGACACCAGACACATAGACAAAGGATTGTCTCCACTTGAGCATAGCCAATATTTCCTACACCAGCGCAAAACCATGACAACATGGCTCGGATCTTCTTCCTAGTTGCAAAGCACAACTTAACCTTTGTGTCTTCCTGTACCCAGGAACCTCCTGTCCATTTCTTCTTCATTTGTGCTTTTTGCAAAATATCCATGAATATGTGCATTTTCTCCACTGTTTCCCCGACTCTACCCCTTCACTCCCCTGGAATTCTTTTTAATTCTTAAAGCTGAGACGGAATATTTCAGAAGGCTACCTCCTTCGCTATGCACACGGCCAGGATGTATCCTAAGGCCTTCCCCAGAGGTCTATAAGAATGAAAAAGAAGAAAAACAGAATAATTCACTAACAAAGCAACAGCGTAAAGCATCAGGGCTTGCTGGGCTGGGGTGGCGTGGTGGAAGAGAGAGGATAATTTATGATGCTTCCGGTATTGATGGAAAGGATTTGCCCATGCCCCACTTCCACCCCACCCGCGAACTCCACAGCACTCAGCATTAGATGATGCTAATGTACCTGGAAGGAAAAGGCGGCCCATGCCCAGGCAGGCTGCATCAGACAGGGCGCCTTGCCATCTGGCCCACCTGCTGCATGCAGGAGTCCATCTGGTGACTGCAATAGCTCATTGTAGGCCTCTTCAGAGGAACACTGGGGCTGAAAAGCAGGCAGTGTGAATTATTGAAGTGGCTGATATAAATAAATAGAGGGGAAGGGGAGAAGAATAACAGGGGAAGGGAGGAAGAGAGCCTGCCCCTTCCCTTTGTCTGTAGTTCTGGAATGTTCTAAATGCTCAAAAACACCCATTTGCATGTAAATTTTGGTGTGTAGATCACGGTGCAGATTACACACCAATGAGATTTATCTAGGTTTAGATAAAACTCAGACTGCCTTGCACACAAGATAGGTAATCTTAAAGAGTTCAGAATCAGTAAAACTGATAACGTGTGGTGTATTTCAGGTATCCGTTCACCCAGTAAAGCTACGGTTTGTCCTTTTAGGAACAGATGGGTTTTGTTAGGGGTGGGGGATGGGGGACATGTGCTTGACTTTTTAATTATAATTTATAGAATTCATAGGTTTTCTTCTGTTAGATTTAAAAATGAGAAAAACTGTGTTAATGCAATTTATGTATGTGACCAATCAAAACTATTTTAGTTAGGTACAGTTCCTTTTAGTGATGGGGTATATGTATTAATAGGTTGTATTACTAGGTGCTAAGTGGGAAATCAGTGCATTACTCTCTGAGATTCGTATTTAGATTAAACAGGTGATCACGATGGTCCTAAGCACCGTGATTAATGCAAAAAAAGAAATACTGAAATCACAAGCCAGAGTCCAGGAACTTGCTTATATCCAAGCGGAATATCAAGGGGGAGAAATGAGCTTTAAAGATTTCCTGGACTTCTTGTATAAGTAACGAAGTCATTTTCTGAGGTTGTAATTGCTGCAGAGTCTAGCATAAGCTGGTTTGTACGAACTGAATGTCAGTTCTTCTTGAAAGGTAAGGAGTGCATCTGGAATTGTGGTGTCCAGAAACCATTCTTGTGGTATTTCCTCAGAGGCATTAGGGGGTGGCATTGTTTGAGGTCAGGGTAGAGACTTTATGCTTCATTCAAATTAATATCTATTTTTCCCTTCTCTCATTTTTACATTATGGAGTGGCTAATAAAGATGAAGAATGATCTGTGTTTGTGTCCAACCGGTTCATTTTTTAGCTGACAAATCTGTACTGAAGCCATGTGAACGGAATGGGCCTGTTGTTGTCTCTCTTGCTCTCATGTTGGGAAAGGCATGAGGCGCTTGCTGCTCCAGGACAGACTAGACTCCTTGCTGCTCCGGGACAGACCAGACTCCTTGCTGCTCCGGGACAGACCAGACTCCTTGCTGCCATTGTATTCTATCCCCTGTTCAGCTGCAAAGAAAGCTTCACTGAGCTTCTTCCCACCAGTGAAACTCCAAGTTATCATGCAAACCTAAGCAATTTTTGTATCTACAGCCAAATAGGCACAGAAAGAATTTACATAGTTAATTCTAAAAGTAACCGATGACCTCCTTTGTTTTCAAAGGTATTTTATGGTGATTGATTTATAGTCATCTCTTTTTTAAAATAAGCTGGGGACGTCCTCTTCCTGTCTGCTTTTGAGACTCTAAGTAAAAGTCACAGCTAGTTTTGGCAACTAGTCACCTCTTCACCTATTCCGCTGAGGCCTCTCACTTCCTCCTGTGACATCCCAGGATGCCTCCTTGCCCATCCTCAATACTCCGCCTCTGTGAAAAGAAACCCCTTCCCTCTCCAAATTTCACCTACCAAGAACTCAAAATAGTTTGTTATGACATTGTTATGATACCATCATTTCCTGGAAAACTTTCTTGCTGACTTGATGAGAAAATGTCCCAGCAGGCAGAGGACAGAGCCGACACCTGGCCACCCCAGTGACAGCCCTTGACTGTGAGAGACAGGGTTGACTTAGTGCCCCCCAGACAGTTTTAGGGAGCACCACACATAGTTCAAGGCTCCTCCCACACACAGCGTTGGTTTTTTATAAGCTGTCACTCCTGGGAAACATCTTTTTCTTCTGCATTTGTATTTACCAAGACTTGCTGTACTGATTTACAAGTTTTATCTTCTTATTTAAGATGCAGCCTCCTGGACTCCAGCCCTTTGCGTAGTGGGACAAAAACATGGAATCTTTTTGACCTGGGTGGGGCTGGGGTAGTTCACAGGGGATGATTTTGTCGTGTCAGGCATGATTGTGACAGTGGTGTCTGGGGTATGTAATACTTTATGTTATCATAAGATCACCTCCAAGCATGTTCGTGTCACTAGGGGGAGCCTAGAATGCGCCCATGGTCATGGAACGCCAATGGGAACATCACCTGTGAGCAGCTGAAGCTCCCAGGACCACCCCTTCCAGCATTTTACAGTTTCCCCCTTTGAGTCTAATAAGAGTCAAGGATATAATCTGGGTGTGGATTTCATTTTTGTTTGATTATGATGTTCATGGGGGTTGTTATTTAGACACGCAAGTGTCATCTATTAGAGGAAGCCATGAATCCAAATATTTGCTAGGAATTTTAAAAGAAAAATATTATCATTTCTCAAGAAGACTCCCAGCAGGTTATTAATTAGTGTTGTGACTTACTTTTGCAGAATGCTGACTTTGTAATTATGGAGTAAATTGGTAAGTCTTTTTGATATTATGAAAACTAAAATAGAGAAAGAAAAATGAAGGCTAATAAGAGACTCTCTAACACAGCCTCGATTTCACAAGGCAACCCTTCCGCAGAGGTTCCTCATGGGATCTGCCATTGATAGCTCAGTCAGATCAGCTGCGCCGTGGTGAGCGAGCTGCCGGAAACACGGGTTCTCCCCACAGTTATAGTGTTATTAATTATCTGGATAAGAAGCAAACAGCATCCGTGGTGCTTAATAGCTCCCCATAAAGAACTTCATTACCCTGTTCACGGGGAAGAAGAGGGGTGTAATAATGAATCACTGGGATTTTTATGGCTGTATAAGTGGGGAGGTGAGGTGACCATGTGGGGTTTCCCAAAAGCAAGGACAATAAATAGAATGGCATTACTTAAGCAGTAAGGACAATGTGTCGTGGTCAGCTTTGGCTTGGGGGTGTCCTGATTGCCCAGGTGCAATGCCACGGTCCTTTATTGTGTTAAAACATAGTGATCATGTTGACGTCTCTTTGATGGGAGAGAATCCTGCTAAGAGGGGAGACAGGCCACTAGGGAAAGAGGACAGACAAAAAGACCAGTGTATGTACGCAAATGGATGAACAGTCAAGAAAACTCCTGCCGTTGTCTCGTTATCATTTCTCGGGAAGCTCTTTCAGGCCTTTTGGCCATTCATCGTTGGTCTCAGAGTCCAGTTTAAATGCATATTGGATATCAGTTTTAAAAATAATATAGTTTATTTGGGGGCCCAGGTTGAATGGTGCACACTGTGGATTCCAAAGTGATAGAAATTAATGCCTCTGCTTAAAGTATGTTAAGCAAAAAGTGCCTGGCAAGTCCGTGCACTCCATAAATATTCCGTGCCCTCTCCCCGCTACTTCGCTCTTAATAACCGGGTTGTTAGTAGCACTAGAGGGGAAGTACAAACTGAGATTTCACTTCTCAAAGCCAAATTAGCTTCTTACCTCAACCGACAAATTCTGCAGGCGAAATGAGTCATAATAAGGATTAGTCAGGGAGCTTGAATTGGACCTATTTCTCGTGCATGTGTGCGTCCTTATCAGTCTCCCACTACTTATAATTGCCAGCTTCACTTTCTGAAATTAGCCGGGGCAAAGCAAGGCAGAGGCAGAAGCCTAGCTGCTTGCTGGCTCCTGACCTGCCCAGAAAACTGGGATGAGAATGTGGGGATGAAAAGTCAAGGGTTCATTATCACTACTGAGAGAACCATAGGAACAAAAGGAATTTTCCTTTACTGTGTGTGTGTGTGTGTGTGTGTGTGTGTGTGTGTGTGTGTTTGCCTGCATGTACTGTGTATGCAGTACCTAGAGGAGGCCAAAAGAGGGCTTCAGATCTCCTGGAACTGGAGTTACTGATGGTTGAGAGTGCCTTGTGGGTAATGGGAAGCAATCCTCAGTCTTTTGGATGAACAGCCAGTGCTTTTAATGGTTGAACCATTTCTCCAGGCCAGAGTCTTCTTCTGCTTAGGGAACTGAAAAACAAAGTCTAGTATCCAGCAGACTGCCCTGAAGTGACAGTATTTCAAGAGACCCTCTTACCTTTGTTTCTCCTGTCTTTTGAGAGGCAGGTGAACGAGGTGCGGAGAGTGCCTTATGGGTTATGGTCAATACCATGAGAGCTCAGCTCACATTTTTTCTCATGCACAAATGATTATGTGTGTGTAAGCATGCCTGTGAGGCCATCCCCCACTCATTTGAGGCAGTTTTCTGCAGGAAGGATTTTATCAACTGATTGAGCTGATTTTACCCTCCCGTGGAGATATTTTATTTATCCGATGAAATGCTTAGAACATGATTAATTTGTCAGGGGAACATCTTGTTACTGTAAATTTGCTGAGTGTGAAAGAAAATTGCCACCACATGGATCTTGAAAAATCTGAAGTAGCTAGAATCTTCTTGTAGTTTAGAATTACTTTGCTTTTCTTTAAGACAATAACTTTGCCAGACTTTGAAGCTGAGAGTTCAGTCAGGTTGTATGTGTAAGAGTGTGTGTGTGTGGGGGGGGGCACCAGATACTAGGAGAGGGACTGGTTGGTATAGTGCTGGCCTAGCATGCAGGGATCTCTGAATTCAGTCCTCACCACCACGTAAGCCAGACATGGCAGCACATGCCTGTCATCCCAGCGTGGAGGAAGTGGAGGAAGCAGAACTAATCTTCAAGGTTATTCTTTGCTATATAGCTAGTTAGTTGAAAAACAACCTGGGCTGCAGGAAACTCTGTCTCAACAAAAAAACAAAACAATAGAACCAAGAGAGCATGGAAGAGAAGAAAACAGTTGATATAAGAGATACTAGAGTCTTGATTTCTCTCCCCAGAAGGATGGTGACTGAGGTCTTGTTAAATTTCAGCTCAGGCTGAATTAGTAAGTGGATTTATATATTATAGACAGGCTACATACCTTTTATGATAGAGTTTTAAGGGAGACTTGGGGATCCTTCTGGACCTCAAAGGAGGAAAACCATAAGCAAGCCTTCATCATCAATCAAGCGGGCTAGGGTAACCCTTCTCGTCATGGCCACACAATAAGTACTAGTTAGTAGAGGAACATAATGCAGGCCTTCGTCTGACTTTTATACCATTTGAAATTTGTAAGTGAATTTGTAGTTTGTAAATGAATTTGTAAATGAAGATTTTCCAGCCTTTGTTGCAAGTTGGGCTTGTGTTTTCCAGACACCGAAAGGGCAGAAGTCTCCCCCGGCTCCATTCATTCTTCCGAATGTAACAAGTGACAATGGCAGCGGTTAAGGAAGATGACTGTTTATTCATGTGTGTTCCCTGAGCTCAGTGTCCATTTGTCCATTAGAACGAGCCACTCATCATTCGTGCAGGGTTTCCTCTTTCAGCATCAAGAGTTATGAAAGGAAAATTCCATTTTTCCCTGGCTGTCTGTGACAGGCAGGCTTAGGATTTTGGTCATTGGGTTTAAACACATATCCATCACCTACAGCTGGCAGCTTATTATGATTCCCCCCTTTGAATATATGAATTCCATACCCTGCATGTTGGAAGTCTAACAATGCCAAGTTTTTAGATAAATAATTATCCCTTTGGTGATGTATGGCACATGATCGCCATATTTTCTCATTTTTACTGCATTCTTGCCCTTATCCCCCATATCATAAATCTTTTGCTTTCATATTTAGTAAAACTACGAAGGCAACAACCCCCTGTACTCACTGCAGCCAGCCAATCACAAGCCACCATCACTAGAAAACTCTTGGGCAGAGTTTTCAGTCGATGGTCCGGGTTCATCTTGGCCACAGTTTTGACACAGATGTGCAGAATAGATAATGAGAAGACCTTGTATCTGTGCCTACTGTAACCCTGACATCCCCCGGCCCCCCCACATTTGTGAGGCTGTATGAGATTGAAATGTGGGTGAATGAATATGGTATTATCTGTGTCTGCTAATCCGTCAGTTCAGTCTTGAAAGTGGGGGACCAGTATGTTTGTGTGCGTAGACAGGACATTCATTCTGTTTTTGTTCCTGGGCCTCGGTTTCCTGAGTCGCAGAGCCAATCATAGAGACATTCATCAGGTGGTGAAACAGCCCGCATTCTTGTTTTCCCTTTCTCTGATCACCTGAGTTTGCTTCTTACTCTCTATCCTAGATTCTCACACACAGCTTCCACCAGCACCTGGGCCATCACTTCAGTATTTTTGGTGGTTTTTCAGCCAACCACAAGACTTCTGATGAAGTTTGCCTGTTGGCCTCTGTACTCCAGGAGACTGGATAGCTTGGGTATCTGCCTCTTGCAACCAAAGAGCAGTGGCGGATGAATTCTTACACACAAGGCACAGGTTAGCTGTCACAAGGCAGATGGACCATAGGTGCAAGAATCCATGGTCTTCTGGGATGCGACCTCATTGCCCCCAAGGTAGGGAATTCTGACGTTTAGCACTGTGCTTTGTGGGGCAGAACCACAGAGATTCTTATGGGTCATTCACAGGGAATGTGCTTCAGGAACAGAAATCACCTTTTTGGACTGGTAATGGAGGTTCTCATGCCTACTGCCCTGAGCCCTGATGTGTTTTCTGTATGGTTACTAATGGCTGTGACTGCTGACCATAATTGATTAGTTTAGAAGTTAATACTAACTACTTATTCTCTCCCAGATCATGTGTCATTTTTATCCACATGGAATCTGATGCAGAGCCCAGCTTTTCAGCAATGCTCAGAGAGGCTGTTTTGGTGTTTCCCAAAACATGCCATGTTTTCCTTTGGGAAAAAAAAAGACTTTTTTTCCCTTTGAAGCTTAGCACCATGCTTGTCACAGACAGAGGAGGGAAGGTGTGAAAGTGACAGAGGTAAGGTGTGCCACAGTGTTCTGCAGAACACCTTCATCCTGGGCTCTGAGAAGGGCAGGAGCCCTGTACAATCTGTGAGCTAATGCTGGGAATAGTCGAAGCTCAGTTGGCATTGCTCAAGTCACAGCAAATCAGACAAGTCCAGGCACTCACTGTGATAGTCCACGATAGGTACAAATGTATGTTCCAAAGATTTAGCCAGGCCTGGTGATGTACATCTTTAGTCTCAAGCAAGTGGAAAATGAAGCAGAAGGGTCTCTGAGTTCAAGCCAGTCTGGTGTGCCCTGTTTCTAAACAAACAAGAAACATATTCACTTTAAAAGTTGATTATTCCAAAAATTTCAAAACAATATTTTCTCACATGTATTTATGAAGTAATTTAGCATTAAATATTGACATTAAATAACTCTGGTGTGGCCTGTTGTAGTCCTGAGTAAAAAGTTAAAACTTAGGAAATCCAAATAAATTGTCCCTCTCCCTAGCCCTGCTTCCTCATATGGAGAAAGGGAATGAAATGATCACATTGGAGCACTGATCAGCAGGGTAGATATTCATGGATTTCTCTGCCTTGACAAGAAGAGCACACCGATTTTCCAGACCTCTTCTTGGGACATAAGGAATCATGTTGGTAGTTCTTGAGACTACTAACTTTTGGGTTTTTTTTTTGTTTTTTTAAAAATATTTATTTATTTATTAATTATGCAAACAATATTCTGTCTGTGTGTATGTCTGTAGGCCAGAAGAGGGCACCAGACCTCATTACAGATGATTGTGAGCCACCATGTGGTTGCTGGGAATTGAACTCAGGACCTTTGGAAGAGCAGGCAATGCTCTTAACCACTGAGCCATCTCTCCAGCCCCACTAACTTTTGTTATTGTTGTTTAGTATTTTTATTTGTTTGAGATGGGGATCTCACTTCTTAATCCATGCTGTTCTGGAACTCAGTGTATAGCCAAGGCTGGGAGTAAACTCTTGACAGTCCTCCTGCCTGACTTCCTATTGTCCACAGTCATGTTTATAAGCATGTCTGGACAGATGTAAATCATAGATGCTCATATGACCAGCAGTATATATGAGCAGCATACTCATATAACAGTAGCAGGAAATGATGTTTTCAGTTGATGTAATACCCCACAGTCATGCCTTTATTATGTAAAAATAATATATGTTAAGTAGCTCATATCTGCCCAGCATAGCAAAAACTACTGAGGGTCAGTGTGAAGCAGAATACAGCTCATGCCTCTGATAAAAATTTTAATTACAGTTATTAAATGTAATTATTAGTTAGTAAATAAATTAGTTGAACCATTTTGAGATCACTGTAGACTCACATGGATTCATATGAACAGCAAGGAGAAGTCCTAGATACTTCTTTCTACAGTGTCTTCCCAGGAAATTGATCTGCACAGCCGTGCTACTGTACTGTGGCAACACTGAGCCGAGCTGGTGGCACAGGCCTGTCCTCTCTACCACTCAGGAGACTAAAACAGGATGATTACACATTCAGAGCCAGCCTGGGCTACCGTGAGTTCAAGGACAGCCAAGGAAACTTACTGAGACACTTAAAGTTGAAAAGAAATGAAAGACCAGAAGCAACGGCACACACTGTCAGTCCCAGCACTTGGGAGGCAGAGGCAGACAATCTCTGTGAAGCAAGCTGGTCTAGAGAATAAGTTCCCGGCATGCCAGGGTCACAAGTGAGACTCTTTCTCCAGGGGCAGGAGGAGAAAAGGAAAACTGTGGACTAGGGGTGTCATTCATGGGCAGAGAGCACTTGCCTGGCATGTGGAGATCCCAGGCTCCATCAACCACAACCAAACATCACTGTAGTAATATTTTATACCTTCTGCATCTTGACAATTCAGAAACATTCACTTCTCTGCGGGCATCTAGTTCAGTGTTTAATTTTACTTACATCTATTTTTATGTATGTCTAATAATTTTATGCAAGGCGCCTCTGACCATAGGAACCATCAGTCATCCACAGAAAGACCAGCTCCATTGTAGGGTGCTTGTTTTTGTAGTTAGATTCAAACAAAATTAAAATTAAAAAAAAAACTTTCAAAGTCATTTTAACCTGTTACTATTGTGTATTATTTGTGGGTTACTAGAAGTTCAGACACCAGCCCCCCACTCCCCTGATGATGCCCCCCTCTTTGGGTGTGCAGTGCTGTATCTGACTGGAGGCCACACACATGCTAGACAGGAATTCACATGCTGAGCCACAACACCTGTCCTCTTTCTTTCAATGGCATTACCTCAGATTGCTTAAAGTCATCTCCAGATTTGATCTGTTAGAATGTCTACATACTTGGGATTTACACACCTCATCTCTTTTCCCTGTGACATCACAGGTCTAAAATGGGATCAGATGAATGACACAGAAGAAATAATGTTTGATATCAACATCTGTCCTCCCAGTGTTTGGGAAGAGGCATCAATCCGTGTGATACAGCATCTCAGACACAGGACACTCTGGCCCTATTTTCTTCTCTAACTCCCCTTGGCTCATCCCGAATTCCCTTTGAGTATTCTCTGTATCCCCTCCCCTCTCACACTGGTCCACCAGCTGGTCAGCCTCCTCCCTAAAGTGCTTGCTTCAATCCTTCCTCTTCGAGAGTTCATGAGTCCAACCTTGGGTTTGCAAAGGATGGTCTCTCACTCTTCCCACAATTCCCAGTGTGATGCATGTTCCATTTTACAGCTCTAGCAGTTGAGTTTTGTAGATGACATGGCAGAGCCATGTAAGGCAAGGAAGCATGTTGGTAAAGCTCCAAACCAGACCTTCTAAATAGAAATGTTGGCCATGCAGTGCAGTACCATCCAATATGCTAGACTTTTAGCAGGCTTGCTGGGACCTAAGGAGATATGGCAATGATATTTCTTCTGCTTAGTGTTTTATCTCATAGATGCTTGAGAGTCTTGCCTTGTTCCACACTGTGTGAAGAACACTTTAGGTTTAACTGTGGCCTTATGGGTTTATTGATATATTTGTTTATTTCCTCAACCTCTCAGAAATAGGGTGAAATTAAAAAGAAATCCACTGTTGAATGGCTAGTCAATGGGTAGAAATAAGCAATAGTGTATATGTGAAAAACAGTAGGGACTTGGGGTATGTGTGTTCCATATGATATGTTGTGGGCACATGTAGATGTATGTGGAGGCAGAGGTTGACATGGGGAGTCTTTTTTGATTACATATTGAATCAGGATCTCCTACTTCTACCCAGAGTTGGCCAGTTTGGCCAGTCTTGCGGGCATTTACATTGTCGTTGGGGATCTGAACTCTGGCCGCCATGCTTGCCTGGCAAGAGCTTTACCCGTGTAACCTTTGTGTTTGTCAAAGTTGAGATGCCTGTTGGACACCCTTTAAAATATATGGTCACTTCTCTTTCTCCCTTCCTTTCTTCCTTCTTTCCTCCCTTTCTTCCTCCCTTCATCCCTCCTTCTCTCTCTCTCCCTCCCTCCCTCTCTTTCTCCCTTCCTTCCTTCCTTCTTTCCTCCCTTTCTTCCTCCCTTCCTCCCTCCCTTTCTCTCTCTCCCTTCCTCCTTCCCTCCCTCCCTCCTCCGTTCCTTCCCTCCCTTCCTCTCTTTTTCCCTTCCTTTCTCCTTCCCCTGCTTTTATTTCATTCACACATCTAAACAACCACTCTACCACTGAACTATAACTCCAGCCCTATTTTTACTTTTTAATTTTTAGGTAAAGTCTAAGTTGCCCAGGCTAGACTTGAACTCAATCTGTAGCACGGGCTACCTACCCTTGAACTCTGTAGTCCAAGTTGTACTTAAGCTTGTCATCCTCCTGCTCCAGCTTCTGAACAGTTGTGATTACAAGTCTGTGACACCAGGCACAACTCTTCTTTTTTTTTTATTTCTGTTTCGCAAATCATAAGCTTGGGTTTGTTCTGTCTTCCAATTCCATCTTACTTATTGTACATTCCAAACAAATCAGTTTTTTTTTTTTGTTCATGACACAATCTTATTAGTAGCCAAGACTTGCCTAAAGCTTACTAAGTGCCCTTGAACTCCTATTCTTCCAGAGGTCACTACCCAAGTACTGGAAACACGGGTTTGCCAGGTTTGCCACTACTGTACTGGTCTTTGAAGACACTGTTTGTTTGTTTGTTTGTTTGTTAGAGACACTGTCTTACTAGGTAGTCTTGGCTGCCCTGGAACTCCCTAACTGGGTAGACTAGGTTGACCTTGAATTCAGAGATCCTTCTGCTTCAGCCTCCTGAGTACTGGGATTAGGCCTGTGCCACATCTGGCTCCCAAACCAACTTTTAATACTCACCTGCTCCTAATGACATTCATGTGTCATGTTTTGGCTAAAGGTTTTCTCACGGGCCAGGTACTAGGGAATGAAGCAAGGGAGAAGTTTGTTTGGTGGCAAAACAAACACCAGGTACTGGGGATTTTTATGCTGGCAATGACAAATATTTTAGAGAATTTCAAAGCAGATTTCAGAAAAGACTATTATTTAAATGAGTAGATAATTACTCATTGAGGGCCTATGTTTTTGAAAAGACCCAAGAAATAGAGATGTGTCTCTTGGTCTGCTTTCTGCCCCTGTTCTGGGAATCCTTGGTAAACACTGGTCCACTGCATCCTGATGTGCAGGTCTGTATTTAAGAGCTGGCACAGTGATGGGCATGACTGTAGACAGCTGTAATCCCAACACTCAAGAAGCTGAGGCAGGAGGATTTTTGCATGTAAGCATTTTTCTGGTTTCAAGTTACTTTATGGTTTAGTATTTAAAAAATTTTATCTTCACAATCTCTTGTAGCTTAAAATATTTTTTTGTTCTGATATATATATTTCATTATATGACTCCACCCATTCCATGACACCCCCCCCCCCGAAAGCATGTGTCTTTTACATAACAGATTAGGGTTTTTAAAGCTTTAGGACTTTAGATAATACCAGATTGTGGTCAGCCTTTCTTTAAAACCTTCTCTACAGAAATGTATTTATGAGTGATGATCATACCTAGGATCAATATGCAGGTTTTTAAAATCACGCTCTTGCAGGATGTTCATTGACACTCTGGGTGATATGCCGCGTGACAGAGCCAGTGCTCTGAGACACAGAGTGACAGGGAGAGCCGGTGTTGCTGGGTGTTTCTTCTGATGCTAATAGAATTAGTTAGTGAGCCCCGTGACTAGCAGCACAATCAAAAGCAGGCCAGTCTTCAAAGCCCACTTTTCCCCCCTCACTTTGTAATGCACGCCCGTGGGTCTTTATGTAGTATTGCCTTTAGAGATAACAAATTTTCACAGTCTTAGGAAGCAATAAAATGCATTTAACACTAAATCTTTACTGAGCATAGTTTAATCTTTCTCTGATGCAGAAAGTACTTTATAATTTTATAGCTCGGCAGGCTCATTATTGTGTGCTGGTTATTATCCTGGCAAAGGGTCGGTGCTGTGGCCAAGCCCAGCCAGAGAAGCGACTGTGAGCCCGTGTACATCCCTTGATTTTAAGACATACATTTTCTCGCTCCCGTTCCTCCCAGGTTTTGATTTCTGCCCTTCTGTGTTCTTCCTGAATACATACATCACCCTCTTAAATTTCCTTAACAAAAAATACAATTTCAGGCTGTCTAGATGTGAGGACCATGACAAAGTGATTTTATAGCCACTTCTGAAAGTGGCTAAACTTGGTGACAATTGTGTTTTATGACAACCTCCGCTTTCATGTCGCTGGCCTACTTTTATATCATCATTTTCCCCAACCCCAACTATGAACAATTTCATATCTCAGGATTGGGGGAAAACAAATCCCTTTCCCAGGAATACATTTTAATGGAAAAAAAGCTCTTCCGGTAAGCCAGAGTCTCAGCACCTTTGCTCTGCAATATTCAGTTCCTCACTCACTGGCAACCGTCACTTTTTTTTTTTTTGTGGTTCATGTTCATAAAGGTTGGGGAAGAATTAGTGTTATGGAAGTAAACCCGATTAAAGGGGCTGTGGATCAGATCTGGTAACAGATGGCGCAGTGGAAATCAAAGGTTCTTTGCGGACGGCCGCGGCAGCAGCTTGCCTCTGTGCTCTGTGCCTCCCTTCCTCACACTTGATAGACGCGTACAAATCACAGCAATCCTGTCTTGACAGCCAATTTCAAGAATTTGATCTGGTTAAAGACAGGGCTTTCCTGCTCCACACAGAACCCTGCCTCGTTCTGTTGTTGCGCGGCCACTTTTCCCGTCTCAGCCATCAGCCTCACCTGCCTCGTCTAATGAAGTCGTTCTTAATTACAGTTTTAGATCTTTGCTGTTAATTACTTTCCATTCAATTTTGCATTTCCTAAAGTCTCTGAGGGGTTTATCCTCTTTCTCCCACACTCATTTGGTTCATACATATGTTTTTATGTTTTCCCAAAATTGTTATTCATTTTTAGAATTGTCAGAGGCATTCTTTGGGAATCTTTCCTTGAGAATCCTAATGACCAAAATCAATAATGAAGAATTAACTCTGAGTTTTGTTTAAAAAAATTATTTAGTTTAAAAAGCAGGTTTCCTCATGACTGTTTCATGTATACTTAGCTTGGGTTGACCTTCCTCTGCCCTCTTCCTCTCTCCCCATCTCCCTACTGAAATAGTTATTTTTAGGGAAAAAGATATTAGTGTGACACATTAAAGTTCCCAAATCAGAAAAGAAAAGTAAAAAGAAAATTGCCGGAAGCAATCTCTAAAAGTAGCAGTATTTTAACAAAATACTAATTATTAAAAAATTAAGCGATACATGCTGCCTTCTCATCAGGCAAGCAAAATAAACTCATCAAGGCTTACATTTGGGTGTAGTGCACATGACCAGCCGGCTTCTTCCTTGACCTGTGCCTTACACACTGTGTGGTCACACCTTCACAGACCCCTGACTGGGGTCTGATACACTCAGAGAACAGTCCTGGGAGCGCATCTTGCAAACCCATGTGTCATTTGGACTCTCTACCTATTCCAGAAAAGAAAACAGAAGAGAGGGGCCCAAACAGTCCGCAGGAATGAAGAGAAGATTCACTGAGGGAGCTGTGAGCAGTTGGTAGAAACCAAGGTTCCTACTGGCAGTCAAATCAAATGTAGTAACAACTCAGCGGCTTCCTGCTGCTAGCTGACAGCATGGTGTCACACACTGGGACAAACAACCACTTAAACACTGATTGCACAGAATTGCCCTTTCTGCCAGCACCTCCCACCTTCCAGGGGAATGGGCAAAGAAGACAGCCATTTCTAGGAACACACCAAGAATCCTGCTGTCCTCTCCACCTCAGATGGTCACTGCTTTGTCCTGGGATCCCCAGGCAAGCAGTCTTCCCTAAATGTGGATGCTACAGCTTCACCAAGACGGGGCAAGTTTTCATAATGACTCTTTGTTAACATAAATGCACATGTGTATGCATGCGTGCACACACACACAAACACACACACGTGTGTGCACATAGACATACATGGGTATACACACGGGCACACAGGGGCATACATGGGAACACACACATACACACATGGGAACACACAGGCGTACACATGGGTACACACACACAGGGGTACACATGGGTATATACAGGCATACATGAGAACACAGACATACATGGGAACACACATGAACACACAGGCATACGCATGGGTACACACAGGGGTACACATGGGTATATACAGGCATACATGAGAACACAGACATACATGGGAACACACATGAACACACAGGCATACGCATGGGTACACACAGGGGTACACATGGGTATATACGGGCATACATGAGAACACAGACATACATGAGAACAAACACAGGCACACACAGTCTCTGTGTTAACTGAGTGTACTTTAATGTCAGGTCTTACTCACTAGGTCTACTCTGCGGTCCTTATCAATATGGTTTTTGCTCAGATGCATCTTTTTTTAAAGAACTAGAAGAAACTTAGGGTAGTTTGCAGGTGATTCTTGTCATTTTACAAATGAGGGAACAAAGAGTCCAAATGGCACCATGGCCACGGGTGACAAAGCCAGGTCCTCAGGTAGACCTGATATCTCCTACTGAGTCCATCACTGACAAGTCTGGATCCAGATAGGCCCAGAGAACACTGCTGTAGGCTGCTCTTTAAAAAAAAAAAATCAGAAGCCGGGCGATGGTGGCGCACGCCTTTAATCCCAGCACTCGGGAGGCAGAGGCAGGCGGATCTCTGTGAGTTCGAGAC
>NC_022013.1:74138180-74181172 GCF_000317375.1 Microtus ochrogaster
CAGGTATTTTAAATGGCAAATAAGAGTTAGAAATTGTCCTTTGTACTCTAGTGTTTGAACCTTTCCATGTGACAGAGTCCCTCTGACCTGAACCCTGCTCTTTGATGGCTTCTCCTGCCCTGCTCGCTGCAGAATAAATCTTTTTTTTTTTGCAAAGCCCACCAGGGTGCTGAACATATCCTTAGTCACTTCCATGGCCTGGATGAAAAGGAGGTGTGGACTTGGCTACTCTCTTTGGCCTGCCTGTTTAGCTCCATCATCTCTTTGAAGTAGCCAGCTCAAGGAGGTGCTCAGACATGGGCAGAGTCTCCAAATGAATGATTAGCTGCTCCCCTCCCCCCATTCCACTTGGCTTCAGCTGGCCCACACCTGATACCAGCAGAGTATCCCCCTAACTTTGTCTTCAGTCACACGTAGCCACCAAGACCAGCTGCTTCTTTATCCAGATGTTGTCTTGCAGACTAAGCTATTGCCTTAAAAGTATAAATAGAGTTTAAGCACCGTCCAGCAGATGCGATACGTCATCTCGAGTTGTGTTGCAAATCTCCCTGAATGCAAAAGTCTTCTATGTGCTTAAAGCAACCATTTTTTCTTTAAATGACTCTGATTCCCCATTTGGATTGTCTTACTAGCACAGTTCACCCGTGTCTGAGTAGATTTGAGTCCCCACCCCCACCCCAAGTATCTAGCCTGTCTCCCTGGAGGCAGCTGCTCTATGGGTTATTGTAACTGCTTTTGCAGAATATTTTATTAATGAGCAAAGGGTGACTTCTACTTCCAGTTATTCCTGATGGAATTCTTATTTCCTGTTTCATTGGAGCCCAAAGAATAGGAAGGGATATTCAGACAGCCCAAGCCTTCATTGACCTGGGTTTGATTTGTGAACTCCATCATTGGAGTTAGTGTGTGGAGCATCTATATTCGATTGTCATTTGTAAAGATCAGTGTACAGACTTCCCGCGAGTGGACCGTCTGTTTCTTCTCCAGCGAGATGAGCGAGAAGGTCTTCATTTAGCTGCCAGTCCCCTGTTGTGTCGACTTCCCGACAGTGTACTCCTTGACTGCTGGAAGACAGAATTGTCTAAACATGAGCAAACTTTATTGATCCATATTTCTGTTTGAAGGACTGGAGATTTGTAGAAGCAGCTGACTCTTTCTTTCCTGACAGTGACTACAGAGGGGGTTTGTTCATGGTGTAGTAAATCTCGAAAACCAAGCAAATGTTAGCTTCAGTACATCATAGGCTTCATTCTGATGATTTATCGTAGGTAGTTTTTGTACTCTGAGAACCTTCATGTTTAGTGAGAGTCCCTACCCAGTGCCCAGAGCTGTTTCACGCTACCCTGGGCTGGTGACCCAGTTCACCCTGGGACACTTACACCCACATGGGTTGGCAGGAGGGTACTCTGTTCTAAACCTCTTCTGCTCCTTGGTCTTTGGTTCCCAGGAGACTAACTTCTGTAAAATAAGAATTATTCCTCGAGACAAAATGATTTGTTTTCCAATGTGTACTGCTTATTGCGTGTCTGATTTGCCACTTGGACAGTTTCTTTAAGATCCACAGGTATCATGTCCCTGGGCAGCTTCGAGGACATAGTTAATTGAACTGCATTAAGAACAAATACACACACTTGTTAAAACACTTAATTTGCCTCAATAGTATTGACTACATGGCAGAAGTTTGTTTAAACTAAATGGTATTTCCCCCACTATGTTCCAGGACATGAATGTGATTCGTATAATAGTTAATAGCCATCATCACTTAAGTAACATGTTAGTTATAAAGTAATGCCATAAGAATTGATTGGGACTTGGCAGTGGAAGAAAGTGCTCCCTTCGAAGCCAAGGTAGAGGCTTAGTTGGAGTTTTAAACAGAATCATGGTACATATAAACTGTATATTTTATAGACCTAAAGAGCTTACTCCATGTTACATGAGTGACCATTATAGTATAGAAAATCCCACACAGTTAATTATGCAAAACTTTGTGTGTACGGTTAACTGACATTATTATGCATTTAACAGTTTTATTGATTTGCACATTCACTGGGATCTAGACACAATAAAGAAGAGATACTCACTCCCCATCCCCCACCCCGTTGAAACAGGTCCAAGAAAATAAGCTAAAGATAGACCACACGGCTCAGCGCATCTGAGTCAGAGCGACTCCTTAAGTATGGAAACCACTGACGGGCATGACGTATGACACGGGGTGACATCACAGCGTCTTTCTGGTCCCCGTTCATAATGCTCATCAACCAGGAAGCAGAGTAACTCCCTTGGCAGTGTGGAAACAACAGGGGTTTTCTCCCTCAAAAGCAGGTTGGAGTTCAGCACGAAGTGGTGGTGCTGCAGTCCTGTAATCTCAACATTGAGAGAGTCAAGGCAGTAGGATCAGGGCTACAAGGCCAGCCTCACCTACACCAGAAGTTCAAGGTCAGCATGGACTGCACGAAACCTTGTTCTGAAAAATCAAATTAAGGGGCTAGAGAGATGCCCAGCCGTTAGGAGCACTTTCAGCACCCACGTGTCTGACCACAACCGCCTGCTACTCTCCAGTCTCGGGATTCTCCAGCCATTTTCTGGCCTCTGGGAGCCCAGGCAGGGATGCAGCAGACGTAATACCTGCAGGCAAAACATTCATACAGGTAAAACAATTAAAAATTGATTTTGAAGATTTACAACTGAATAAAGAAATAGTGTGGGTCACAACAAAGCAGTGTTTGGCTCCAGGGTGTAGAAAGCTGGAGGTTGGTGCTTCTGCACACAGTCTCTACACTGCCACTGTGCGCAGCTCTTGGGAGGTTGCGAGGTCTTCCCTGCATCTCCCTTGCCACCTTTCTGACCCTTCAGGGCTGAAAAGGAGAAAAGGGATTCTCTCCTATCTTCCTTTGGTCTAAGTATTGCAGAGCGAACAGCTCCACGGTCCACTGGGTGAGGCTTGGAGTGTTGGGAGACAACCTGAGTCTTAGGGATCCCTGGGACTTAAACCAGGAGAGCTGAGGAGCTCAGAGTCAGGGGAAGAGTGGGGACAACTGTTGAATGTAAGGGTCGTGTTGCTTCATTTGAAGCCGCTGTTCGCGGAAGAAGCACCATCTAGACAGGAGCTGAAAGCCCACTCGTGTGCTTGGGACTTTTCTTCTCCCCATTTTGGAATGTTGGGGAGCCCCTGCAGAAATAAGAGAGCTTC
The DNA here is from genome assembly GCF_000317375.1 of Microtus ochrogaster. NCBI lineage: Eukaryota > Metazoa > Chordata > Mammalia > Rodentia > Cricetidae > Microtus > Microtus ochrogaster. Next base: position 74,141,371 of record NC_022013.1, read on the forward strand.
CCACTCAGATAGGGCCCAGTATTTTTTTTTTCTGGGGTGCTGTGTCTTTATTCCCAGGCTATATAGCCAGGTCAGTTTCTTGGGATGGGCCAAGTTAGAGTCTTCTGGACTCAGTGCACAATCACAATAAGTGATTGTGATCTGATGATGTTACAGAAAACTCTAGGCTAGTGAACTGACTGCCCTTTGCACAATGAGACACTCAGCCTGCATATGCACGGGTATGTTGACCCTGTGTTTTTTGTCTTTCTGAGTATCTGGGTCAGGATCTATGATTCTTCATTGACAATCAGCGATCTCCTTCGATGAGGTTAACCAGGCAGACCTGCAGAGCTTTCCTATTAAAAGAAAAACTCCTTTCTCATCCTTCCCCAACTAAGCCAGTGTACCTTAATGCAATGATGGTATGTTAGACTCAGCAGCTGTCAAAGCACCGTATTACTGTGAAGCCGTAATGACACCCTGTCTCTCTAAAGTAGTCATGTTTTCTCAAATCACACGTTGCACCGTGGATTTCTGACATGACACTTCATTCGGCTGCTTTCCCCGTCTTCAGCATCTCCATTTTCCCAATAGCAGTTGATGCCCATTTCCTTACTAAGTGATTTGCATTTTGCCACATTACAGAGTGCAATTAGTTGGGGAGGGGGGCACTTTGTAAAGTCTTGCTGGATGTTGTAACTCAAGCTGCCAAGGGAGCCAAGCTGGACTCACCAGCTCTGCAGCCTGTCCCTGGAGGGTTTGTGGCCTTAGACCAAGGGCTTCTTCTAAGAGCGTCAATGAAAAATAACTGTAGGCTACCGAGATCTTGACTTTTAAACAAAACAGGTTCATGAAATCCTGTGATTGATTTGTAAATGTGCCCCATTTCTGGCTTCTGTTGTTTTTTCATGAACACACATTGGAGAGATTTTTTTTTTAAAACATTTTGAATTTTAATGATGACAGGTACCTATTTAGAACCTCCAGGATATCTCAGAAGAAGCGAAGTGGTGACATCATCAACTAACCTTTATTTAGCTTCTGGATTTGTTTGCCACTGGTGTACATATAAGAATAGTCTCAGACCTTCTCTGAGTGTGATCATCAAGATGGGGTATGGAGACTGCTACACACAGTTTCCTATATGACATATGAGCTTCGTTTTTCTTTTGAGACAACATCTTGGATGCATAGCCCAGAAAGATTTCCAACTCTGGTTTTCTGGCCTCAGCTGTCAACTGCAGGGACTGTAGTATTATGAGCCCGTTTTTATTTGTTTCATTTTTGGTTTTTTCATTTATGGGAGTAGGAAATACGCTCAAGTTTTGTGTAGAATTCACTTGGTAAAATATTAGCTGTTTTCCTCTCATCCCAGTCTTTGGAATGCTGAGATCCTGAACAGATCACAGTCCCAGCCTAGCCTGGACTAAATCACAAGATGCTGTCTCAAAACAAACAAACAAACAAACAAACAAACGAAAATAAGACATTAGAGGTGCTCATACTTGGAGCAAGGGAGATGGGTCAGCTGTAAAGGCATTAGCAGTAGAACCTTAACGACCCAAACTTTCTCTCGAGCTCCTGAGCTATAGAACTAGCAAGCTGTCCTGAGACCTCACACACAGGCAATGTCATGTACAACACATACATGTACAGATATAGTCAACTAAAAACTCATGGTTGGGGATGAAGAGAGGGCGCAGCAGTTGAGTGCACTCTTGCAGACGCCCTGGGTTCAATTCTCAGCACCTGCACAGTGGTGTCCATGTCTCTGTAACTCAAATTCCAGAGGGATCTGACACAGACTTCTGCATTTGCCAGCACTGAGCATGTACACAGAACATATAATGCATGTATGCAAATTTAGAAAAACCTCGTATTTTGAGAAATTGGCTAAAAATAAGTAATATTACTAAAAATATTTGTATATCAGCATTTAATGAACACATATGTTTCCCAAGTTTGGATCCTTTCTTTGAAATGTAGCCCCCCCTGCACGTGGATATAAAAGTATGGAAACTCAAACTTGGTGGCCCTTCGTTCACGCTTATATATTACCTGGATCTGGGGAGAATTGCTAGAAACAATTAGCTCGATAATTATAATATAAATTGAAAATTAACTCACACATGGTCCTCTTGTTTCCCCTACAGCAGCAACTTTAATTGATCCTTTTCTTTTTCTCCACTTTCTCTCTCTCTGCACAAATGTACACCATAGTTAATTAAATAGCCCATTCACTAGGAAGTTTGGTTTTCCTCATTTTTAACATCTAACACCAAAATAACTCTTATAATCATTTATACAGTCTAATTAATATGCAAATAATTACAACTATAATATGCTTTATATAATTATAAGTGATATAAAATATATCCAGATAACTTGAAGACCCCTAGGCTGGGAAGTATTCCTATGTCGAGGCTCATGATCAGAATTGCTTGAGAGCAAGTCTTAAGCAGTATTGCAAGTGTTTTTTAAACACTTTCAGGAAGGCTATTAAATTCCTCAAATTTTGTTCCTTACGTAAAAATGTCATTGTCATTAAAAAAAAAAAGAGAGAGACCAGTTCTGAGAATGAAGCCCAAGACCTGCTGCGTGCTGACTAGACCAGCCCTCTCCTCCTGAGTTATATCCCCAGGACCCTCCCCTCTACCTCATTCACAGGGTTTCTGAAAGCTCTTTCTCCTGCTTCCTGGTTCCCGTCTTTTCACCCAAAATAATAAAATAAATGTAAACTGTATTGAAGCTTTAAAATAAATATTTCCTACACATTTTGACACATGTTATTTCTATTCATAATTCTTAAGTAAATTTAGAGGTTTTTTTTTTTTTATTAATCCAATGTGACCTGAAATTTCTGCATTAACAGCATAATGTGGAGTTGGGCTTATTCACTCTGGCTACAGATAAAGCCATCATCTTGAAAACGGCTCTTTCTGACAAAAAGGTGTTCTTTTGAAATAAAGTCTTATTCAGTACATTCCTCTTAGAGTAAATGCGAATTTTAGTGCCTCTAATTTTAGATTGAAGTGAAGTCTAGAATAAAACCCACCAGCTGACAATTGAATTTATAGATAGTTGTGAATATTTCAGGCTTGAATAATAGAGCTGTAGAATTTCCGAGACCGAGAGCTGGAGAATTAAGACGGGCTGTGGTTTAGGTTATGCTGTAATGGCGTCTAGGAAGTGTTCCCCGTAATGAGCTCAGCTGTGATGAGGAGACAACCGTGATCTTTGGGGGATTCTGTTTGGCCATCACTCAACAGGGAGGATCAGCAGCCGGGGTGGGGCCTTCTCTTCCCTTTCCGTTTACAGTTGAACAGCGGAGGAATTAGCTGAGAAGCCAAAGCAGAAAGTCTCTGAGTACTCTCTGTCCCCTGGTCTGTGTGTACCCTCTGTCCCCTGGTCTGTGTGTACCCTCTGTCCCCTGGTCTGTGTGTACCCTCTGTCCCCTGGTCTCTGTGTACCCTCTGTCCCCTGGTCTCTGTGTACCCTCTGTCCCCTGATGGTCTCTGTGTACCCTCTGTCCCCTGATGGTCTCTGTGTACCCTCTGTCCCCTGGTCTGTGTACTCTCTGTCCCCTGGTCTCTGAGTACCCTCTGTCTCCTGGTCTCTGTGTACCCTCTGTCCCCTGATGGTCTGTGTGCACCCTCTGTCCCCTGGTCTGTGTGTACCCTCTGGCCCATGATGGTCTGTGTGTACCCTCTGTCCCCTGGTCTCTGTGTACCCTCTGTCCCATGATGGTATGTGTACCCTCTGTCCCCTGATGGTCTCTGTGTACCCTCTGTCCACTGATGGTCTCTGTGCATACCTTCTCTACCTTGGATGGCTCAGCTATTTTTGTTTATTTATTTAGCTTTACTAGGGCTGAACTGATGGTCTCATGCAAGTAACCTACTCCTGAGTTACAGCCTCAATATTTTTCTGTGTGTATTTTGTGTATCCGTATGTGAGAGACCGTGTGTGTGTGTGTGTGTGTGTGTGTGTGTGAGAGAGAGAGAGAGAGAGAGAGAGAGAGAGAGAGAGCATGTGTGCACACATGTATGTATACAGGTGTCTGCATGTCTGTGCCTGTGTGTTGAGGCCAGAAGATAACCTTGGTTGTTCGTTCTCAGGTGCTGTTCACTGTTTTTTACTTATTGCTTTCTTTTCTCCTCCATCTCTTTCTCATCCTCCTATTCTTTTATTTTTTAATTTTTAAAAAGTTGACACAGAGTCTCCTACTAGCCTGTACTGTGGCAGGTAGGCTAGGATGCTGGCTATCGAGGCCCCAGAACCCACCTGTCTCTGCCAGCTCTGACCTGGGATTACAAATGCACGCCACCAATGCCCATCACTTTTGTTTTTAAATGTGGACTCTAGGATTGAATTCAGGTAGCGCTGTCTCTCCAGGCTTTAGGTTTTGTGTTTTGAGACAGCATCTAAGTTTCATATGCAAGCCTTAAACTCACGGTAGTCCAGACAAGTATTAAATTTGTGGTTCCCTTATTTTAATCTCGCCGGCAGATAGGGTTATAGGTATGTGCCCTTGGGCCCAGGTAAGTATATTTTAAGTATTTTTAAACTAAAAATAATTAATTACATGTATATGGTGGGACAGGTTATATGTAGTGTTTGTAGAAGTCAGAAGGTCTGTACGATCCGTTGGAGCCAGAGTCATAGGCAGTTGGGAGTCACCTGCCATGGGTTATGGGAACCAAACTAATTTCTTTCTGCAATAGTACCCCATCCCCTTAGCCACCAGAATATCTCTCCAGCTTCTCAGTCATGTTGTCGAATGTAAATGAGAATTATTGAAAATTCTGTTGGCTCCTAGACATTTCTGCTCCAAAGTTTTGAATGAGATGCGAGTTCAAACCTTATTTCTTCTAGTTCCTGGCTATGGAACCTTCATCATCATACTTCAGAATATCTGATGCTTAATTTCTTAAAGAGAAGCCCCTTCTAGGCATGCATGTATACACACACAGACACACACACACCAAGATGAATGTGGCAGATATTAAATGAGGTAGTGTTTATGTTCAACTCAATATCTGGCACACCTAGAAGCCTTTGACTAATAACCACCTTCTTCTTATTTCCGCTAGGCAAAAGTTATTAATTAAGGGCACATTTTATGTTGGAAGAGAACCACATACTACCCACAGCGCAAATCCAGTGTGTTTGCTTTCATTCGTGACTGGAGTGACCAGATTTTATTTAGAAGATCCTGTCCCTGTTCCAGGGGCTTCCTTGGCAGCAGTGCCCCCTGAACTCCCTGCTAGCTTCCAGGTTACTGTAAAGTATGGAGTGAGATTTTGAATGAGACAGCTGGCTAAAGTTTCCTCATTTTTCATGAATAGATTTGAACAATGTGTCTTTGACATGCGCACATTTGGTGACTTAGCAAATAGCTGTCCCATAAATGGCATGTTCATTTCTGGCCCTGCTCCTTGAACTAGCAGAATATAAATTTTAGAAGTTGATGAGGAGAAAGAAAAACCCCTCAGGGGACAAAGATGAAGAACAATCCTGTACTTTAAGGAGAACGCTGGAGGAGACCTGGAGAAGAAGTGGCATTGTTTGTGATCTGGCATCTCAAAGCAGCGTCCCATTGGGGGTGTGGGGAGGAGGATGGAAAAAAAAGAAAGTGCCCGGATGGGGCAGTGAACGAGTAAATTGTCATAGCTGTGAGAGAAGAGAAGGGGAGGGAGACCATCTATGGTCTGGTAGCCTAATAACTTCCAACCAGTGGCCTAAGATCATAAAGTATGTGCGCGCAGTCTGGTGATTATAAGGGAAGAAGGGGAGTGGCCATGTAAGAGTTTTAAATGAAAAGGAAGTCGCAGGGCTGCTGTAAGTCAAGCCGCTGACCTGCTTTCCTTCAAACACCAACCTGAGGAGAATGCTTGGCCCAGAGTGCAGGCAGGGGGACAAGGAGAAAGATCTATTAATTACACTGCCCGTTAGCAGTGACGGGGACAAGCAGATGCAGGAGGGAAAGGATGCTGTCGCCAGGATGGCAAGCGAGATAGTTTTTCTTTCCCTCGTTCTTAAGGAAGTGGAAGCAAGGGGGCCTTTGGGTGGCTTTCCCCTTCTCCCAGCAAACGGTAATATGGCCTGGCTTCAGGGAGCAGAGACTTTCCCCCAGTGAAGTACATCTCAGGAAGAAGCATATCCCTGCCCTCGTGCTTTGTTGTTGAGACTGCCCACTCAGAAGAGTTAGGTGGACATTTCTGATCGGAAATTCCATAGTATCTATCCTCCCTTTACTTAAAAGGAATTGAAACAATGGGGGAAGGGAGACATGAAGGAGGGCATGAAATTTGTTCGGTGATAAAATATCATTAGATTTATAGTGAAAGTGATAATTGCATCCATTCCGCTATACTGTGACTACTCCCCCAAATTCTAGAGAATGACCATCACAGTGGGATCCCCATAAATCAACTTTCCACTGGGAAGCAATTATCTAAGTCCCTTTCTCAACTGTCACCTCTTCTTAGTGGCTACTGGGGTTCTCAGAGCCTTGCATAAGAGGGTTTTTACGCTGTGGCGAGGCAGAAAGCCAAGAGGACCAATTACGTCTTTGCATCTAATTACCTTTATAGAAATCTCCCCACTTATGGGGCCAACGAAGAGAGGGGGTGATGGCTTTCTTCTAGGTTAGAGAAATAGTATGTCAGGCTAGGCACTTCATCCGAGAGCCTTTCATAAGGTGTGATGTTAAGGGGGAGTCAAGGAGAGGGCCATCATAAATCTCATTTTTCTAAAATGATGAGATACTTTCCAATGCTACATCGTAGGATGTCTCAGATTTCCTGACCCATAGGTACTGTAGAATTCAAGCAGTTTTTTAGAGCCACGTTTCAACCATTCTCTTTTCCTTCCCCTGCTCTGAGGCATGAACACACACACACACGCACACACGCACGCACACATACATACACATGCATGCATGCACGCACACATGCATGCACACACACACGCACGCACACATGCACACACACGTGCACGCATGCAGGCACGTGCACACACACATGCACACTCATGTTCGCTCTCGCACAGATTATTTACTATTCAATGTCATGAGCCTTTCACTAAGCTCCGTGAAGCTGTTGAGATGGTGTGCTTGCTCTCAGTCCGTTCTTCCGGAGCCTGAGAATATCTGCACTGGCTGCAAACGAAAAGTTGGCTTCTGTTTGTGATAAAATGGATGTGGCATCAGGATGTGGAGTCGAACACAGAGTGGAGATGAATGCAATTTGAGGAACGGCGGGGACTTTGCAAATCGGCACAGCTCTCTTGATAAATATAGAATCTGGAGAGCCATGGTAGCATTGACAGTGGTTCTTCAAGAGAAAGATAAAATAAAAGCAACTGGACCCTGTAGAGCTTTGTTTATGGCCTGTCTGGGAGCTTTGATGTAACCCTGTCATGCCCTTATGCTGATTACCTTCTTGTAGAACAAGAGGTATTGACTGGAGACTGAGTGATGGGTAGTCCCAGCCCTCAGGAAGCACTCTTAAAGAGCAATGGCTTTTACATTCCAATACTGCTGCTCTCCCCTCCCCTCCCGCGTTCCTTATCTGCCCCTCTCTGCCATGTCTTTGTGTCTCCATCTCTGGGACTCTTTAACATTCTCTCTCTTTCCCCCTCTCTCTCTGTGTCTCCCCCTTATTCTCAGGCTTCTCTGCAGAATGTCAAACAAAGATCGGCACATTGATTCCAGCTGTTCGTCCTTCATCAAGACGGAACCCTCCAGCCCAGCCTCCCTGACGGACAGCGTCAACCACCACAGCCCTGGTGGTTCTTCCGACGCCAGTGGGAGTTACAGTTCAACCATGAATGGCCATCAGAACGGACTGGACTCGCCACCTCTCTACCCCTCTGCTCCTATCCTGGGAGGTAGCGGGCCTGTTCGGAAACTGTATGACGACTGCTCCAGCACCATCGTTGAGGACCCCCAGACCAAGTGTGAATATATGCTCAACTCCATGCCCAAGAGACTGTGCTTAGTGTGTGGCGACATTGCCTCTGGCTACCACTATGGCGTTGCATCATGTGAAGCCTGCAAGGCCTTCTTCAAGAGGACGATTCAAGGTGAGTGCTCTGTTTCTTTTCTCTGGTACTTACCCTTCTATTCCATGCCATGCACACTGATGAGACAATTTTGAATAGAAAACAGAAATACATGGAGGATCTATGGAATCACCCCTCTCCAGGTATCCACCACACCCTTCCTGTCTCACTGTGGATCTCTCTGTGGGCAATGATAATAAAGACATTTCAGAGAACACGGTAGGTCTGCAAAACAGCTGAACAGGGCGCGTAGGTTCCCAGTGCTCTTCCCCACATTGCTTTGCCTGTAGATTTGAGAACGTGTCGAGTATTTAGATCTATGTTTCTGTTCCACGCGTGTATATTAGCATCCTTGGCAATCTCACCAGCGTGTGGGTTACTATGTTCTTGCACCAGAATTGCTGGGTCTGGGATGCTAATCCTGGCAGGCCAAGGGTCACAGTTTGAGAACTGCCACTCCAGACATATTTATCATGATCTCAATGTCTTTTTCTTGTAGCTGGGTATATGCTTACTGTGTTTATGAATTAATTTGAATAGAAAACACATCTCCAAACAAATGCCAGTGTATAACCTAACCTTTACAAACCTCTAGATTTAGAAATAACATGATTATTTTTTATGCAAAATGTAGAATGATTGAAATTTGTAGCCTCTCTTTTAAACTAGTTATATACAAACATAAAACTTAGCATATGTACACACACACATATATATATATTCTAGCAGAAAACTAGTTTTCACTTTTTTGATCTCTTGTGACAGTCTTTAAAAGTACATGAGGGGAAGAAAGAATCATCATATATCAAGGGTCTAAAGCACACCAATGTTTCTGCTCATGGTATAACATATATGCTTGCATATGCATGCACACACACATACAAGCACATGGGGTGGATAGGTAAGGATAGATAGACAGGTATAATATATAGATGACTGATAAATGATAGATAGATAGATAGATAGATAGATAGATAGATAGATAGACAGATAGAGGCAGACAGACAAATAGATAATATGATTATGTTGGGATTGCACTCCAGGCCTTCTGCATGCATTCTACCACTGAGCCACACCCAGCACCATTATATATGTATGTATGTATATATATATTCATATATATGTCCAACAACCAGTCATATACACAAAGTCTAACTTTTCATACATCTGCATTTCCCAAACTTTTTTGATTATTGGGAATTTCCTGCAAACAATGTTCTTAAACATTTTTCCACAGCCTTAACCCCTAAGTTCTGTACTAATTTGTCTTTGGTATGGCCAAGGCCAAGGGGGACTTTTGTCAGTTTCCTAGATGATCCCTCACGTGAAGTCAAGGTGATGAATTGGTGCACTCTGGTGTGTTAATGTACCAGTGGTCCTCAGAGTGGGATAGCAGGGCTGGGTCTGTCAGCATCACCTACAAGTGTGTTAAAAGTGCAAACCCTAGGCCTCCGCCTAGGCTAACTTGACGAGAGTCTCTGGTGTGAGCCTGGCAAGCTAGACTTCACAGTCCTCTAGGTGCTGAGGTCGGAGCCTGAGACCCTGAAGCCCACTGATAGTGATTTCCTGAGGACATCTTGCCATGCATTTGCATGGCGTTTCTAGAACGTATATAAAATCAGGTTATTCAGAACCCGAAGTGCCGCGATATGCTGGTTTCTAAGGTATGAAGGAGGTGTTTCTTGCTAAGCACTAATACTTTTTACATATTTTCATAGGTGATTCTAGAGCCTCCTCCGTGCACGTGGGGTAGCTCTCTACCCTTACTCATTGTTGTGCTGGATGGACATTGGGCACTTGGGATGGAAGCCAAGCCTTGTGCAGGCTGTGTAAGGCTCTCTCCCTGTGGACAACTCCCCTTTCTCTTTCCCTTGTCTTCTTTCTTGCAGCGTCCTCGTCTGGGGCTGAGAACTCAGGGTTTATTGACAGCTCACAAATAAGGCACTGAGTGTAAGCTCATTTCTAGACTCACGGTTACCCTGCCCCAAATGCTAGGCTCAATCCTGGCACTGAAACTTTTTTTTCAAATAAACATACACTGTTCAAGACAATATAGCTCTAACAGATGCAGCTTTCCATTTTCTTGACCAGAAGATCATGCTTTAATTTTTTCTTCTTAAAATCCTCCAACCCTGGAATTTTTTTTCAACACCCATACTTGGTACAATGCTTAAGAACAGAAGTAATACATGGTCACATGGAGAGGTTGAAGATGTGACTCAGCGACCTAGCGTGGACTTAGCATGGACAAGTCCGTGGGTCCAGTTCCTTTAACCACCACCAGGAACAACAGCAACAAAATATGTAAGGGTATTCATTGTGGCATTTGGACAAAGCATATCTCCATCCTGTTCACTGATAATGGCAAAATTTCAGGATGAAAATGCCTCAAATCTCTGATTTGTTTTATCAGCCATTGGCTAATATTCCTATAATCCTTGGGTTTCAGAGTGTATGAAATTCAATTTGTTAATAATTTTTGTTAAATTTGGTCTGGCATGAAGATAAATGTCTGGGGATGAAGGAACAAATGCAGGTTAGGCTGATAGAAGCAGTGGATGCTCCCTGTAAAAACCAGTACCGTTTACCCACAGATTTTTCCCTAGCTGGTGTGATCCGGGCAGTGTGCTGGCTATAGTTTCTTCCATCCTCTCAACGTCCTTGCCAGTTCTAATCCTGAAGCTTGTGGGTTGAGATGAATTCTTCCTCTACAAGTTTCTTGCTTTTGGTAGGTGGACATCAGCGTCTTAGAGTAGCAAAGAGGATTTATGTCTATTATTTTGGCTTGTTTTGCTGAGACAGAATATGTCAGAGGGAAAGTAATAATAGTTGGTTGTTTTCTTTTGTTTTTGATTTTTTTATTTAAAGAAACACAGATTATTACTTTGATGCTCAACGAAATAGTTATTGACTGAGCAACCGCTGGCATAGAGCCATCCGTGTTCTGGGTGTGATTATCTGTTAGGATGCCGGCCGGTACTCAAAGCTCAGCAGAGCCAGGCGCAGGATGATTCTTGGCATAGGTGCAGAGTGCTGGATTTTCCTCCACACTGGAGAGAGTGAGTTTCAAGGATTTTGAGCATGAGACAGAGATGTCACTGTCCCGATTAGCACTCCGGTCTTGCCCACCTGGCTGTGCTTGGAGCTGGCAGCTGGGGCACACTCTGCAAGAGTACTCTGCTAGCCGCATCCTCAGGGCTCACACTGTGCTGTTCACTTAGCCCCCAAAAAGGCAGTGAGGCAAATAAAGGGATTAAATTGTGAAAGTATAATGTAATAATTAGGGCGGTAATTGTAAGGAAGATTGGAACGGACCCACCTCTTTGTGGCCAAACAGTGGTGCCTGAACTCCAAAGGTGTCGAAAGTAGCCCATCCGTATGGCAGCCGCGTGTGTCTGTGTTTCTATGAGGAAGGGTAGAGGGTGGCTCTTGGGACTCAGGGCAGCATCGAAGCAAATTCTCCTTGACAGGTAGTAGTTTCTCCCTCCACTCCCTGGGAACTCTTCAGGGAATGAGCCGAGCTTACATAACTCCCCTTGAGAACTAGGCCTGCCTACTTCTGTCTCACAGCCCCGATGGCCAGGACATTATGTAAGTGTGACTTCGGCCTCGCCCGGGACTGGTTCTGGTCTCTGTGCCTTCCTAAGGGACATGTGTAGCCAAAGGCTAATCTGTGGGCGGTAGTGACTCTTAAGGATCTTTCTTCTTACTACAATGACTTATTTGGTGGATTTATTTGTTTACTGATGTGCAATAAATAGGAGTTTGAAAGAATGGACAAGAAAACACAGCCTATTTTATAGAATAAAATGTGGTCCAGCTCTAGAATTGAAAATGAAATGAATTAAAAATTTTAAAGTAAGCATATATTTTTTAAAAGTTGTACAAAAATAAACAAACTGGACATTGCACTCCATATCTACAGTTCCAGCAATTGGGAAGGCTGAGGCAGGAAGCTGTAAGTTTGAAGGCAACCTGGCCTTCATGGTAAGACCCATCTTAAAGAAAAAGACAAAAGGAGCAAATGGTAGATCAAATAATTCTTAAAGTTGGAACTAAACATAGATCGTGGCAAGCTTTGACAAAAATATTGAGTATTATTCTTTCAAAGCTGACTATGATATTTTACTTTTTTTTTTTTGGTTTTTCGAGACAGGGTTTCTCTGTGATATTTTACTCTTGAAAAGACAATTAATTATGGATTTCACTGAATGCCAATTAGGAAGGCATATTCTACTTACTAATTATTTCCAAGGAACTACTGGACAAGGTCAGAAGTGGGCAAGAGTCCAGGCTTTGTTTTTTGAGGGCTTTTTGTTTGGTTTTGTGGGGAGCTAGGGAGGGAACCAGAACCTTGTATATGCTAAATCTGGGGTTTCTACTTGGCCATACCCCCAGTTGTTGAAATGCTTGCAAGGACTTTGACATTTCTGTCAAATGTAACCCTAACAACTGATAGGATTTCAGCGGCTGCCATGTTTCCATTGTTATTGATTTGGAAGGAATGATTCTATTACTTTTGTTTTTGTTTTTCTTTTTCTAATTCTACTTCTGGTTGTAGTTCATATATAAATGGGGAAAGTTTTTGTTTTTTCTTCTCCTTGTCTCTCACAATTTTCTTTGGAATTTTTTTTCCCAAAAAGGAAAACATTCACAAAACATATCAATACATTTAACAGAAAACACTAGGTCATTATAGCTTTTATTCCAGCATTAGAATGAAGAAAATTGGTTTTATACACCCCCCCCCATTTCAAAACAGAAAATTATATGTTTAAGAATATAAGATTTGGAACAGATGATGCTCGGTGGTCAAGTGGTAGAAGGTTTACCTAGCATGTGTAAGACCCTAGCAAGTAGGTTTATTTTCTGTCAACACACACACACACACACACACACACACGAAAAAGTTAAACAAAGAAAACAAAATCTTGGGACTTGCATTAAACATTGCGTTCCCCACTGAGCGTGTGGTCCACGCTTGCAGTCCCAGCCCCTGGTGAAGCAGAGATGAGAGCATGTGTGTTCAAGGCTAGCTTGGGCTGCATAGTGGCACCCTGTCAGGAAGAAAAGTGCTCAGAATGGAGGTAGTAACAGTGCAGTTGCCTGCCATGAATAAGGCCCTGCCTTTTATCTTCCATACCTCAAAAATAAATCACTTTGTGGTAGAAAACAAAAGCACATACCCAAATAGGCATCGATGTGAGGCCTAAAGCTGCAAAGATGGAGAGAGCTCGCTGTTGGGGCAGATTTTAATTTGAACACTCGGGCCTGAGACAGTACTTTGAACTCACAGATTTTTAAATAGCTTCAAAAGGTCAACACAACAATGAAGCCAAGTATATAAAACATGGTCCCTCAGACATATTTACTGTCCCAAAATACTTCATCTCCTCCTAGTCCAGTACCTGTCCAAATGTTCTGGACTTCCCACAGGGCAGGGAACCCTGATTGCTCTTCGGGCTGGGGGGGGACTTAATTGGGGGAGGGGGGAGGAATGGGAGGCGGTGACGGGGAAGAGACAGAAATCTTTAATAAATAAATTAAAAAAAAAGTTCTGATCATACCATCAAGAACCAAAGAAATGACATACCATATGTATAACTATGGTAAAATCACATGTCAGGGTTTACTGCGGAATAAAAATGTCCTGTTTTCTTATTGGGACAAACACAGTTTCAATGACTGAAAGTCCATTCTGAACTTTTCGTTTTGAAATTCCTGGAGGGTGTGTGTCCCAAAGAAGCAGTGGAAGACACACTTAGCAGTAGCCTACAGCTCAGCTGCTTTCCCTTCCCACCCCTGGCCCGCCTGATCTTGATCTCTTCTCAATATTTCACAATATCCTAGAAGATGGATTTAACAGAGCGCTTGCTCAGACGTGGGCTGGGCTTACAGCATCTACCCAGGCAATTGAGGGTCCCAAGCACTCAGGATCAGGGCTATAGAGTGTTTCATGCTGCCTCCTGGTACCTTCACAGCCTTTTATAAAAGGGTTGTTCTCCAATGTCCATGGCCTCAGGTACAAAGTGCATTGATAGAATCCCAACTTATACCCTAAACATGAAGCTTAAGTGCTGGCCTGAGGGCTTTTGTTGATAGGAATGGCACCTAGGCACTGTGTCTGGTGCTAGCAACTTCCTCTGCCCTGTGAATTATTTTGTGCAACTCTTTGTGGAAGCAGATCTTATGGTCCTGGAGGGTCTTTGAGAAATGTATCATTTTTTTAACCATTGTGTGCAATCATAGTCTTAGGCCAGACCATTTACAGCAGTCAAGAAAAAAACTAAGAACTCACAAACTGAGAGAATGCATCCTATGAGCCTTTAAAGGGATGTGTTGAAATATCTCCTACTTCAATAGTTCATGGAAAAAACAATTAGAGAACTTTATAGTAAATGTCAACTTAAAAGCTCAACTATGTTCTATAATTAAAATCTAAAATAATACAGGGATGTCTGAGTTAACTTGACGAATCTCTGTGATTATCAGCTTGGAGGCAGAATTGAAGACAGAAATAATATTTTCAAAAGAATTGCTGTCTGTAATTCAGTCACTTTGACTTAGAACTTGAACTAGTTTTTGTGGTAAGTTTAATTGACTTTTCCTGTTTTTCTTGCATTTGATGCTAATTCTGGCTAATCTGTTTTGAAATGCATTAATGTTGCAAATTCTAAATTACAGATGTGATCTCATGCCTATATTATCCCTTGCTGGTCCAGTGTTTATTTTCATAGTAAGAGTATTGCTGACTTTCTCTGTAGGTGGAGAGGTTTTGCATGAATGTATGAATGTCCTGAAGACAGTGTCGTTCACTTCTGTCTTTTGATTTAGAAAGGCAGTAAGTAGGACTTCATTTCCCAAGGATTGCCCAGAGAGTCAGGGAAGCTGTCCTGTTGCTTGGATGGTTGAAGGTAGACCAGACAGTAGAACCTAAATTTCTTAGCATGTTAGCTACCTGGGAGTGTGAGGGCAGCGTACCTTCTCTGATCTGCGCTGCCTGCCTAGTTTCATTTATTGAGCTGTTTAAAAATCGAAAAGTACTCTAAGCTTGGGTCTTAAGAATATAAGGGCAGGGTTCCATTGGATTTCCTGGCCGTAGTTAGGCTAAATTCTGTCTAGACTCAAACATTCTGCTGGCAACTCTGTAGGCGTATTGAGCAATCAGGCTCACGCTACAGGGCTCCTAGGCAGCTGGTGAATGTGTCCTTTATTTAAGTGGATGTTCAAATTTTAAGTAAATTCACAACATTGATAATTTTTTTAATTGTTGCCCCAGCTTTGTGAACATCTTTTTTTTCTCAAGCATCAGAATTTTCTAGCATCTTTACTGTTTATGTGTTCATTTTCTTACTATTTTAACCCCATGTGTACTATTCACCTGTGAACATTATGATACAAGTGTCTGTGTGCATATGTGTATATGTATATGTGTGTGAATGTATGTATGTGTTCATAGGTACACAAATACATGCGTTCATTTATGTTCATATGCATGTGTCCATACATATAGGTGTATGTGAATAGGTACATGCATGCATGTACATGTATATGCACATGTATATATCTGTGAATATATGTACATGTGTGTATGTTTGAATATGCCTGTATATACACCCATATGTATGTGCATATATACATATATGTGACTAGGTGTACACATATGTGGTAGTATATCTTCACATATATGAGTGTAGTTACATGTAAACATATGTATGTGTATTAACTAGTGAAGCATGAAGCAGAATCTTTGAAAATTAAGATACGGTAATTAATGGTTGTTTTAAAATGTTGGCTTTTTGGATTATGTAATACCAAAATGATTATTCTCATAGATTAAATTGTCTATGCAATCTTCCCACTGTGTAGCCGAGGTTGGCCTCGAACTCTCAGTTCTCCTGCCTCATCCCTGGAGTGTCTAGATGACAATAGCACTATGTCCCATATATGGTCTGTCTTTTATCTAGGAGTGGAACGCATAAACTCAATGACCCTCACTACATTTTAGCCTCTGCTTTTAGGAGAGAAGCATCCCGTTCCCACCGCAAGAGCGTCTGGTGTTATTTATGTGTATTTTGGGAACACGGTGCACATACTGTATTTTTGAAAGCCACTTGAATGTGTGTGTCATTTGATGTCTGGCGTTTAGAGTGTCTGCTCCACTTGGGAGTTAGTAGATAAGAACTCCGCTGTGCGAGGGAAGTTGTAACAATCAGTAGTGAAGCATGCTCTGGTTTGTTCCATTCTGTGGTGTTGAGGACTGAACCCAGGGGTTTTGGCCCTTGGGGTCAATGGGGTAGGATAAGCTACACTCCCAGCTGCAACAAAACTTTAGTACCATGTTTAAAAGGCTAGCTGAATTCACTGACAATTAATAAGCAAACAGCAATAACTTTTGGAGTAATATATGTGCAGATTATCTGGTCCTATGTTCTGCCTTTGTGACTCCTGAAGGTGCTTGGGAAGAAGCAAGAGCACAGCATATTATATCACATGCATTAGTATTAATTTAATTTTATTTTTAAATACCCTCAGATAGAGGGTAAGCATGTGTATTTTTCTGTGGTAAACAGTTCCCTGCTAACCCAAAGCCCCACCTCCCACCCCCAACACTAAAATGAACAATTGTGCAAAGGGCTGGTGATCTGACTCAGTTGGCACTCATGACGCCCTGGGTCCCAGCACCAGATAAAAGACCGGTATGGTGGCGCATGCATGGAATGCCGGCTCTGTGAAGGTGGGCACTGGAGGATCAGAAGTTCCTCATCTATGTAGCGATTACCAGGCCAGACCCTGTCTCCAAAGCAAAGATACTGTACTGTCATTGCAATGACGCAATTGCAAGAGCTATAACTAAAAAAAAAAACAAAACAAAAAACTTTGTAGTCATATCTGAAAGCATACTTCAGACTTTGTATTTTAATTCAACTCTAATATAGGTAAGTGAACACCCTATCTTTCTATTTAGTGCCTTTGAAACAGGGCCTATGTTCTAGAACCTAGAAAAATAAAGCTGTCATTTATAATAAATTATCTTTACAAATGCATATGGGTTCTGGGAATCACACCCACGTCCTCCGTAAGAGCAGCAAGTGTTCTCTGCCTCTGAGCTGTCCCTCCAGCCCCTGCCTCAGCATGCAGTCAGACTGCACAAGCCTCCCTCATTCATTCCTGTGAACCTCTTTAACTGAATCTCTGTTTAGAGACTGAGATCAAGTCCTGAGACTAGGGCTAGCAGGAAGCCTGCTTCTTCCCCTAGTGATCTGTATCCTGTCTCCTCCTGCACCCCTGCTTCTGAGGCACTCTCCCACTGAAGGAAGGCCACTCCCCCTGCCTTTTTTATTCCAAAGATTCCCAGGACTTCTGCTGGTACAGTTTACCATCTGAACATTCCAGAGTGCTAAGAAGTTTTTGTTGGGTCTTCCAAGTCTCAGGAACTTTGTGGGTCACTTCAATTCCTGGCTGTTTTGCAGAGTAGAATGTTTCCCCTGATGTTGGAACTTCTCAGCAAGTGAGGTGTATCTGATGTTTTGCCTACAGTTCACTGGCCTTTCCCTCAGCACCTGACACTATAGCCAACGTTGTCTTTTGACTGATGAAGAGGCAGGAGGGTATTCTTTGAATACAAGATAAACTCAAACAAAAGAACTGGTACCTTTGTTGACATGGTGATGACTTTCCTTCTCACCCTCCCTTGAGTAGAAGCCAAGTCTTTTAAGGATGTATTAACCTCAGTTTCTTAGAGAAAAAAATTCACACCTAGCCTATTTTGAACTTGGAGAAATCCTCCTGTCTCAACTCTCAGCCTGCTGGGACGCTTCTAGGCACATTATCTCCAGAATTTTTGCTGTTCTTTTTTCCTGAGACAAAGATTTGCTTTGTACTTGCAGTGGCATCTTTGTCCCTATTTTACCATGCTCGATTAGTCTTGAGAAATTCGACCTTAGTAGGAGCAGCCCACACACACATTCAGTGCTGTAGGGTAAAGTAGTATAAATAAAACTTCATGCTTTGTGGCTTTGAAAATGCTTGTTTTTATATAATTTTCTTCCTTCAATAAAGCCAAAATTAGCCATAGATTAATGAGGTTGGAGTAGGTGAGAATGTCCACCTGATGGACCCAGGAAACACAAAGAAGTCCTGAGAGTAGGGTTGTCCAGAGCCCCTTTTGGTATGGGTGACATTCTGATGATTAATGAGGAAGATGTGGGTTGACAGGATTCTCCCGACTCAGAGGCAAACACACTCTCAGAAGCCAAAGTGCAGGATGCTGGCATGGCTCCATGGTAGAGTCCTTGCCTCCTAAAAATGAGGCTGTGAGTTCTAGCCTGAGCACAATTGATCAATAGCTTAATCAATCAATCAGTTGGAAATGGACAAATTTTGAGGTACAGGGCAGGGTTGTTTCCTTTCAGGGTGAAGGCCAGAGTCGTGGCACATTTTTCTGATTTATTACTTAATAAACTTAGATAGCATCTTAGGAACAAAAGGTTAATAATCACCTTCTTATGAACTGAATCAATCCCCTTTCAATCACTACCATGGGAAACCAATAGTCCTTGTCCTGGAGCTCGCTAACAGCATTCAAAAATTTTGCCTAAAAGCAAAACTTGGTGAAGGATTCTGGTGAAGAGTTTTGGCACTCACAGCTGAAATATATCCATGGACATTTGTGTATTTGGTGCTGGATATTGAAGCCAGTCCCTTGAACATTCATGTTCTTCCACGGAGTCTACCCTCAATCTCTAAGATCATAATCAGTAGATATATATTAAAACTTAACTTTATCATGGTAAAAAACATAAATTTAAAACTTTAGCCACTTGTGTCAATTGTGTTCACTTGGCCAAGTAGCAGATCTTTAAAGTTCTGTCTTGTAACCCTTACACTGTGGCCTTGATATAGCTCCTCCTGCCACCAGCCCTGGGTTCATTCGACTTTTTGTTTCTATGATTGGGCAGACCCAGACACAGAACATAAGCATAGCCAAGAACAAGGAGGACCATGCAGTATTTTCTTCTGGTCCCAGGGGATGGAGCTCAGGAAAGGATGTAGCTGGTAGGCAAGTGTTCCATCCCTGAGCGAAATCCCAAGCCTTAGTGTTTAGCTTTTGTTGTGACTCACACTAATTTTAATATCCTCAAGGTCCATCCATGACATGTGGTATATTCCAGAACTTCCCTTAGAAGACTGAGTAAATATTCCATTGTGTGTATGTAGCTGATATTTTTTAATCCATTCATCTCTTGAGAGACATTTAGCATGCATCTACCTTTGGGATGCTTAAATAATGAGTGTACCTTTGGGTACCTGTCTATGCAAGATGCCATTCTCTGATTGAAGGCTAGACCAGAGGATCCAAATGTTCAATGTAGCTTCTTCACAGTCACCCTGGGCAAGTTACCAGGTCCTGTGTCAAGATGGAGAATGCAGCTTAGCTGTCGATCACCTGACATATGTAAGACTCTGGATTCAAACCCAGCCCCACCCCTCCCAGAATGCACTTGTAGTCCGTGTGAAAATGTATCAAGGAATGAAATGGCCAGTGAGGCCTAACTGTTTTTTGTAGTTTTTGAGGAATATCTTTACTGTGTTCCACGCCACTTTGTCACCTCTCATTCCCGCTAACACACACACACACACACACACACACACACACACACACACACACATCCTCATAAGCACGTGTCATTTCTTTCATTAGCTTTCTTAATAGCTTTGGGGTGACTGCTTAAACATTTCTTTGATTGGGGAATTGCATGTGTGCCCAAATTTAAAAGTTCTTTTGTTGATGTTTGTTTGTTTAATCTTTTACCTCTTTGGATTTACTCACAGGCAATTACGTAACTAGACAGTCTACATCGTATTTCAGTTTTCTAAGTTCTATATGTTGTTTTTATATTAGTTATTGAAGGAGTATTTATGGCTTTGGAATAATAGTAACTTACAGATGGTTATGAGCTGCCTGACATGGTTTCCTGGAACCCAATCAGGTCCTTTGCAAGAGTAGAATGTGTTCCTCACTTGAGCCACGAATCCAGAGCTGATGCTGAACATATTAGTTTTTACCATGTGCCATGTTGTTTTAATGCTTCTCATGATCTTAATTCTTTATCATCCCAGGACAGTAGGGTTTGCCATCACAATATTCTTTTCTAGACTAATAACTGAAGTGTTGGGAGCAATCGGGTCTTGGGAGAATTAGAACCCACAGTTATGACTCTGCCTTGGACATGTTAAAGTTCTTTGAAGCTTTTGTAATTTTAGGCTACATTTTTCTGAAGAGATTGTAGTTCGTGAACACTTTTTTTCCCCATTAAGTTGTTAAAATAAAACGAAAGTAGGGAATTAAGAAGAGTACAAAAGTTATGATTAGATAATATTAAGGGTTTTTAGAAAGGAGACAGTCAGGCTTAAGGCTTAACAATGCTTAGGGTTTTATCACTAGTTTCAGAAATCCCTGAAGTTTAAAGCTGGAGAGCCCAACTGTGCCGCGTCGCCTCCTGGTTTCTGTCTGTGACCCCTGCACCTTTCACCTGCTGCCCCTCATTCCCACACCTAGCTCTACTGTTCCCAGACTGACCGTGATAATATCTGTTCTTGTGTCCTGTGTGTCACAGACTCCTTCTCTAGCTCTCATGGGGAGAGGCTGGTTTTGCTTTTAGTTTGTTTGGTATTTGAGACAGGGTCATTTTCTGTAGCCCAGGTGGGCCTGGAACTTGGAGCCATCCCACTGCCTCAGCCTCTCCAGGGCTGGGATTGCAGGGATGCGGCCCCAGACCTGGCTCTCATGGGTGTTTTGTTTGTTGGATTATATTTATTTATTTATTTATTTATTGGTATGTGTGTGTATGTGTCTGTCTGACTGTCTGTCTATCTCTGTGTGTATCTGTCTGCCAGCCTGCCTGTCTGTCTGTCTCTCACTTTCTCTCTCTTTCTCTCTCTCTCTCTCTCTCTCTCTCTCTCTCTCTCTCTCTCTGTGTGTGTGTGTGTGTATGTGTGTGTGTGTTCATGTAAGCTTCAGTGCATTTATAGAGGGCAGTAGACAACTTTATGAGTCATTTCTCTCCAACATGTGGGTTCCTAGGGATGGCAGCAAGCTCCTGACCCACTGAGACATCTAGGTTTCCTGTTCCCTGGCTCTGATGTGAGAATGACAGTCTGTTCATATAAACTTCTCAACCACAGAAGCCGGCAGCTCAGAACTGGTATCTTTTCTCTTTCTTGTTTCATAACAATGAATATTTTTCAGAAGGAGAAGAACTTTCCATTCTTACTACAAAAGAACACTGTCACATTCTGTGACCTCAATCCTGTCTTACCTTTGACTTTTCTAGCTCATTTGTAGAGATAAGCACACGTTACCACACTTCTATAAGGTTGTCTCTGAGGAATACTCCTGTAGCCCAGGCTGACCTTGAACTCAGTGTGTGACTCAAGGATGCTCTCTGAACTTATGGTCCTCTGGCCTTCACTGCCCACTAGGCCTGTTTTTATCCAGTGTTAGGATAGCCCCCAGGCTAAGTAAGCACACTACCAATTGAGCTACACCCGGAGCCTGTGGCTAGATTCTGAACATCCTTTCCCAGCAAATGTGGACATGTCCCACATTGGGTCCCGATGACCACTCTGTACCTCTTCACTTAGTTTCCATTTGAGAAAGGCCAGAGAGGAGTGAGAGACGTGAGTGCACACACACACACACAGCTTACATGCGTGGGCAGGCAGAGGTCACATCCTTTGCCATCTCTTCTGTCTCTGGACCTGGAGCTTACTGATGGGCGGTCCTACATCCACCTCCCCAGCACTGGGATTGTAGGAAGCTGCCTCTGTGCCTGGCTTTTTAAAAGTGAATACTGAGAATGTGGAGTTAGTTCCTCATCCTTGCACAGCGAGCTCTTTGACCACTGACCCATCTCGCTAGCCCATCCCTTCTTTTCAACTCACCTGTTGTAGAAGCTGAATATGTCTACTTGCTTATAGTTTGCAAGAAGAGAAAAGACGATGTTGGATATGGAACACAGCAGCTTTGGAGTTGTGGACAGCTCTGGTGTGACATCTTCCTTGTGGCAGAGGTGACCCTTCTGTAAGGACTTCTGTGACTTCATCCTTACCCTTATAGAAACTTAAATACTGGGGTAAGGGTGAGGGGAAGATCACTGGGAGAGTACTTGCATAACAAATGCAAGGCCCTGGGATTTTTGTTTCATTTTGATTTTTGAGACAGCGTCTTATTGTGTAGCCTACACTAGCCCCAAAATCAAGATCCCCCTGCCTCAGTCTCCAACGTGCTGAAATACCAGGTGTGTACACCACAGGTATCTGCAACAAATACGTTTTTAGTAGACATTTATCACAGCCCGTCAGATGTATTTTAGAGCCTGCCCTGGTGATCGTGGAGTCCTTTCTTTCCCTTCGTGAACAATAGCATTATTCTAGGATCTTCAAAATGCTTTGTGTACAACACGATACCCGTTGCTTTGGTGACATGCTGTTTGTTTCTGTGGAATTAAACTGGCCACAGACCACAGTGGCAATGAGGCCAAATGAAGGATTTCTTCCCGAGGTGCTGAGAGATTTCACTCTCTCAAAGCAACCCTATCCTACCCCACAGCTGCCCAGGTCCCATAAGGCTGACACCAGCAAAAGACAATGCCAAGATCCACCCTCACCCTCTCATTCCCGGGGTCCTGTATCAGGCTTCAAAAGGCTCTCTCTGTCCAACAACTGTAGCAACAAGAGCTACACAAAGAAACTGCTCGGAGGACAGGGCATGTACAATGCATTTTTCTACTTTGAATGACAGTCAGTAATGAGTTTGAAAAGATTAGAGTTAAGTAGAATCGCCTTGTACTTAAAAGTGCAGGCTTTGGAGCAAAGCTTTCTGGGTTCAAGACCTGCCTCTGGCACCTGTGAGCTGATTCCGGTGTGTCTTCTAGTCTCCTGGGCTTAAAGCGCCCATCAGCACTGTAGGTGTTCCAGTGAGCACATCCAAGGGTAGCTAGCACCAGTAGTGTTTTCGGTTGCTGTTCTTCGTGTTGGCACCTGGATTTTCAGAAGTGCCTGTAGAAATCACTGGGGTGATGTCAGGATGTCTTGTAAAGGGAGCAACTGAATGTGGAGCCTTCCCTCCCTGGACTGCAAAATGACGGGGATGAAACAACCGGAGAGTAGTGTCTCTCTGAAGAGAACTTACCAGTAATACACTCAGCATGTGACCTCATTAGCAAGGATCTGATCTTTCCAAACTTTACCCTTTGCAATCGTTTTTCTAAATGTTCTCCCCACGCGTACATTTCTAACATACATCCATGTAGACACATAAATTTCTAACATACATCCATGTAGACATGTACATTTCTAACATACATCCATGTAGACACATACAATTCTTTTTTTTTTTTTTTTGCTTTTTCTAGACAGGGTTTCTCTGTGGTTTTGGAGCCTGTCCTGGAACTAGCTCTTGTAGACCAGGCTGCGTCTCGAACTCACAGAGATCCGCCTGCCTCTGCCTCCCAAGTGCTGGGATTAAAGGCGTGCGCCACCACCGCCTGGCGACACATACAATTCTAACATACATCCATGTAGACAATACATTTATAACATACATCCATGTAGACAATACATTTATAACATACATCCATGTAGACATGTACATTTCTAACATACATCCATGTAGACATATACATTTATAACATACATCCATGTGGCCATGTATTGGCTAGCTTTCACATGAGGGAGAAGGGAGGGTTTCTTTTCTTTCTGAATATGAACTTTCCTTTTTCTTTCTTTCTTATCTCTTTTCTTACTGTCTATTTTTTTTTTTTTTTGGATGAAGAGTTGGGTCATAGACTCTGCAATGAGACAGTAAAGAACAGAATCCCTGAAAAGTCAGTGGATGGTGTAGCTACTATGGGATGCTCCTTGAAGGCGGATTACTTAGGACAATGAGGCAAAAGGTTCACCTGAGCCCAAGGTCAACCAGGCCACATGTTAAGATGATGTCTTGAAAATAATTTGATAATGAGTGCTCTCTATAGTCTGTTGACTTCACTGTGCACAACCCCAGAATGTCTCTGTCCTAATGGATTGTATAGCTGGGGTGGAGGGGCAGTTCGCCTGAGAGGTGAGCATCGGATGAGGTTGTCAGCATCAGGACCCTTAACTCAGTCCTGGGAACCCTGGGAGAATAGGTGTGGAGATACAAAATGCAGAAGACCAGGAGGGAAGAGAATGGTGCTTCCTGGAGCCTCCAGACCCCCACCGAGTTGTGAGATAAGGTGTTGAGCATTGGGGTATCAGTATAAACAGATTTGGGACTGGGGCAAGGGTGAGGGTTTTGACAGCCTTCTGTTACAGTAAGAGCCAGATCAGGCTCAATGGCAGTCACCCATCTGGGTTCCTGTGAGGGGCAGGGAGTGTTTACAAGGAGGTGTGGCTCATATGTCTGAGATTCACTTTGTAGACGGTCTAACCAACGATGGGCCTCTGTCCTTACATGGTCGCCTCCTTAGTGACTGAACAAATTGTAGCGTTGCTGGGAAGACAGCAGTGTGCTTTGCAGTTCTTCGAGGAGTGAGAGTCTCTCATTTTCACATCTTTGCATGAATTTGCAAAGGTTGGCTGTCATTTTTGTGTTGTGTTGTTGTTTGGTTTGTAATGCTAGGCTCTCCCTGTAGCTCTGGCTGTCTGGTACTCACTTGCTTAGATCCTCCTGCCTCTGTCTGCCGAACTCCAGGCACGTTTCACTACACCACCCTGAGAGTGAGCTTTACTTCCTTCTCAAGCTCAGATTCCGGTCTTCAAATGGAGATAGGGAATAATCGTGGACCCTTATGGTTGCCTTCCTTCGTCTCAGAAGTGGAATACACAATTTTTCCCCCATATGATTCTTACACAGATCCAAAGCAATGTGGTTCTTTGCAATTCAGAGAACTGAGACTCCTAGGCTCACATTCATCCAGATAAGCCAGGGAGCTGAAGTGTAAAGCTAAGCCTACTGCTTCTCCCTCTCTTTGTTTCCTCCTCTTTTCTTCTCTTCTTCCCTTACTCATTGCTGCCACATTCTTTGCTAAACCATAGTTTAGCTAAAATGGTAAAGATGGATTCCCAGTGGCCATACATGATTCTTCCCATTTCTCTGTAATCACAATACAGTGTTTAATTAATCTTAAAGAATTGCAACAGAAAGAAATAATCATTCTAGGGAAATTGAGGCAAGGTGTATCTTATTTAAACTGGAAAAACAGTCAAGGCCAAATAATTTGCTCTTGTTTTATGGCATGTTACCACTGCTAGTAATTTCTCATTCTGTATAGAGGATAAAGGCCTCCCTCTTTTGTTGTTTGTTTTTTTGTTTGTTTTAGACAATCTCTGTAACTCAGGCTGCCCTTGAACTCAACTCCTGGGGCTGCAGAGGATGACCTTGAGTTACTTAACTTCCTGCCTCTGCTTCAGGGTGCCTAGCTTAAGCTCACAGGCCTGTGTCTCCCTGTCTGGACCTCATGCATGCCAGGTTAGCATTTTTCCAACTCAGCCCCATCCCTCTCTCTCTCTCTCTCTCTCTCTCTCTCTCTCTCTCTCTCTCTCTCTCTCTCTCTCTGGCTCAGCCAACCGCTGACTTGTGGTGCTTTCTAGTCTCATTTCCTTAAGTCATATTTCCTTTCTATTCAGGAATTAAGCCTGTGCTTCCTGTTCAAAATTCAATGTGCTGTCAGGCCATTGTGGCCCTTATGCTATAGTTCAGCTCCTGGGAACCTATGGGGGAAAAAAAAAACACTGGGTGTGGCTGCCTGTACCTGTGACCCTAGTGAAAGGGGGAATGGGTTAGAAAAGAAGAGGGAAGGGCAGACACATTTCAAGAGAGTCCCTGGAGGGAAGGGCGGACACACATCAAGAGAGTTCCTGGAGCTTATTGGCTAGTCAGCTTAGCTGAAAAGAAACAGTGAGACCCAGATCCAGTGAGGGCCCCTGTCTCAAAGAAGTAGGGCTGAGAGTGATGAAGGGGACAGATGGCAGTGTCCTCCTCTGTCCACCCCACACAGGTGTGCCTACACATCAGTGCTTCCCCAAACTTCCATGTAGACTGATGTAATTGTGACACATAACAGGTTGCAGACAGATAATAAAGAGCTCATATTGTCTAAGCTCAGCTATAGATGGTAGTGGTGGCATTTCCTATTTTATGTGGGAAAAGCTGAAACCACTTAGGAGCAAAAGGAAAATTACAAGCAGGAAATGAAGAAGGAGAAGGAGGAGAAGAACAAGAACAAGGAAAGCAAAGAAAGTCCCATTGTGTTAGAAATGAAAATAAAACACAAACAAACAAACAAACAGAACAAACGGGTATTACAGCACAAGGGGTTTTCCTCCCTATCCCTTTTCTGGTTTTAGGGTATTTAAAACAAGACTATTACAGATTATTGCCTCATGGCTTTGATGCTCTCTCTGTAATTGGGAGCCAAAGTAAAGCCCGTTGTTTTTAAAACCACTTAACACTGCAGAAGAGTGGTCTAAACACCCACTTGTAGTGCCCTCTGGGTCACCCACAGCCATTTGGTTTTGTTAATAAACTCACAGCAAGTAGAGGAACAGACAGTGGCTTTGGAGTCAGCTCTACCTTGAAGACTGGAGCATGATTGGAAACAAGAGCTAGCATAGGTCTTCTAGATGCAAGGGCGTGGCTGCCCTGTGGGGGTGTGAATCATATATATTTTTATTTGGAGATGCCATGCTACTTTCCATCATTTGGCCCTTTCACTGCCAAAGTGACTGAGAGGAATCTACAAATTATCCCCTGGCCCTCTAGGCGGGCGTCCAGCACACACCCTGTTATTCCATCCACCAGAGAGCTGCAAGATTCTATTAAGCAGGAAGTGAGAATATTATATTGCCTGCAAACTAATTGTACAAAAGACTGAAGTAAGTACCTGGAGCCCTGGGTGCTCTGAAAAGCAATTGCTCTATCGCTCCGCTCAGCCTGGTTTTAGCGCCCCAAGTTTCCATGTGGATCCTCCACCTTCTGCAACAGAGCACATTTCTCCAGCTGTTGGCCAAACCGGGAAATCTCCAACCCTGGCTTTAGGAGCTGCCTATTCAGTCCCCAGCACCATCTAACAAATGTGTCCCAGAAAACTGTGAGCCATAATCTGTGAAAACTGTCTTCAGTGAGAATGCTGGGCTGGGAAATGTACCTTCTGCTGTGCCCTGGCTGCTTTTATCCAGGATAAATGGTCCCCGTACCCAAATATACTGGAGATTTGAAATATTTTTGTTATTTATTTATTTATTTTGGTCTAGTTTCTAGTTTTGGTGATTTGGAGGAAAACAAGTGTCCCATAGAGAGGCAGTGGTCCAGTGGGAAGAAAGCCTTTGAACCTTTACCAAAGAGTCTGCTACATTGTTACCCAGGTGCTTGGGCTGGTGGATTTCAAATGTAAAGTGTCTTTCTTTAATTGACTCCTAAAAGCACCAGGCAAGGCATTTGAAGGCTAAAGTCTCAGGAGCCTGTAACTCCGATCAAAGATGCTGGTGGCTAGGTGACCACAGACGACAACGGTGTTGTGAGGAACTCCATGGGAGGCCTTGAAAATTAGGCTTCCCTCTAGCAAATAACTTATTTAGAGTGATGTTGATTTGTTTCCCAAATATAAACCAGAGTTTATTAGTCAGATCAAGGTTATCATCTTCGTGTAGTGAGACTTCTCTAAGACAGAGTGTTCACAAGGATACCCAATCCATTATAAACAGCTTCTTTGCACCTAAATTGAATATATATTATATATGTATTATATATTTGTATATGTATATATACATATATATGATGTGAACATGTAGGACTGCTTTGTGAACAAGGAATATTTTTAATAAAGGTTCATTGCTTCCCAGCCTGACCTTAAACCTCTGATCCTCCTGCATCCACCTCCAGGTTGGAAGCCTATGCCACTACACTTGGTTTTTAAGTGGCAGTGGAGCTGAACCCAGGGTTCCCGCATGCTAAGTAACATTGTCCCTGTAGAGCTGCACCCCTGGCCCCATTGTGGGAAGTTCTCATAAAGACTTGGCATTTCCTGTGGCGCTGGGAAGACTCCTCCACACCAATGTCATTGCTGACCCATTTCTTCACAGCGTAGGTCAGACGGTTTTCCCTGTGTGATGTCATTGACTTTCCTGAGCGGAATCTTTGTGAGCATAGGCGTATGTGTGCATATGTACGTGTGTGTGTGTGTGTGTGTGTGTCTGTGTGTCTGTGTGTGTCTGTGTGTGTGTATGTACATGTGAACATGTTCCCATGGAGGACAGAGGTCAACATTGAGAATAGCTCCTCAGAAACTGTGCACTTTTCTTCTTTTGAGACAAGTTAATCACTGACCTGTGGCTTGCTAACTAGGCCAGACTGGCTGGCCAGTCAGCTTCAGAGATGTTGCTGTCTCTCCCGCCCTAGTTCTGGGGTTACGAGCACAGGCCACCACCATCAACCTGGCCTCCCTCTCCTCCTGAGTCACCAAAGCCTTTGGTTGGAGATAGTCACACGTCCTAAGAATTGGCTCCTGTCCTCCACTGTCTTCCTGTCTAGTCATTCACAGGCGTATGCAAAGGGCTGACAAAATATGACCGTCTGTATCAGATGACAGTCCTCAAAAGATAGGCATCCCCAGAAGTCATTTCCTTCTAGAATGGTCTGAGAAGTTTTCATAAATGATTGAAATGGAATTGGAGTTGAACACTGAGTCTGGGAAATAATTTTAAGAAGAAAAGAGGGGCAGAAATAGATCATTCTCAGAGGGGAGTCTTGAAGGACATACAGCAAAACCTGAATAAATCAAATTGGCTGCATCTGGAGGTTCATGTGAGGTAATAATTGTTCCATTGCTGCAAAAGCAGATGAGAGCGAGATTGGGAAAGGAACGTGTGCGGCAGTCGGGTGGCTTAGATTTAATTCAGAAGGACAGCAGTAGTGTGTGTGTGTGTGTGTGTGTGTGTGTGTGTGTGTGTGTGAGTGTGTGTGAGTGTGCCCACATGTGTGCACCTATGTGTAATTCTGAGTGTCAAATGTAAGACCTTACATTTGCTAGGGAAGTGATTTTCTTTTCTTTACTTTATCCTATTACTTATTACAGGGTCCGCAGGCCTAGAACTCATGGCAGTCCCAGTGCCTTATATTCCCAAGTGCGGGGGGGGGGGTGTATTGTATTGGTGTGAACACCAAGCTTAGCTCTTTTAGTTTAAATTGGGGAAGAGACACAAACAAGGCCTTCATGGGAAGAGACAGTGCAAATGGCATCCATCCCGGACTAAAGCTAGGAGGGTGGAGGCCAGTGATCAGGACGATGGTACAGGTTCAGGTGTGAGCCTGCACCTGACTGACAGAGTCCCTGTTCAAAGTGTCCTGCTGTGAAGAATGAGGATGTCATCTCCAAAGATGGATGAGAAGACACAGTTCTGTGTGGTCGTGAGCCAGGTGACAGACATTTGCACCACCAAGTTGAAGGCATGGGGTGGACATTTATGCCTTGCTGGGAATGTGTGTGTGTGTGTGTGTGTGTGTGTGTGTGTGTGTGTGTACATGTGTATTACCTCATGTGTATTACGTCACACTAGTTTTAAAGACGGGAAATGGCCAGAAATGACATTTTTTAAAGTATTTTCTCCAGGCTTTGAAATTATTTTTCAGTCCTTTCTATGAGAGAGTTACTTTCCTTTAAAATAAATATAGAGAAAATCATAGAGAATATAAGGACCTGGTAGCTGAACACTGAACTAGCTGTCAGCCAGGGTGATGGCCACTCAGGAGGCTGAGGCAGAAAGAATATGAGGCTCAGGCTAACCTGGGGAAGTTCGTGAAACTGTTTCAAAATAAAATTCAAGAAAGAAAACCAGAACTGGGGATAGCTCATTGCTAGCCTTGTATACTGCCGCAGGGTCCCAGGTTCTATTCACAGCACCGCACCAAAAGCAAAACCAGAAACACACACACAACACCACAGCACCATTCTTTAGATGCAGAATAGATGTCTGGGGACATTTGAAAGAGACAGCTCAGATTTCAAATCTCTTTATTCTCAGCTTTGACCAAGCCAGTGTTCACTTACCTTATCATTGCCTGTCTCCATCATCGTCATCACTATTATTATTATTTGTGCATGTGTGTGTGTGTGGTCTCCTTCCACTATGTTATTCAGGAATGAAACTCCGGTTGTTAGGTCTAGACAGCCTTTACAGGTGACCTAATTTGCCAGTCCTTTTTCTGAGTAATATTTTTCTTAAAAATGCTTCTTAATTAATATGAGGAGAGCGAATGCCAGTGCTCCTGTGTGGAGAGCAACAGACAAGGACGTGGAATTGGTTCTGGGGATTGCGCTCACACGGTCAGCCGGCCTTCTGCAGCTAGCACTTACCCAGATGAGCTATCTCGCCAGCCCCTGAGTGATATTTCTGAAGAAGGTGATGGCGAATATTCTTGCTAATGCAGTTAATATCACTTCTATTATCTAACCTCATTTTAAAAGTAGTTGCTTTGAATTAGAATGCTAATTTAGCCAGTCAATTTACCTCAAGTTATAATGCTCAAGACTTTTTTTTTTTTTTAAGTCATGCATACTTAACCAATTTTCTGTAGTTCCAAGCGGCTAGGTTACCACTTCCTGGTGAATTAGCAGTTGGCGCGTGGTGGAGTGGCCGAACAATCCTGCGAAGCGCTAATGTCCTATTTAATGAGGAGGCATCAGTCCACAGAAAGGTAGTCAATATAAATCAGTGTTTACAAAGTGTGATTAACTCTGAAATATTTCATCAATGCTGTGGTCCCAGGCAGCCTCCTATGCTAATTACTTGGATCTGCGCATGTTTCAGGGGACTCGATGGACCCTGAGTACAGCAAGCGTGGAACAGCAAAATTGCAATTATGCCCGGACCGTCTCCTATGACAATTTATGCGTTCGCTGCGATGACCTCCCCCTTCCCAAGAGGGCAATAAGCAGGATGCATTTTCATTAGGGTACTAATGCACTTAATCACGAGGGGAAAGGGTTAGGAAGTAGCCGGAGACCTTCAAGTACTCCACGACGGGGCTGATAGTGGAGACAGTCTTTATTTTTCAAGGCAGCTTCTCTACACGGCCGTAGCTACCTGGAGCACACCCTCCACATTTCATTGTCTCGGAGAAACACTGGAAGTGTAGATGTCTCGTTACGTGCTTTGTATTTCAGATCATTTCATATAGCTAAAAACAA
The DNA here is from genome assembly GCF_000317375.1 of Microtus ochrogaster. Taxonomy (NCBI): domain Eukaryota; kingdom Metazoa; phylum Chordata; class Mammalia; order Rodentia; family Cricetidae; genus Microtus; species Microtus ochrogaster. The sequence goes on from NC_022013.1 coordinate 74,172,651, forward strand.
TAAAACCTGTAAAAGTATAACCTGAATAGTTCGTTATTATCATAATTCCATGGTGTTTGGGATGAGTTATACAAATAATGTAGCAAGCACCATGAAGATGGTGGCAGCAATGGCAGCCATTATTCCCATCACCCTCACTCTCAGCATCACCAGGGAGCATGCTGGGAAGAATGTCTAGCCAGAATAGCAGGAGAGCGATGTCGCGCCCTACATGCCAGGTGCTAACAGAAATGCCCCACAGTAAACTTTGGATCACTGAGTTCCGAGAGGTCTACACAGCAGAAGGACAAGCACCTTGTCCCAAAGCATGCGTCTCTGTAGACTTGCATCCAGATGTGACATTTTGTTTGTGTGTTTGTTGTTGTTTTTATAAGATTCAGTTATTTTATTTTATGTGGGCCTATGTGGGCCTGCTTGTCTGGATGTACCAGCAGAGCCCAGAAGAAAGCATCGGATCCTCTGGAACTGGAATTATAGGCAGTTGTGAGATGCTGGGAATCAAACCTGTGATGGGGGAGTGTCATATATCAATCTGTTGATTTCATTGGTTAAGCAATAAAGAAACTGCTTTGGCCCTCATAGGTTAAAACATAGGTGGGAGGTGTAAACAGAACGGAAGGCTGGGAGAAAGAAGCTGAGGCCATGATTCTCCCACTCCAGGCAGACGCAGGTTAAGATCATTCCTGATAAGCCAGCTCGTGGGCTACAGCAGATTATTAGAAATGGGCTAGTCCAGATGCGAGAGCTAGCCTAGAAGAGGCTAGATAGAAATGGGCCAAGCAGTGTTTAAAGGAATACAGTTTCCATGTAATTATTTCGGGGCATAGAGCTAGCCATATGGGCGGCCGGGTGCCGGGGACGCAGCCCCACCGCTCCTATTACTTCAACAAACCTGTATCCTGGGCAAGAGCCGTGAGTGCTCTTAACCATGGATCCATCTCTCCAGCCTCTGGTGTTTACGTTTTCATAAGCATAGACTGATGTGGGAGTGTCATATATCAATCTGTTGATTTCATTGGTTAAGGAATAAAGAAACTGCCTAGGCCCCTTGATAGGCCAACCCTTAGGTGGGTGGAGTAAACAGAACAGAATTCTAAGAGAAAGAAGTTGAGTCAGAGAGTCGCCATGATTGTCCCATTCCAGGCAGATGTAGGTTAAGATCATTCCTGGTAAGCCAGCTCGCGGGCTACAAAGATTAATAGAAATGGGTTAGATTAATATGTAAGAGCTAGCCAATAAGAGGCTGGAACTAATGGGGCCAGGCAGTGTTTAAAAGAATACAGTTTCCATGTAATTATTTCGGGTATAAAGCTAGCAGTGCAGGCGGCCGGGTGCTGGGGACGCAGCCCCGCTGCTCCTAATTCAACAATAGACTGCTTTGGAATCTCTTCTAGAAGACTGTACTTTCTGTGGGTCAACTATTTCATGATTGTTTGCTGCCCTAGTTTCACATGTAAAGCAGTCTTGCAGACTATTCTAATACAAAAATAATTCAAATAGATAATTATCATAAGAGGCTAATATCTGTCTCCTCCCCTGTTTTTTTTTTTTTTTTTGTTGTTGTTGTTTTGGAAATAGTCTCACTGTATAGCCCTTGCTGGCCTGGAAGTTATTATGTAGACCAAGCTGCTTTGGCCTTCTGGCAAGCCTCCTGCCTCAGCCTTTCTGAAAGTGCTAATTTATGTCAAGCTGCTTCCATAGAGGTGTATTTTATGTCTACAACAGCATATCCAGCTTCCTGGCACGTGTTACATTTCTGATGACTCTCACTCACATGACTTTGGGGGTTGGGGATGGCAAAGTTAACCTTGTCTTTGGGGTGCCTCCCTCTCTCCTGACCTGTCAATCTGACTGTCTCTTTCCCTCACACTGTGCACTATAGGTAACATAGAGTACAGCTGCCCGGCCACCAATGAATGTGAAATCACGAAGCGCAGACGCAAATCCTGCCAGGCCTGCCGCTTCATGAAGTGTCTCAAAGTGGGCATGCTCAAAGAAGGTAAGTGGTTCTGCCCAGAATCCTGTGTTCCGGGTTGGGGGTTGAGGGGGGAGCAGTGGCCATCAAAACAGGGATCAAGACCAGTTCCATCAGAAAAGGTGGGTTAGTGGGTACCTGAATCTGATTGCCAGATACTCTTAAAACCCAAGTTTTTAATAACTCATGGCTAGCAGTTTGACACCAATCAGAAGGTAGTTCCCTTCTGGATGAACTGTGTTTATGGGCCTTTGATCTTTACAGTTTGCAGAGGGAAGAAGATGGAGGCAAACCAAGAGGCTACTCACAATGCACACCCCCTTCTCAATTCTTTAAACCATTTGGGTTAAGGTCATCCCTATTGTTTTCCAAACTCCTCTTTAGTACTTACTCTCTCTGATAGAATGTACTCATGCTTTGATGCTCCGATTGTTTTAAGTTGGGAATAGCACCCACAAAAGAAGATAGAGTCGGGGAATGTGGATTCTGTGCTAAGCACACTGAATAAGCTTCCATACTCAGTCATTCTTGCCACAGGAAGGGAACCCATTGGCTGCTGAGGACATTCCGTTATCCCACATGTCCTGACATAGTTGTATAGTTAAGCTTTATATAGTTAAGAACCCTCCTAGGGGGAGGTATTTTTTAAATGAATCTCTGTACATGCATATTTTATAGATATTCATTTTACATACTGCACGTAGACTTGCCTCTTTGTATTTAGAGAGCCCATTGGAGTTTAAAGTCAATATTATGTTTTCAGAAAGCACCAAGATGAGCATGCGGTCACGGGAGGAAGCTTGACAGTAAAGCTAGGTTAGTTATCTATAGACGTGAGTAGATTCTGCTACATCGGAATTTATGTATTGTCACTACAGATCCCTGTCCCTCGCCTTTTGGTTTTACATTTGAAGTTCACATATTTGCAGATGAGAAGGATGAGTCTCACTAAATGTGTAGTTACTAGATTTGCACAATTCCGCCGGGTCTGTACCTGTCCCGTGCATTCTTGGTATATGCGGTATCATGGGGGAAGGAGCGCAACAGATGGAATACAGGATTGGGGAATTCCTGCCCTATTCAGCTGGCCTTTATTCATCTACTGGATGAATAAACCCCTTCAGTTTCTCCATCTGATCTTCAGCTTGGCTCTTTTCTTGGAAAACAGCTGTCAGCAAACTTACAACTTTCAAGTGTTGCAGGAAGGTGATCAGGATAGGGTATCCAACAGAAAAAAAAGATGTGCAGTGATATGATCATATATATGTACTGAATATAGTATATGAATATGAAGGGGAGAGGAGGATCCCATAAGGAGGAAGGATGTAGAGGCAGGCCCATTTAGGCTAGCTCAGGGATGAAGGGGGTTTGTGAAGACTGATGCCAGGGTAACACTGGAAACAAAGCTGAGGATTGGGACTTCTCATTTCGGGGCTTTTGGTCATAAGTGACCTCTGTTTGGTTTCCAATCCATCTGCTAAATTTGCATGCAGCTCCTCCCACCCAACAGATGCATTTCCAGGCATCCTTTGCCACACAGGTTGCGGCTGGTAAATATGCACATGAAATTGTCTAAAGGGTAACTTTTGACAAGGCTGAACACGTGACTAAAAGGCCGACCTACCTAACTGAAGTAGAAGCCAGATATCTGTAGGTCAGTGGTTCTCAGTTTTCTAATGCTGTGACCTTTAATACAGTTCCTCACATTGTGATGCCCAACCATAAAATTATTTCCATTGCTACCTCATAGCTAATTTTGCTACTGTTGTGAATCCTAACGTAAATTTCTGTGTTTTATGATGTTCTTAGGCAACCCCTGTGAAAGGGTCATTTGATACCCAAAGGGGTCAAGGCCCACTGGTGATGATGATAATGATAATGATGATGATGAACTATTTTAAGATTTTAAGTTTGCTTAGCCAATGCCTTAAGTCATCTGGCAGAGTAGCGTACAGAATTTAATTCACAGGGTGGACCCCTTCCCCGTTTTGTAGAAAATCTCACAAAAGCATAATTTAGAATGTTATAAGCGATGGACAGTTCGGTTTTGGTCTTGGTTATATTTATATTATTATTTACTCTGATTGGGGAGATTTAAACTAAACTTGTGCTCAAAAATAAAAGTTAGTGAAAGGGTTCAAACCCCTGAAAACAGAGGAATCATTCTGTTTAAAAGCAATCCATTTATTTGAATGCAGCAAAAGTCAGGTATCAATGAAAGCCTCGTACTCCGATTTTGTTTTCCAATAGTGAAGTACATAGAGACAGGCCTCCATGTCTAGGGAGATGGGAGTTTTTGATTAGTCTGATTTCAATACTGTAATTTTCTCATCTGCGTGCCGTTTCAACTTTAAAGATGAACTGCGACGAGTCTTTTCTCTCAGATCGCGTTTCTCGAGGTCTCTAGGAGAGGGTCTGAGGGAGGTGAGAACGACGGCAGATGTGTGAGCAGCGTTTAATTAAACGTTGTTGCTCAGAATAAACTGGGCCTTGCTTATCTGTGGTTCGCACCTCTTCAGCACTTGCTATCAGGCCTTTAGAGGACGTGTTTTCCCGGGAAGTGCTGCAGTGGCTGCCATGCTCAAATTGTAATTTATTTCCCATTTACTTCCTCATGAACACGCGGATGGCAAAATAGCATTTTTCTGAGCTCGTTACCCTTCTCTCCAGAAGCATAGATAGGATGGGTATGAGTGAGTATGGATTACTGTTTTCCTTTCTTTTATGCCTAAAGAATACAGTGAAATATTGCATTGTACCCTGCATATAAATACACAATTATGCCCGGGCATCTCCGTGGCTCAAGGCTCACTCCCTAAGCCTAGAAAGGGTGATACCCTCTTAAATGTATCTTTATGGATGTACAGGGATTTGAGTCCCGTGCAGTATGTCAGAGATCATGGTGTAGTAAATCTATTCAAATGTAAACCTGTTCAATTCAATTACCAGTCCGTAATAAAATTTGCTACTACAACCCCCGTGTTGACCACAGCAGTCCATACAGGCAGACGGCACAGCAGGTCTGGAAATTGACAGGCAAAATCTAGTTAAACAAAAAACAACATTAGTTCTCGAATCTGAGATGAAATCAGATTTCAACAGCCTCGATGGAAACCTTCCTTGCTTTAACAGGTATCTTTTATTCAATTCGCCAAGTGTACCATAAAGCGCTGCCTGAGGGGACAGACAGAGGTTTTCATTAAAAAGCAGGCTTATAGAAAATGAGGCCTTGACTGTTTTAAAAAAATGATAATTCTTCATCATACTTACTGGCATTTCTACTAATTGAGGTGTGTTCCTGTGAGAAGCTAAGCGTAGGCCCAGGAGTGAAAGGGATTGGACGGATTTGTGGATAAACTAATTAATACACAGGAATAAATGCCTGTAACTTCTGTTTCCCCATAAGCTGGCACCAGGAATCTAAGTGAACTAGGCTTGATGCTTGAGGTTAGATTTTTAAAAAGATTTCTTTTTATTCTTAATCATGTGTCTCGGTGTGGTGTCTGCACATGAGGACGGATGCCCTTAGAGGCCAATGGAGGACATAAGATCCCCCGGAGTTAGGGTTACAGCTGACTGCAAGCTGTCCAGCCTGGGTGCTGGCAACTGAACTCAGGTTCTTTGGAAGAGCAGCAAGGGCTCTTAACTGCTGATCCATCTCCCCAGACCCCAGATTAGAATTTTTGAGTCAAATAATTGTTACCAGTTAAGGAAGCTGGGAGCTGATTCGGTCAGTAAGATGCTTGCCATGCAAGCCTGAGAACCTGAGTTTGTTCCCCAGGACACCCAAGAAGCTGGGTATAGCAGAGGCCTGTAATCCCAGAACTGAGGGGCAGGCAAGAGAATTCCTAGGGCCTGCTTTCCAGCAAGTCTTGTCAGTCCATAAATTCAAGATGTGGTGAGAGACCCTGCTACCCCCCCCCCCGCACACACACGGAGTCATGATTCCGAAAGACAGCTGCCATTGACTTTAGCCTCTACACGTGTGAGTACCCACAGTCTGTGCTCTCTCACTTACATATGCATGCATGCTATTGTTGGGCACTCACATATACAGACACGTGATTATGTGCATATATACTCACAGGAACACATACACACACACACAGAGGAACATGCTCATTCATACCAAAAAAATACTTACCAGTTGAAACAAACAAAATGGTTCTAGTCAGTACTTGTGTTGGAGAGGGGAGAAAATGTCACATAATAACAAAACTTAGAGAAGCGCTGTTGAGCAAATTCTACTGTGTCTGTGCCATCTGGCACACTAGCAAGCTTGTCTTTCTCCTGTGCTGAGGAGTGTCCTAATGGACCAGCATCATTTTTCCAGTATTGTTCAATGTTGTATATCAGAGGAAACATACCTGTAACATATCTGCTGTCCCCCCAAATTAGTCAGAGTGGACCTGTGAAGAATCTGGTCAAGATGTACTTCTTTTTTTTTTTAATTTTTCAAAGAATGTACTTTTAATTAGCACCATCTCATGTAAATGCTATCTCATTGCACACTGGTTTGGTTTCTCTTTGTTGATCACATAGAAAGTCATCCCAAGAAAACCGTAATAATTTTGTGGAGGGAGAGAATCCGCTGGTCAAAGGCTTGAAGGGAATTTAACTGTTATTGGCACAAAGACTTTTACACTGACAAGTGTTTTTTTGTTTTGTTGTTATTGCTCTTTGTGTGTTTGTGTATGTACATGCATATGCATGCTTGTATATGCGTGTGTGTGTGTGTTTCCTTACATAAGACAGACTCTCAGTTAGTAGCCCTGACTGGCCAGTATTATACTCTGGAGAAGGAGCTGGCACCAAACTCATAGATCTTCTTCCTGCTTCCACCTCCTGTGCTGGGATTAACCCCTGGCAGTCCATGCCTTTTCTTACTCTAGTGTCATGTGCAGCATATTCCCTAGTCATGCCAGGGCCCATGCCAAGTGTGAATGACTCGGGCAATACAGCGGATGAACTTTACTTTTCTATTCCAAGAGAATTTGCTCTCTTTTTGACATCAAAACAAACAAAGTCAACAACAGCTACTAGGGCTGTGTGTGGTTGCACCTGCTTGTAGTCCCAGCACTTGAGAGACAGAAGTAGGAGGATCAATTCAGGAATGGCATGAGCTACATTAGACCTACTTTCAAAAAACCAAAAACAATATTCTCCACCCACAATGCCCTGGTGGCCCAGGGAAAGGATCAGTCCCCTGTCAGGTCAGCTAATGTTGCCAGAGACAGTAAGACTCAGCCTTTGGGGCCAGGTGGACCTAGACTCAAGGCTTTGAGATTCAGTGGATGCCTAGATTTTCTTCCTGGAAGAGCGATGAGTTATGACATTTCCCCAACTTGCTGGATTTTGCATGTAGAGCTTCTTATGATGAGCAAGAGTTTCCAAGCTCAATGGCCACATTCTGGGCTGCGATAAGCAGGAAATGCCAGGAGCCTGAATCTGAGCATCACGTGTATATGTATGTGATGCATACGGACATGCATATGATATTGACCTGCTGCATGGTCCAGTTTCATGTAAAATGTGTCCTCTCTCTGTGGCGATGTTTGTGGCTTCCAGAATGCTTTGCCAGGATTTTCATAAGAATATCTGGAACATCTGTAAGGGAAGTGACGTTCCAGTGTTCATGATATAGCTTAATCTTAATCTGTGTGCAGATCAGAGAGGATCCCAGTATTGTTTCACATCTCCCGAGTTTTGTGTGTGTTTGCAGTGTATGGGTGTGTGTGTTTGGTTGTTTTTGCATGTATGAAGGTGCACATGGGTGCATATACATGCTGGTGCAGATGGAGGCCTGTGGTTGACATCTGGAATCCTCCTCAGTTCCACTTTTGAGTTTTCTACATTAAAACAGGGTCTCTCCATGAAACCCCAAATTATAGGTAGTTCATGGCATTTACTTGGGTTTCTGAGTATTTGAACTCTCATTCTCATGCTTGCAAGGTAAGTACTTAAGCACCAAGACCTCTCCCGTGATCCCTCTTTTCCCTGTTTTAAATTGGACTAGAGACTTCTATGCAACCGGATATTTTCCTCAACAACATTATGCATGAAGAAGGCTTCTCACACTTGTTCAGCTTCAGCATAAAGGAAAGGGGGGAGGAGAGGTCTGAGAGGAGGAAGGAAGAGGTAGCTTTGTAGCAGAAAGCCACAGGACAGACACTCACGTTGATAAATCTCAACATGTGGTCCAGATTTTCCCTGGAACCTGACAAGACACTGTGCTATCCTCATTGCATCTGACTCCCCTGCTCCCTGCACTGGAGTGAACAAGACTGTTAGGTTCTGAGACTCTGTGTCGTCTTCTGTACCTGGAAGAAGGTGCAGGTGTACCTACCCCTTCTCTTCTGACATTATGCAGGTTCCGTTTCCAAATGACATCATGCCTGTAGGAGCATTATCCTAGCATATGGCTTCCAGACACTGTGATAACAAGGGTGGGAATGATGATGATGATAGTGATGATGATGGTGGTGACGATGACGATGACGATGATGATGGTGATGATGGTAATGATGGTGGTGATAGTGATGATGAC
>NC_022013.1:74181295-74209665 GCF_000317375.1 Microtus ochrogaster
ACAATGATGATGACGATGGTGATGATGGTGATGGTGATAATGACGACGACGACGATGATGATGAAGTTAGAAGTGCAATGGGGCCAAGGTGCAATAGCAGTGGATGATGATTTGTACTATTCCATTAATTCTGCCCAAACTGGAAATTCTTCAATGATTTTTGTTTCTTGTTTTTTTTTTTTAAAAAAAGAAAACGAACCATTTTTTTCATTATACATACCAATTCAAGTTCCCCCTTCATAGGAAGGGACTTTGATTTAGAATTAATCTATGAATACTACTTGGAAGTAGATGGGATAGCTGAAAAGATAGTCAATTATGGTGACTAATCCAGGAAAGGGGTTCATGACCTGGTCACCTGCATTTCTTTCTGCTCCTCTGTAGGTAGAAGTTTCTGTCCCATCTGGTCCTGCAGCCATTCAATCACAAAGGAATACACAGAAGCTTTTTATTAATTACAAGCTGTCTTCTTATCTCAGGCTTATTACCAAGTTACTCTTACAGCTTATATTAACCCATAATTCTTATCTATGTTTAGCTATGTGGCTTGGTACCTTTTCTCAGTAAGGCATTCTCATCTCGCTTCTGCATCTAGCTGGTGACTGTGTCTCTGCCTTTTCTCTTTCCATAATTCTCTTAGTCTTCTACACTTCCTGTCTGGAGTATAAAAACCAATTGGTATTTTCTTAAACCAATATGAGTGACAAATCTTTACAGTGTTCAAGAATATCCCACAGTTCTCCTCCTTTTCCATTCTTCCTTCTCTTCCCCTCCTCTTCTCCGTCCTCCTCTCCCCTCTTTTCTGTTTTCTTCCTTTCCTCCCTTTCCTTCTTCTCCTACTCCTCCTTCCTCTTTTCCCTCTCTCTTATCTGCCTTCATTTGCTATAGTTGGAGAGTTAGAACCTAGCACCACATTTACTTTGGGCAAGAACTCTATCACTCAACCACGGCTCCAGACCTAGAGTGTGACTTCTGGATGCTGAGTAGGAATGGAGGAGCTTTAGATCACTAATGGCCACTTCAAGGATGCCATGTCGTAGCAGGGCAATGTCATGTATATCTGGCTAAGATTTCTGGACTGATAGATCTTAAATGCATCCAGAGTTGTCAATTTATGTACAACATAAAGCCTGCAACTTTGACCTTTGCAGTTATAGGACTGAGTTAATACTCAGATAATAAGTAGATGGATTCACAGCAGTATGGAAGATGGGGTGACTATTACTGGGTTGAGAGGGTATTCTGAGTGATAACCAATCATCTCAGGGTGTAAAACTCCTATTTGCAACCCTGAGAGAGAGACGTGTATGCACAGATATGTGGAACAGAGTTCAAGTTAGGAACCGAGTATGTAGCCACTGATTCTGTCTCTTTGTTGAGCTGTCCTGTGCCCCCAGAATATAAAGAAGAATGGTCCCAGGGCCGTTTCTCCTGCATCCCCAGCTCCTGCCTGATCCATCCGTAGCCGGAGAGCCAGAAGCATCTTCTAGGTTTGCCCTATCAGCAGGCAGTGCACAGAGCAGTCCTTTCTCTAATTGCCCCTCACTTCCACATTTGCCATTGCGATCACATGGCCATTTAGAGGGTGCAGGGTTTTCCAGGCAGTTTCTGTTCTTAAAAAACAGAAAGCTACCAGGGTCATTTAGTAACAAGTGGGTTTGTTTTTACCCCCTGAATGAGTCTGCTTAGTAATTTATCCTAACAAAATCTCATTTGTAAAAAACAATTTTTAAAAAAATCTCCTGAGAAGACATTGCCAAGGTGATTTTTTCCCCCTCAAGTCTAATATCATTATGCTGCCAAGTCTAAAACAGAAATTATTGCTAGGGAAGTTTGGGTTCCTACTGCCTTCAAAAAGCAGAACAAAGGAGAGGAGAAGGCTTTAATGGTATTCACGGAAAATATTTCTGCACTGGGTGACAGTTAATAGAACTACATTGACCTCCCTGGTGTTTCCTGCAGACACAGTTGTAAGCCCGTCCCAAGCAGTCCCCTCATTAATGCAGAACATTAAACACAACTCCCAAGTTATAATACAGGCAGTGGCAGAGAGCACCTTGTCTCTGAGCTTTGTCTTGACATTCAAGCCATTTGGGAATGTAGCTAAGGTACCACAAAAACTTATTCCGTGTACAGACATTATGTTACTGGATGGCCTCTTTTCTTTTTCTTTCTTCCTTTTCTTTTCTCTCTCCTTTTAAAAAGTGTTTTTGTGGCTTTGCAACTGCAGTTGTCTGTCTCAAAATGAATAGGGAAGATGTTGAAGGTAACAACTAGCCACCACTTCTTGAGGATTTAATACCTTAGGCTGTATGCTGTGTTCGTGACTGGATTCTTGTTTTTCTAGCTAGTCTATACAATGATCATCCTCCCAGCCCACACACACACCCAGTAGGTGCTTCCTCTTCCACACCCAATAGGTGCTTCCCCCCGACACCCAGTAGGTCTTCTCCTTGCACAGAGGAAGTGACCCTTACAGAAATCATTATTTATCTCCCAAATTTCTTCCACTGTTCAGGGATCTTGAATTTATAGTAAGAACACTGGGTCTCATCCATCCTGCTTATCTAATAGTTTTTTTCCTTTATGAATTGAAGGGATATTAAGTATATATTTAGCTCAGAATAAAATTTTTTCTCTTTATAATTTTTTGGGGGGAGGTGGTCTTACATGCTATCCCAAGCTAGTGTAGAACTCACTGGATAGCTCAGGCTAGCCTGGAATCTAATCATTAACCTAAGGAATGTCTCTGAATCTGTCTCCCAAGTGTGAGGTGGGCATGTGCTTCAGGCCCAGCTACTTGTAACCCTGTGGAAGCTATGATTATGAGATACTGAGCTCTTAAAAAATATTTAAAATATCCACCTTTTGTTATTGCTGGATTTGAACTAACTTGGGTACTTTGAGGGTTTTTTGTTTGTTGTTTGTTTGTTTGAGACAGGGTCTCACTATGTGGCCCTGGCTGGCCTGGAGTTCTCTATTTAGACCAAACTCACAGAGATCTGCCCCACCCCAGTCTCCTGAATGCTGGGATTAAAGACTTGCACCACCAGACCTGGGCACTTGATGTTCTTAGTATCCAGAAGACAGTAATATGTGAACTGCACAAGGAGAAGTGTTTTAACTGGAAGAATCCCAGCTATCATGTGAGGGCTAGACATGAATGTCTTTAGGGTGGCTTTCCCACTCTGGGGTCCTTCAGATTTCAATATCAACTTTAGAATAATATTTTGTTGTTTCATGCTTTATGTATTTATTGTTTCATGTCTGGAGATGAAAACCAACCAGGTCATCTCACGTGGGAGACAAGAACTCTACTGTAGAGCTGTACCCCGGACAACTTTAAAATAACGAAACATCTCTAAGTTATGTGAGGCCAACCAGGAATGCTCAAGTTGTTTGTGGTTTTCCCTCAAATCTCTTTTCAGAGGTCTTTGTCTATGTCAGATAGTCTGTGACGTTGTATGTCAATTCAAAAAGTTTCACCTTGTAACAAAATTTCTTTCTTTGGGACAGCTCTAGACTTGAACTTGAGAACACATTCTGTCTAAATGAGACTTGGTAGAGTGGAGTATCTTTGAGGGCTTTCTACCTTGCTAGTTTGAAGATCTGGCCATGATGTGTAGCTGCGATATTTAAATCCAGTCCATTTTGCAAAGGAGGAAAATTTAAATACTGATATTTTAGAGACTTGCCCATTACTGTATAAAAATTCCATGATAAAATCACATAAACTTCTGAGTCTCAGAGACAATTGTATATTTAGATATACTTTCTTTTAAAAAAATAATTTAACCTTGAAGTGAGATAGCAAGTGTGCTAACTAAAGGCAACAGTGAGAATTCTTCCAAGAACACGCTTCCTGTTCTACAAGGAACAGAAGAAGAGGAAATCATAGAGTACACGTTTCCCGACTCCTTTCCTCTTTTATTAATTATAACACTATTAAAAGCTAATCATTTGTTTGATTGTTCTCCATTCGTCATTTCCACTGGTGAGCATGAAGTCAGAAGCCAACATTGATCTAATAGGTTACAGTTTTATTCCTTTTGAATTATAACATATCTCCAAAGGATTCTGTCCCAAGGGGGTAGGGAAACCTGCTTCACCATTTGCTTGGAGAAAAGCCATAAAGTAAGTGGTGGGGTGCTGGGGGGGGGGAGAGGGTTGGGCTTAGTGTATTTTTTTCTTACAAATTTTCAGATAATATGTTTTCATAATTCTCATGCAGGGAGATGTGTGTGTGTGTGTGTGTGTGTGTGTGTGTGTGTGTGTGTGTGTGTGTGTGTGTGTTTGGATGAGTTTGTTGCAATTTAATGTGAATTCGTGAGTTCTGCTTTTGCATTTCACAGGGCTGCTTTATTGAAGTGCTTCATTAATCGCTTTCCTTCCAAGGGTTCCACACCTAATGTGCCCCTTTCCTTGTTGAATGTGTGTAGAGCTCCAGCCCCCTCCATTGTGGATTAGCGTGATTCTCCTCTGCCTCTCAGAGTCAAAGTGAGACTCTTCTCTCTCCTTCTCTGTCTCTCTTATTCTGTCCGTCTGTCTCTCTGTGTGGGTTTGTCTTTCTCTGTTTCTCTCTCTCTTAGTAGGTTGAGAGAGAAGCCACCAACCAGTTTCCCTAAGGCAAGCTGTCTGCAAAGGAGCAAGCCAGCTGGCTTGGCCAAGGTTGATCAATGATGAGAGGCAGGCTGGGTTCCAGGTCCACAAAAGCCACTCAGTGGAGAGTAGGTCAGCGGCTTCCCCAAAGCCAATTACCTGGCAGAAACCTAGGTACCTAGTGCTAGCCAAATTCCCCGAGCCTGATGGTGCTGGTGGGGAGTCCATCCTGGGCTTCCTGGCAAACCAGACCAAAGGCAACAGCAGATTGTGCCTTCTGAGAGCCAGGGTAGCTGTGTGGCTAACAGAACAGCGGCTGAGGACCTGCCACTGCTAGTCAATGTTATCCAAGTAGACAGCACACCACGGCACGGTCAGTGCTGTCCCTCAGGTGGGAGGGACTTCAGATGGGGGAGCTTGACTCATAGGCTCCCTTTTCCCGTACTTGGCTGAGAGACACGCAAACGGGTCATGCCATCAAGAGAGGGGGATGTGCACGAGGTTTGGGAAGCAGGAGGCATCGTGGGGTACTATGATGAGGCTGGTACGGCTTCTACTGTGTTAAAGGCACCTTCCTTTTTAGATGAACAACCGAGATGACATGGAGGGGAAGGCAAAGCTAGGAAACAGTGAACCTTTCTGTACAGTGCCCCAAGGTCCCCCCGCTTCTCTGGGGGCCACAGAGTCACAGCCTTGTGGCCTCAAGCATTCTGTTTTTCTCTCTCTTCCTTTCCTGTTTCCTCTCAGAACTATTCAGTCATCATCTTAATATCCACAGGCTGATTTTATGAATGTTTTAGATTTCTCCAAGGTGTGAGAATGAAAGGCAGAGAAGATATAAATATGAGATTATTTCTTGTGCCTGGCTAACTTTGTTCATTGCTTCTACTCTCAACCAGGATTTGGTTCTGACTTCACCAATGATTCTTAAGCCAGATAAATGTCAGATTCCCTCACTTCAGTATTGGGTTATTACCAATGCCTGCCCAATGGTGGAAGGAATCTTGACTGGTGGTTGGTCTGTAGAAGTCCTGCCCCTGCTCACTGCTCCCCTCCCATGCATCCTACTCCTGCTAGTATAAATATCAGGAACTGGGATGAAGCTTACTCCTCCCAAGACATCTTTTATACCCATCAACCCAATTTATACACACTAGGTCCATGCCATGCCTTTTGTCCAGCCTCTCTTATTCTCCCACCCGCCCTTTCTGATAGCTTTATCAAGCACAAGGTGGATATTGAAAGTGAGCATGAGATTGTCAGGATCGGCGACGTGCTCCTATTGCAAGATTCCTGGGAAGCTGGGGCTGAAGGATGACTTGGGGCCATCCCTGGTGACATGCTCAACATCCACCACAAGAAATGTGGGGAATGGAGAGAGGAACACATGCGCCAAGAGAAAGGGTGACTGTGTTGGATACTTCTGTTCCCATAGTTCATGCTCCTTCTGTTCACAGGGCTTCAGGTGACAGAGCTCTGACTTCTCTTCTGAATTCACCCTTATCTCTTGTCCGTTACATATGATTTATTGCTTTGACTTCACATTTTCCAGAACAGGAAGTATGACATATAAATAAAAAGCATAAACTTTAGGGTCAAAGGTAACTGGAAATTATTCCTATTCCTTGAATCCTTGAAATATGCTCACAATGACTGCTGAGTCAACTTTTGATTTTATTTAATTTTCATTCTGTTAAATAGCCTCACGTGGCTGATAGCAATAGGGAGGGGATGGTGGTCCCAGCCCAACCTTATTAACCAGCCAGTAACTTTATCTTTGAACACACTATTATTATTGTTGTTATTATTATTACTGTTACTATTGTGGTGTGGAGATCAAAAGCCAAGCTGTCAGCACACTAGGCAAGCAGTCAACCTCTGACCCATGTGGATCACAGTAACATTACCTTTTTAGGATTTACCTATGAAATGGCGTTTGAATATGCTGCAGGGCTGTCTTTTCAGGCTGGGAGTAAGGTGTGATGGTCTTGATACAATACTTATCACACAGTAGCATTTAGAAAATCTGAGGCAGTACGCTGAAGTTTTACCTTTTTGCTGTGCACCAAATTTGTCACAGAGCAAAATAGAATCAGTGTGTGATGGGACACTCTCTCTGTCTTTATTTTTATCTGTTTGATATGTAATTCAATAATGATTGCATAACAGATGCTCAATAAAATACGGCTGACCCTCCCTTTTAGCTCACTTTTGTATTCTTTCAAGTTACATTTTTGGACGTTGGGTGCAGAAACAGTTTTTCCATAAATAATTTGTTTTAACTAAAAATACTATCTAAATTATGCTACACACACACACACACACACACACTTTTTTCATACATGTGAGGCCAGGACCAAGTGAAATTTGGTATTCATGTGTCATTGACTTTATTTGATTTGACTTTAGTAGTTTGATTTGGTGGTCATGTGTCATTGACTTCCTTTTATTTGATTCATCAGATAATATACTAAAGTACTAACAAAGGAGGAAGAAGGGGTAGGGAATGACATTGATTTTCATTTGATTCCCCTTGTAGACGTTGGAGGAGTTAGTGAGTGTAGTGAGTGTACATGGGTAAACAGAGATATATTTTGCCATTCCTATAATATTGCTCCTAATATTAGCCATACGGGAAATGGCAAAACCAGGACTCCACTGGGTACCTGACCCTCTGCAGCTCGTGTGATGTCTTGATATTCATCAGGAAGCATTTCAGTTTAACTTTAATCTCACAAGTGTCCAGAGGTTTCAGGAAGCTACTGCTCGGTGCTATTTCTTGCTTCATGACAAACAATTCTTTGAGAGGATGGTTTCACTGCTGCAGCTTTTAAAAATTCCAAATCATTCTTTGGTAATATTCCTCAATTTTTGCATGTTATTATTCTATACAGAACCAAAATATCCTTAAAAAAATATCTTATTTGTAAGTATGTGTATGTCTGATGTGAGTGCAGGTGCCCTCAAAGGCCAGAAGAGGGCGTCAGATTCCCTGGTGCTGGAGTTAAAGGCATTTGTGAACTGCGTGATGTGTGTACTGGGAACGGAACATGAGCCCCAACTGTTCAGACCCAAATAATCTCACAGAAACTATATTAATTACAACACTGTTTGGCCAATGACTCTAACATATTCCTAGCTAGTTCTTACATCTTAAATTAACCCATGTCTATCAATCTTTATATTGCCACGAGGCTGTGGCCTAGCATTAAGGTTCCTAAGGTCCTTCTCCTTCGGCAGCTACGTGGTGTCTCCTTGACTCCACCTGCTCTCTCTATATATCTCTGTCCAGATTTCCTGCCTGACTTTACTCTGCTAAGTCATTGGCCAAAGCAGCTTTATTCATTAACCAATGGTAATAAACAACATTTTCACAGCATACGGAGGGGAATCCGACATCAGTGCTGCTGAGCCATATCTCCAGTCCCCAAAATTATTTCTTAAAGGTTGTGTGTAGAGTGTTCCTACAGTTTTCTAGAAATACTTTTAACAGTGGGTGGGTGATTCAGGTCTCTGCCTAGCCCTTGATGGTAGCCCACGGTCCAGCGGTGGAGACACTGGTGGTGGCCAGCACCTGTCTGTGAGCAATGTACACCCTGTTGGTAGCATTCTTTCCTATTAGCAGGTCAAAGTTTGTGTTTTGTGAAGTATACATTTCTCGATGTTCCAGAACTTTCTCTAGAACTCCCCAGAAGTCATCAGTTCACATCTGAAGAAGAAACTGCAGAAAACAAAATTAGTGCTGATAAAGTAAAAATGCCAGGAATTCTGTTCCCGCAATACACATCCAAAGAGATATTGGAGAATCTCCTGTTAGCTCGAGAATGGATCTTTAACTGGTTTGTGCTTCAGCAGTGAAATCCTATTCTAAGTTTTTAGGGTGGGAAGCCCTCCACCCTTTTATAAGAAATTTTATGTCTATTTTAATGTCACTTGGAAACTTGCCTTTTTGAAAGTTGCCAAGATTATAGATTTCGGGGTTCGTTCCTCCTCACCGCCCTCGCTTACTAACTTACCGTTGTTGAGTTTGATGAGCAGCCTCAGTGAGAGCATTGATTTTAACCTGGAATCCAGAAGGAGGCAGGGCTGGAGTCAGCCGAACTCTGAAGCAGCCCTGGGAGACCACAATCATTTGCACATGGGAAAGCAGCTAATGGGCAGGGAATCAGAGCTTTAGGGGACCCTGTCCCTTCTGCCTTCCTTCCCTTGCTGCTGCAGAATGTCCCGATTAAAAAGTCTTCTGGACCCAAGCCACTGTACTTCATTAGTCTTCTCACTTTTAAGACTAAAAGTGAAGACCATTTGTCTATTTGTTTCTTTCTGAAAAGGACTCGTGTAGCCCAGGCTGGCCCCAGACTCCCCAGGACATTCCTCTGTGTCCCTCTCTCAACTGCTAGATTGACAGCCATGTACCACTGTGCTTTGCTTATAGGACCCTGAGGATGGAACCAGGGGCTTTTCATGTGGTAAGTGGGTGCTCGGATCACAGAGCTATATCCAAGGCTGAATATTTTGGAAGAAACTTAAGGCAGAGGGGAAAATGATAGCCAGCCGTTTTTTGTCACATCGGAAAATTCCAGGAGTATTGGAATACTTTGCAAAAATCAAGGATCTAATACAAATGCCAATGGCGGCACCCGTGGATGTGTATCCTCCCTGTGTCGTTCGGTATGGAAGTATCAAGTGGTTGGATTTGGGGTTGCCAATGACTTGCAAGTTTTCTCCTTTAGAAATGTTTCTGTTAGCTTTCATTGATTATCTGTAAAATGGGCTTGTGACATTTTCGTGCAGGTATGTGGAACAGTTTGACAGTTACCCCATCACCGTCTTCTCTCTTATGCCCACAGCCACTGATCCCATTCCTCTGCACAGACAGCGTGAGGTTCTTCATGCTTTGGATGCCCGGCTGGATTTCAGACACATGTGTTTCAGCTGCAGTTTTGACTGTGCCATTCCCATTGTCACCCAGATGTTTAGGACCTTGCTTTGCTGTACCACGGACCACTTGGTTCTGCTTGGTCTTAAGTGTCCTCTCCCTGCTCTGCCTTTGGCTTTGTTCTTCCCTCTGCTATGAGAGAATGCTGTGTTCACAGCAGGCCTGGGTTGTCTTCACATAGCTTTCTCTCCATGACTGGCTAGGGTCAGAGGTCCTCAACAATGAGCTACGTGGCTCTGGCCTGAGCCCATTCGAGTGCCCGGGAGATCTGAAGGTAACAGGCAGGGTCAGAATAACCTGCCATTTTCATAGAGACCCCTCTGTGAATTGTGGGAAGACAGCAGAAAGTCTGTCATGGACCAAATGACCTCGTGTCCATGGGATTGCTTTTCCCATGTGTAACGTGCGGTGTCTACAGTCAGTTTCACACATGCTAATGCGTCCCTTCAGCTCTCGCAGGATAAAAAATGTAGGGCCCATAGGGGAAGAAGGCACTTTCACCTCTATCTGAAACATTTCACTTTATTTTCTCCCTGAAAACTTACAGCTGTTTTAAGCTTAGATAACATAAGTTTAAAGGTGCGGCTAGCCTGGGCTGTCGGTGCCTCTCTGGACTCCTTTAGTTCTTCGTCAAAGCCATTTCTCTAGCTTGGGAAGCTGAAGTATTTTACTGTTCATGCTGAAGAGAAGACGGATTTTCTTTCATTCCCTTTTTCTCTCCCTAGCCTATCTCCTTTCTTCCACCCGAGAATGGGCTGTGGATTATCAAATACATGCTATCTCAGTTCCGTGTGGCTCCTGAGCCATGTCATGTTAGTTTTGCCCAGGTTATCTCGTGACAAGGGTGTCTGTGTCTAAGCATGAGATGGTGGTGGAAGGATTTTTGAGGTCTGGGAGAAAGAAGGAAAGATGGATGAAAGAGAAAATAAAGGAAATAAAAGGGGGAATAGGTGTGTGGAGGATGAATGGCTTGGCTATCAGCTGAACTTCAAACTTCGTTTCTTACGAACCCCTCTGTGCGGAAGACCTCAAAAGCCCAGTGTGCGGATGAGATCACTCACGATGGTTCAGTCTTCCTGTCTTCTGCCCTGGCACATGATCCCATCACTTTGGAGGACTGGGGAAGGATGTGTCAGCATTGCTGTGTGTCCCTTTACCAGTTGGCCACACTGATGAGTTACAGACCCCCACACTCCTGCCCCACGTGTCTCACTTCCTAGGTGGACATACTACTGAGTTGTTCCTGTGCTGCCTCGTCTCTAATTGCAGTGCTTGGTATGGATGGTTTTTAAGTGCTGGAGCTTAGTGAAGTTAGAAAAGGGATTTGGATGCCTTTGCAAAGACGTCAGATTATCTGATTTTTTTTTCTCTCGGGAGAACCATCAAGTCCAGAGGCATTCTGAATGACTTAGGATGTATTCCATTTTGTTCTTTTAAAAAATGCTCTTTTATTGGAGAATAACTGAAAGAGAAGCCCACAGCCCCCTTCCCCACAGAATAACATAACTCTTGCCGGCAAAGTGGCTTCTTGGGAATTTGCGTGTCTTTGAATGCTCTTACCTAATTAAAGGGATGCCAGGGTCTTTAATTCTTGCAGGTAGGTCTACCTTTGACCTTTCTATGACTGGGAGTTAAAAGTAAAGACACGCATTGCAGAGAGCTTGTGTTTGGATGCCTGTCCCTTTCGTTGGCATCTGAAACCTGTGCCTTCCACATACTGGGCTCAATGGAACACACATTATCCGAGTTCTACGCAGAGCTGTGGCATGAATTTCTTGTCCATCGGTGTTCCATCAGCCATGCTTGCTGACCACGCGGATGCTGGCTATTGTCCTTTGCTAGAGATCAGAGGAGCAGTAATTCGTCATCAATAGCTGTAATTAGGTTTATCTACCCTTTCAACCAATGCCATAATCTTTACCAGGTTGTTATTGTTGGGGCCATGGAGAGGAATTCTGGAAAATATTTTTAAGGATTGATTTCGAAGCAGTTGCTGTCCTTTGGGGATTACTCTTCTTATCGGTCCCCCGTTCATTTTCCTCTCAAATATTCAAATGCTTTCTCAGGATGAAACGCCTTGAAAGCGTGCCATGTATCTGAAAAATAATTAATATAATTGACAGAGATGTCGGTTTTCTGCTGAGGTGCACTTCTCCTAATCCCACCGTGCAATCTTTAATATTGATCCAATTGTTAGGAAGTCCCGTCAGCCGTCACTAGCCACACCTGGGCTAAATGTTTCCAGGGCCATGCCGGCTTAAGCTATGGAGTGTTTCTACATGCATAATAATAATTCCACAAAGAGTGTTCCTTTCACTCTGATGATGAGTATAGACACCACACAAGCACACACACACACACACACACACCACACACACACACACACACACACACAACAGCTTGTGTATAGGGAATGTGTATATGCACTGTGCACATGGTGCCGGGCCGCATCTGACTGTTTATTCATTGTGTACATTGCATATAATACCACAAATGGCGCATCCAAGTGTTGGAGTCTGGGCAATAGGAGTTCAGCACTTAAATGTCCAGGTTGCACCTGAGCTAGCTGGAGCCTGCCAGCCCCGGCAAGCCCACTGAGAGCATCTGTCTCGCCACCGCCTTGCTCATGCTGCCTCCTCGGCAGGCCCTCCGATTCTTCTGACTATGAGCATAAATCATCCACCTGTCAGGAGCGCTTGCTGCCGGGATTATGCAATGTGCCTGCCTTCATTTGGAGGTGCCATGAGCCCGGGACTGCTCCAAATGTTTTGCGTCCTTGTAAATGCTACCCCGGCATTTCTTTAGCTTTAATGAGGGGATTATTGTGGTGACAGTGACTTCTAGAAACAATGAAAATCTTCAGGGTTCAGGAAGGGACTTTGAATGTTGGGTATAGCTCAGCTAGATTATCCTTCCATTTTTTTCTTTTAATCCCAAGTAAACCAATGGTTTAAGCATTTAGTCAAAAGAACAGGATATTTCTCCAGCCCAACTGTTGACAGCTTTATGTATTGGCTTTAAATAATTTTCCTCCATGTGACAAACTTAAATCCATTAAATGAATTGCTGACCCTCAATTACTTTCCCCTTTTCTCATTCAGGCTCTGACTTTTTTGTGTATCTCCTTCTGCTGCTTTTTCCTACTCTGTAATGAAGAAAAACAAGCAAACAACAGGAAATTTATCATTTTAGTTTCCCTAATTACTGGATAGTGAACAAATCATGTTATAAAGATATCTTGTTTTGCTTTGGGTTTTAATACTGCCTGGTATGTGATATTAAACATGTAAAGGTACTATTTTCTTTAATTAATAGGTAGGCCCTTCTGGAACACATGGACCTTTTAACTCAAATGAGATATAACCAGGGCTGTGTCCAGTGAAGTTGGGGGATGAAGATCCCAGCAAACCCTTGCCCCTGAGTAGTGACAGGTTTGGAAGTGCTGTTACCAGACACAGATTTCTGAGTTGCCTGGACCAGACAATGCTAAAGGCAAGCTGGCTGCGGAACACGGGCTCAATTCCACGAGCTGCTGGGACACGTGGAGATTGTGGAGCGGGATCATACACCTGTGTCCAACAATGTGGGATGTTGATGAGATCATAGCCCACATTACTATCTGCCACACTTTACCCTTGTTTTTAGCAACATAAGCTTCTTGGCTGTCATAGAAGCTGAGATGGACTTCTGTATTTTATTTAAATTTCTAGCTATATCTTTCCCCTCGGGAAACTTCTCAGACCTTGCATGGGTGTCTCTCCTTCAAGCCCTTAAAGATGCCAGTTCATTCCTGGCTTCCTTTCGCGGCTTTCCTGAACCGGCCTCCTCTTCCTCTTTCTTCTTCAGACGTTAGGTACTTCCTACTCTTCCTTTCCCTTTGGTACACGTGAGTCGATCTTATAATCCAAGACCCTGGCGTTCACAATGCATAGTCACAACCGCTGTGCTGTGTTCGGGGGTGTGAACATAGTACATGTACTGGTGTGTGTATTTTGTGTACACATATGATAAAGACACATTTGTATTTTATAAACCCAAACACGTTCATATGCATAGAGCCTTTTGGAGAAAATGCCTAGCCCAGACTTTGCATTCATGCTGAACACATTCAGACTTGGCCTGCATCAGATGGGGAAGCAAAGGACAGAATTAAATAATGTTCTAGAAAACCTAGGGTTTTTTTATAGTATGGTTTTTGATCACTCAAAAATATTTTCCTTTCAATAATTATATTTTCTTTTTTTTTTCTTTGATGTTTTCGAATGAATCATGTTCCCCTTGGGTCTGAATCCTGTTCTGGTGATTGAGGGGGCAACTGTATTAACTTTTAACTTAATTTTTAAGCCATACTTTGTATATAGCAGTATAATTCTTACATTAAAGAACACTACAATAGAATAATTTGAACATCACTTTCATGCATCCTAGTTACACAAAAAAGTATTAGATGAGTTGAGATGCTATAGAAGAACATTTTCCTGTGTTTATGAGACACAGGAAAAGTGGCCCTCTGATCCCTAATAACGAACATCCCAGTATAGTGACGCAGTAGTGACAGCTTCTTCATGCCACTGGTGAAAATGTCCGTGGGGACACAATTGATGACAGCCACTTCCGGTGGATATTTTTTGAAGGACACTTGACTTTGGCTTGTGGAGCGTGCAGAAGCTGACTGAGCTCCACACGCAGAAACCCCTTGGACTGTGAGTAGCAAGTTGGCCTCCTGTTCTTTCGGTTCTTTCTCTTTTCTGTGGAGAACCCAATGGACTAGGCTTCCTCAGAGAACGTATTTCATCATCATTTTCGTCCTGACCGCTGACAAATCTAAATTTATGTACATTAAGGGGGAAAAAAGAGGGAGAGAAAGAAAGAAAGCAGGAACATTTGAAGAGATAAGTGCAACACAACACTGACAAAATCTGATGAAAAATCTCTGTCTTTTATCTATGGAGAAATTAGGTTTATCATCAGGAGAGCATTCTCTTTTCATTTTCTGAAAGGTGCTTTTTGACAGACCCTTTGCAGTGGACGTCACACTCACAAAACATGCTGTCACGGGGCTATTTGAATATGGTGACAGGCTCATTATCACATTGAAGACTCCTGACAACACCGCAGAGGGGAAATGGACAGGGCTGCCAATCAGCGCTTGAAAAGATTGTGGTTGAAACAGGGTTTTTTGTTCCAAGAACAGTGGTACAAATTGACTGCATTAATTCTTTTTATTAGAGCAGCGCACACTGTAGTTAAGGGCTGGAGCGGGTTTCCATTATCAACCCCTGTTTGCCGAAGGTTTATCAGCTGGCCGCGAAAAATGTGTTTCCCGCTGAAATTTGTCAGAGGTCGGGGCCTCTTCCTGCGGCACTCCGTCGTGTGTGTGTGTGTGTGTGTGTGTGTGTGTGTGCATTCGTTCGTTTCACTAACAGTTTAAGCAGTTGTCAAAATCAAAGCTTGACGAGAGGGAAACAAAACTTTCGGCACTGACTGTCATTCCGTGGTCACTGTGGAGGGGAGTGTGCTGGCTTGCAGTTTGCTACCCACACTCGGGACACAGAGGACTCTGTATACAGAGAGAGAAAGTAGCCCGTGTAAGCAACCTCTCTAAGAGTGGCTGCCTTGCCATCACATTGCTCTCCCAGGCACTTGTCACCTACTTACAACTTACTGGTTAAAAAGCCGTAAGAGCTTGCCGGCTAAGTTATCTCCTTCACGTTTTCAGTAGTATCTTCAGGATTTGGCTCTTACTGCTAATCACTGACTTCTCAGTTTTGCATTTATGGAGAGGCCATTGGTTCTCAGAAACATCATGTATGTGTAACCTTTCAATTCTTCTTTCTTTAATACGAATAAAAGAATTAACTAACTGAAGTATGTATGTTGAGAACTGGCAAGCTTGCTAAATGGTTAATGGTGTTTACTACACACACACACACACACACACGCACACACACACACACAAACATGCACAGTTACTTGCATATGCATATTTGCAGAAAAATATCACATGCATGTGCACAATTACTCATATATATTTTTCAGGTATGATTTGAATCCATTCTTGCACAACTACAGAAATTATAACTTGCCTGTTTTTTGTGTTGTTGCTGCTGCTGTTGTTTTTTGAGCACTTTGTGGAGCAGACCAGATATTTCTATTAAGTCTTCTTGCCCCCAAGGCCCCTCCAAAAGCTCCTCAGCCTCTACCCTTCACCTAAAGCGAGGCCATTTTCCATTCTGTTCCTAGGTTGCATAAGCCCTCACTCTAACCCCTGTCCTGGTAGCATGAGTCACTTCCCAGTGGTGAGACGCTACAGGGGCCCACAAGAGAACCATTAATTTTCCCTGCCATTTGGTGTATTGCAGCGTTTACACACCTGATTAGACTCTGCTCTGGTTTAAAAAAAAAAGTTAGCATTCCTATATATGAGCCAAACTCTCCCCTGGGAATGACATAGATATCAAAGCTAATAAGAGCAGTAGAGAAATCCTACTTATCGTCCCTAGTTATTCCGTGCTGATCTAACTCACTGGCTCTTAAATTCCTTTCTTACAGTGGTATCTTCTATCAGTATAGACCTAATAAGCATGACTTTGTAGCTTGGAAACGTTATGCTGTCTTGTGGAATTTCCTTCCCACTTCTGTGTTGAGTAGAGCTGTCTGGGTCCTTGAAGGTCTGCTATGAGGGGAGATCTGTAGCTGCTTCCTCTGGCATGGGATTCTCCTGCCTCAGAGTATTCTTCTAAACATTCAGCAAAAGCATCTAGATAGCCTCCTGTCATTCCGTGTTCCCGAGTTCCAGGCAGCATGCTACAGTGGTGCAGAGTTGTAGGGGCTTCCTGTCTGGTTGCTGAGAGCTGAGAGGGTGTTGGTGTCATGGAAACAGGGACCAGGGCACTTGACCTGCTCAGGTGATGCGCACAGGGAGGCCTGGAGCCTTAATGGGATTACGGAGGATGGGGAAAGAGAACAAGTGTTCTGCGGGGAGATATCAGCACACGTTCCAGCCCGGAGGTCTAGAGAAGAGGTCTGACCTTTTGAGAAATGCAAACCAGTAGCCAGGGCTTGGGGGTTAGGTGACAAGGGATGAAGCATTTCAGCCTGGGATTTAACCACAAAGGACCTTGCCTTCCAGGGAAGAATTCTGGATTTTGCTCGGGATACGTTAGGTAATTTTAAAGGCTCGTCTGCCTTGACTTGGAGCAGAACAGATTGATATTTTAAGAGGAACACTGTGGCTACACCTTGGGGGAATGAATGAATGAATGGGGTCATTCCCATGTATGGACACTCTCGTGGATGGTTGAGGGAACTGGATTACTTTCCTAGTTTCCTTCAGTGGTTTCTGTCTGCAGTCAGTTTTTAAATTGAGAAACTTATTGTAGAGGGTACAGCCTTAACCCCGGGAGCTGGCCATCCGGAGTCAGCTACAGGCAGGCTCTTCGCTGGGCGTTTAAAATATGATCCTCTCAAATTCAACAGTGATTTATATTCATGAACATGGTGATTTCTGGATTCCAGAATCACTCTGAATTAACACAAGTGGCAGTGGACAGTGTGATCCTTCCCAGCCCTAGAACCTACTAATTATATGAATCATGTATACACTCTACAGAGTGTATCTAAGGGCAGGGCACCATTGGCTCCAGGATTCTATCTTATTTTAGGTGTGTGTGTGTGTGTGTGTGTGTGTCTGTGTGTCTGTGTGGCTCTGTGGGTGTGGATGCCCACAGAGGCCAGAAGCATTGGATTCCCTGGAGCTAGAGTTATAGGCTATTGTGAGCCACCTGGCATGGATAATTGGAACTAAATTCAGGTTGTCTGCTGCTAACCTCTGAGCCATCTCTCCAGCCTGTCCACTGGGTTTCTTCTGTATTTCACATTCTATAACAATTTTTTAAAGAAAGCATTCCTCATAGATGCATTTAAGATATATCTCCCAAAGAACAACAGTCATTTTTTTTGTGAGAAAATCAATGTTCACATGGTTTTGTCCTCCACACCTCTGTAAATGTGAAAAAGAAAGTAAAAAAGAAATCATAGGAATACTTTTGTTATCTTAATAGTTGAAATTTCTATCATGTAGCACGAGGAGAAGTCGGTCTGAGTCATCCCCGGAGAACAGTTCACAATTATCAAGTAGTAATTTACATTAGCAGGGCTCTGCTAATGAATTGCACAAGAGAGAAGGTGAGTCCTTCTTGGTGGAAGCGTCCTGCAAGGAGACTCCAGTGCGGCTGCATTCCTTGGCTTAACACACGCTTACACTCTCAAAGAAATAGACTATCAAAACTACAGGATCCTGTTCAGATTGCTGGGGCTTTATTTAGCCAACCTAATAAAAGCTTAAGTGTGGGCATGTTTCCCGTGGTTGTCCATAACCCTGCACTGTGAGCGTTATGTTTCTGTTTTCCTTCAGCACTGCACAGAGCAGCGCTCCACTAGATGGAGCAGAGTGGCAGCGAGATATGTGGACGGAGCTGACCGGGCATCTCAGCCTGAGGGCCAGATAGACAGCGACCAAAACGAAAGGAGGGTTTCGGTTCTAGAGCATGTGAGGAGCCATATGTAGGGGTATATGGAGAGAGAAGATGTGTTATGAGCAACCAGAAAATTTGTAAATTTAAATAAATACACAAGGAATAAAAGGGTTTCCAATTCTACAGATAAAAACTTATTAATCTTTTTATGTTTTGTTGGTGTGTGTGTGTGTGTGTGTGTGTGTGTGTGTGTGTGTGTGTGTGTGTAGGACTGCCCATGTATATTTGTATGCTACAAGTCAACCTGGGCTGTATTTTTTTTAGGTGCTGTCCACCTTGATGTTTGAGATAGGATCTCTTGCTGTCATGGAGCTCCACACAGGCTAGGTTGCCTAGCTGCTGAGCCCCAGTGACCCCATCTCCCCATGGAATTACAAACATGTGCCGTTATGCCTAGCTTTAACTTTTTTTTTAAATATGGCTTTTGGGCATTGAAATCAGGACCTCATATTTGCAAGGCTGAACTGTTTCCAAGGTCCAAATTGCTTACTGTTTGCTGTCTTGACCATACAGAATATTTATATCAATTCTAACGTCAAAGCCTTGAACATAGATGAGGAGATCAGCTCTCAGGGGCTGGAGAGATGGCTTAGCCAACAAGCTGATCACATTCAAAACTCATCCCCTGAGTTTGGTTCCCAGGACTCACATGGTAGAAGGTGAGATATGACTCCCGCAAGTTGTCTCTAACCTTCATACATGTGCTGTGGCATACATGATTCCCCCCCGAACGAATGGGAAAATAAATAATTATGTGCAGAAAAGATTAAAGGACATTGCTCTGAGTAGTTCTTGCTTTTTAGTGCTGTGGAATAATGCTTTTGTATGCTGTAAAGATTTGTCACTCATTTTTTTAATAAAATGTCGATTGGCCAGTAGCCAGGTGGGAAGTATAAGCAGAGCAACCAGACTGGAAGACTTCTGGAAAGATAAAGGCAGAGACACAGTTGCAATCCAGATGCAGAGCAGACAAGATAAGAATGCCTTACTGAGAAAAGGTGCAAGCCATGTGTCTCAACATAGAAAAGAATTATGGGTGAATTTGTCTTAAGAGCTAGTTAGTAATAAGACCGAGCAATAGACCAAGCAGTTTATAATTAATATAAGCCTATGTGTGTTTATTTGGAACTGAATGGCTGTGGGACCAGGTGGTACAGAAAAATCCATCCACACTTAAGTGCTATTAGTAGCCCCAGATCTCCGAACTGTTGTTTGTTTTATGCCCAGATGTTCAGGGTTTTGACTGAAACACCAAACACAAAGACTCCCTGCTCCATGTTATGAACTTCTGGAAGAACACCACTCTGTTTAATTCCACCTTTCCATCTGCCTTGGACCTGTCCGGTAGAAATTAATCTTGCTGCCTTTCTTGAACATCAGCTGACTGACCCTCCCTTCTTTTTACCCTAGGGTCCCTTTGTTCACAGAGGGTCTTTGTGTAAGAGTGAGAAGTTGTGTATGTCTTCTGGTTTTGCTTTTCCAGGCTATACTGTCCTCCACATCCACTTCCTCCTTCTTCCTTCCTCTGGTACTCCATTTGTCACTTACAGTATCCTTATTCAGAGTGTGGCTTCTGATCTGCATGAAGTTTTGATGTTTTGTGAATATGGATCACCCACATCTCCTGGCTCTTAAAAAAAACAGTCAATACCTTTCCATACTGTTGATGCTATATACTTTTAAGTGCTTTTGTGCTAATTAGTGTCAAATTGTTAGCCTAGTTTGATTTACCTAATTGTTTCCTTAGCTCAGTTTTAAACTTTATATGTAGCTGTATTGTGTTGTTTTGCACTGTTAGATTGTTTCTTACAGAGTACCCTTGTTATTTTGGCCATCTGTAACCATAATAGACCAGGGGTTTCTGTCCTCCAGTCTTCCCAGCTCCAGTGGACTAGGACCCACTGTGAATCTCTAGAGTTTTCTCTCTTCATGTTGACACTGGTTCTTTAATGTGCATCTTTTGGAGGTGATGAGCCACAATGCGGCTCAGCTGTGGATTCTTCTGAACTCACCCTCAGCCTCCCCACGTGCTTGTGTCTCGTTCATGGGATTTGTGTGGGGATTTTGTTGGGTATGTTTTGAAAATACTATCCCGGTTTCTGCAGCCTCCCACTCCCCTGTGCAGAGAATAACTCCAACCAACAGAGTACGAGGTTTTGTGTGGCGTATAATTCTACACTTCTTGTGACATTTCAAAAGAGTTAGCTAGTCATCAGGTAATATGAATATGAAAAATGCAGAGTTGGAAAAGGAATAAAAATGGTCTTTCTCTTTGATGGAAAAACAGGAAGAAGAAAGAGAAAGGGGGAAGCGAGGACAGAAGAGTTTGCCGGCACTTGGCCCTATGTTCTGTTGTGTTATTCCGCCACTGGGGCCCTAACAATCAATAAACATCAATGTTAGTTAACTTAAGCAGAACAGAAATGGATTTGGGCAGGAAGGCCAGTCACTCAGCTGCCAATGGGAACACTAGAAAAACAGTCTCAGGGAAGGCAACAAACCACAGAACCACCACAGCCGAGTTCATCTAAGCTTGTCGTAGAGACATAGAGACATAGACATAGCGGTAGCCACCAGAGTATCAGCTCTCACTGAGCACTAGGTGGCCCTGGAGTGACCACTTCCTTCCAGCCCTCTTCTCTTCTCAGAGATTAGGCCAAGGAGGTGATTCACCTGCTCTCCCTCCCCTTCCTGCTGGGGCTCAGGTGAGCAAGTGTCTTGAGTTGTTTTGAGATATGGGTGGGAACTCATTAATAGGTAAGTGGCTGTTTAGTGTGGCTAAGGTTTCTAAGCAGATGGAAACCAAGAGGAGTATAGAACTATATTTAAAAAGATGCGTGTGTCTTGACTTGTTTTTTTAAAAGTAGTTAATTTGGATTTTTTTAAAATAAAAATCTCTATTTTTGTGTTGTTGTTGTTGTTAAAATCAAGTTTATGGACTGTAGGAGATGCCCAGATATCCCTGGGCAGGATAAATAGAAGAGATTTTATGAGTGGACTGTGGGTGGGTGGGGATGGGAACATGAGCATAAGCTTGGAATGGGGAAAGAAGGGGGAAGTATTACAAGAGACTACCGGAAAGGGGTGGAGGGCATTTTGAGGTCAGATAAAAAACTCCTAGCTCTATTCTACCCTACCATAGGCCCAAAGCAGATTCTTTATTAACCAATGATAATAAAATATATCCATAGCATAGAGAAGGGAATCCCACATCACAGAGGGGTCAAAGATACCACAACAAAATTCACAGAGTCAACTAATCTGGGCTCATAGGAGCTCACAGAGACTGAACCGACAACCAGGGAGCCTGCATGGGACTGACCCAGGCACTCTGCACATATGTTACAGTTGTATAACTTAGTCCTCTTGTGGGACTCCTAACAGTGGGGGCAGGGAGTCTCTGACTCTTTTACTGGCTTTTGGGACCCTGCTTCTCAGACTGGATCTCCTTGCTCAGCATTAATACATGGGGGAGTGCTTAGTCTTACTGCAACTTGATATACCATGTTTTGTTGACTTCCATGGGAGATCTGACCTTTCTTGAACATAAATGCATGGAGGATGAGTGGATTGAGGGGTGGGAACAAAGACGGAGGAGGGACTAGGAGGAGAGAGTGTGGGGGTGGGAACTGAACCAGGATGTAAAATAAATAAATAAAAAATAAAATAAATATAAATAAAGTTTGTGAAAGACCACCAACAGTAGAACCTGGGCATAACAAAGGTTAGAACCAGGGCTTACAGGACTCTGAACTTGGCCAGCCTGCTTATCCATGAGCCATCCTCAGAGGTAGAGTATTTGTCTATAAGATGGTCACGACAGTTCATACTTTGAAAGTGATGTGCAGACTAAGGATGGAGTCTGTGTTTACACAATGATCCCTTCACCCGTAGTCACGTGGGACTCTGAAGACACTCTCATACTAGCATGCTAAATATACAATTATTTTGTTTATTGGTTTTGAGATAGGGTCTTTTGTAGCTGAGGCTGCCTTCTGTAGCCTAGGATAATCTTGAACTCCTGGTCTGCCTGCCTTCTCTAACACTCCAGTGCTAAGGTTACAGGCATGCGTCACCATGTCCTGCCTAGCAATTTTATTTCCAAAGCATAATTATGTGTCTAAAATTAACTACCAGTATCACATTGTTTCAGTCATTTATATCCTCTGTTTTGAAAGCAAATACTTCAGTTTTCTTCGTGATGCTCTTTCACAGGAGGAAGAGGGACTGATAGAACCCATAACCTCACGTACACTGGGTAAAATCCTGACCACTGAGCAACCCCATTCCTTCCTATGAACATTTTACTTACACACACATTGTATAACTGTAACCATAGGATTTATGATATTTTTGCATATTTCTCCACATGATAAAATGCAAAGTCATTTAATATGAATTCCACAGCCCACCCAGTTGTTTCCTCTGTGTCTGTGTGCCACGTCTGTTCCCTCTCTCTTCACTCTCAGATTAGCCAGTACATCTCTGTGTCTTTGCAGTGCTTGAACACATTCTTCAGGATGAATTTTTTAAAGAAGAAGACAACCCAGGTGCTCCGGAGAGGTTTTAGTTGTGGCTATGACAGAGGCCTCAAGATTTATAGATGAGATGCATGAGGCTGAGCACCCCAGACACAAGCTTTCCTCACTGTTAGAAACCATAAGACACCCTGGTAGCTACCCTTGAGGATTCTTTGATTTCTCTGTTTGCTAGTATTTTCACCCAAAAGTTCTCCCAGTTAGAGGACTGACTATATTAGTTCTCTAGATAAGGTCTGTTTCTCCTGAGACGTTGCATCATGAGGCAAGCTCATCCTGAATCTGAATATTTACACACTGAGAACCGCAGTTAGGTTTGTTCACTTAGTCTTTTAGGAAAAGCGAATTGAGCAGCCACCAAGTGCTGGTTACCCTGAGCTTTGCTGGGTATAAAGCAGGGAAGACCACATGACTTCTGTCCCTAACACCCAGCCCAAAAAAAGGGACACAGAGCACCCATCAGCTAGGGAGAAATGAAATATTATATATGAGCAGCTGTGCACAAATCAGACGAAGCAAACAGAATCACCTAGTTCAGAGCGGGAGGTCAGGACATGCTTCCTTCAGAGTAACAGCTGGTAGAGTTCACTGAGGAGCAGAGAGTGATGCCACAGTCCCATCCTGGTGGAGGAAGAGGCTACACCTCTGGGGACTGCGAGGGAGCTCTGAGACTGGCAGGAGAGCAAGATGCTAGCAATTTCATCTAGGAAGAGCTTGTGTATCATCCACACTAGCCAGAGGTACAGTGAAGGGTTTAGCCCTGGGTTATGCTTACCAGCTCAGTTTTAGAACAGTGAGTCAGACTGCAGGGTGGTTAAGGGAGAGTTACTAGGAGTCCACCAGCACTGATACCAGTTAGGAATTGACTGCAGTAACCCAGAATATAGAATAAAACTTTGGCCCTGGGCTGGGGATAGTGCTTAGTGATAAGAGTGCATACTTAAGCCTGTGTGGGGCCCTAGGTTCAGTCTCTAGTACTACAAAGAGGAAAAAAAAGGAAAAGATTCAAATCAAAGATTGGCCCTGCATTGAAAAAGTGACAAGAGGCAGGAGATAGAAAGAGAATCAGGGCATGGTAAGTGGGGTACGGGTCTGCTGCATCATACAGTTCAGAAAGAGCTGGGAGATCACATGTACTAAGTTGTAGGTGGGATCAGAGAGTAGAAACACCCAAACGAGTGGAGTGGAAGAGCAGAGAATGTGGGGGGGGGGTACCATGGGGTGGTAGGAACCTAGGAAACGTGGTGAAAGTCAGGGAGGAATTTACTCAACACCAGGAGAGGTGGGGGCTGAGGATAGATTCCTGGGAACATTGATAATAATCAAGGTCAGAAGGGTGGACTCTAAAGGAGATTGAGATCAGGCATGTGAGGCGGGGTTCTCCAAGGGGATCACGGAGGCCCAGAGGGTGGAGACTTAGGGAGGATGTGGGGAAACACTGAGGGAATGTAGAATGCCAGTGGAAAGCACTAAAGGGTTTTTGGAGTTAACACTTGGACATCAGGGTCATGGCCATTGTCTACTTTGTATGCATGTAGAGTATGTATGTATGTATGTATGTAGGGTATGTATGTATGTATGAATCTTTGAGAAAATTGGAATGGTTTCCTAGATGCCAGAAAGGATTCTGTTCCTAAGGGCCTAATTAGGCTGCTAAGTATCTGAGGGTTTTTTTCCCCCCACACTGACAGGTGCATGAAGAAGCAGAAACTCTAAATGTTGATGGAACTGAGCAACACAAACTTTCTTGTCCTGGTCCTAGGGTGTGTTCTCCATCCAGATCTTAGTGTGCTGACTCCCCCAAATACTTAGGAGCTGTGAAAGAAGAGGGCTAGCACTTGGTAGCCCTTCTTAGGGACTTTGTGCTTCTTTGAAGTCTTTGCTAGGCCTTAGTGGAAATGGTCTTGGCAAAGCGTAAAAGGAGAGTGTTCTAGGTCTCTTCAAGCTGTTGTGGATCTGAGAATATGAACTCGTCAGAGTTTGAGTCGTCAGGGTGGACTAGAGAGATGACTCAGGGTATAAAGTCTATGTCTTGCAAGCCTCAGGGCTCAAGTCAGATCCCACAAAAGATGGACATGGTGATGAGAGGTGGAAGGGGAGACAGGAAAATCCTTGGAGACACCCTGGCCACCCTGGCTGACTTGTGATGAAAGCTCACGAGAGACCCAGTCTCTAAAAGATGTTAAGGCATCTAAGGACAGACATCTCTGGCTTCCTCTGACTCATACATGTGAGCCGAGCCATGCATTCACACCCCCACCTCACATATGTTCCTTGCTTCTACAGGATAATCCTTTGAAGTAATACCATTGGCCATGTGAGTGTATACTGCTGGAGCTCAATAAGCACCTGCTCTCTATGTGGTCTGACTGTTGTTGTGTGTGTGTGTGTGTGTGTGTGTGTGTGTGTGTGTGTGTGTGTGTGTTTATACACAAGCTCTGTTCATCCCTATACGAGTCCCAGCTTGTGTTCACTTCCAGCATGCTTAGTGTTCAGTTAGTTAACCTTAAGTTAATAGCCATGTCTCCTAGAGAGAATTCCACAATGTTGTGTAACCCGGGAAAGTCAGTGCTATGATGAGCACCTGGGCAGTGCTAAAGTTTCTCTTTTCCCTTCCTGCATCCTCAGCCTCCTTGGGCTCTGCAGAACACAGTTCTGTTGCTGGAACCTTTTTGGCTTCACAGAGAAATGGGAGTTAGAACTAGTCTAGATCAGCTTTTTCTTGTCTCAGCCTGTGGTATTGTGTTTCCTAGGTTTGGGGGTTAGCTGGACCAGAATCCTGTCACCTGCATGGGCACCATTATTCCATACAATGCCTTGAGGAGATATTTGTTCCCTTGTGTTATCTTGATTCTAAGAACTTCAGAGCTAATATCTTTACTTGATGCCGATTCAGCCATAAATTTCGCTAGACATGTCTTGGAAGTAAATATTTTAACCATGAAGGGGAAGTAAAATATTTTTGAATGATACTGTCTATCATAAATACTTAGATCATTTCATGGCTGTAACTCCCTTCTTTATTTCTTACTATACTGTTAAAATCTAAAACACATAAACTCCTTTCAAAAAATAATGGAAAATTCTCACATCAGTGTTGGATATTTTGAAAAAAAAATGTAATAAATCTGATTGACATGTGTCTGAATTTCTTCTTCAGGAAAAAAATCTGGGCTTATAACTTAAGCTTCTGAGACACAAAACATGTCTGGAAGGCAAGGCCTGCTATTGAAATAATTATGTGCACTGTCTTGGAGAAAAGAGTGTGTGTGTGTGTGTGTGTGTGTGTGTGTGTGTGTGTGTGTTTGTAATACATTATCTATAATTTTCTTTGTTTTCCACTGAGGTTATTGAATAACTAGGAGAGATACATTTCATCATCTTCCTTATTGCCTCTGCCCCATCTCTTTGAAGAGATGAGCATGGAGACTAGGTGTCATGCATGTCACACAGCCGCACTACCCCAGTTAACCCTGGGTCCACATTTCTCTCCCAAGCTAACCCTTGGTCCACATTTCTCTCCTGACCTAACCCTCGGTCCAAATCTCTCCCGAGCTAACCCTTGGTCCAAATCTATCCCGAGCTAACCTTCAGTCTTCATTTCTCCTAATATCATAGTTTATACATTTTCTGTTATCTATAGGTCTCTTTTAATAGGTCCAGGGAACTTGAGGTGTAATTTGTCCTTGCAGGACCGGCATTCTGTTGGAGGAGGGTCTAGGAATGTCTAAATTAGGAAAACTAAACAGTCTGAGAGAGCCTAGACAGGGTTCCATATAAATATGGCTGGTGGCAGCTGCCCAAATTCAGCTCCTGAGATGGATAGTGATGTCCTGAATGTTTTAGGACGTCTTGCCGAGCTCCACGTCCTTGAGAAGGACAAATTTGTTCTTAGAATTGGAGAGGTTGGAAGCAAGGACTTCCTCCAAGGGTCAGCAGACTCCCATGGGTACCAGAAGAATAGGGTTTTCAGGACCAAGTTTTATAAAAGGCAGAATTTAGAGATAAAGATTGAGCATGAAGACAGCCCCAGCTTATCAGGGTACTGTCTCAATTCTGGGTCAAATACTTGCTCTGAGTCCTGTCAGCACTAACCACTTGATCAATACTCAGGTGTGTATGTGTCTATACCATCAGATGGCAAAGGGGGAACAGCACAAGGCCTAGCTTATACACTGGTGCAAATATTTCAAATGCCAAGTGAGTATAACTCACACCCGGCAGGTGACGGTGACACTGGAAAGACAGAGACAGGCTTGGGAAGTATGAATCTACCTGGCTTGGTAATGACCAGATTTGGGGATATTGTTAGGAGGATCAATAATCATTTTGTCAGGAACATTTATGGAGCCATATATTGTGAGAGATTCATTGCCACCCCTGAGCAGACAAATCGGGTGAATTGGTGAGTGAAATTTTGTCTTCTGTGGTTGGTGACCTGCCCCAAATGCCTCAATGAACCAGGCATTTCTTCAGGAGGTTCACGTGGGCACAAGATGGTGAAAAATCTAAGGTCCTAAGTATAGACTCAGGATAACTAAGAAGTCATTTCTTCTCATGGACTGGGCTTTATCAAGGGCGGAGAATATTTATCTCCTGTCTCTTTCTCTTAGCAACAAAACCCAGGGCTGCAACCAAGGGGCATCTTTATATTAGATATGTAGAATCGACAAAAATAATCATTGTGTGTGACCTTTGATATCACACCTCTTTGTCAGAGTCTTGAGCGTCTCAGTGGGTGTTTCTTTTTGTACTGTCATGAGCTGGATAGGCATAATTTCCCTGTACAACATGAAGAGAATAAATTCTTTAAATTGGATAATAAATTGGATTTTTGTCCATTTGGAGAGGGTAGGTCAAGGTTAGTGCTCTGAGTGCGTTAGCCTGGAATAAGTAAGCAGAATGTATACATAAATATCACTTATGTGGCACTTACATTAAGTTTCGCTGAGGATACATACCCAGAGTAGGGTCCATCCTCTTATCCATATTCATTGACTTGATATAAAGGCACAATGGGATGGGAGTGTTCATTGGAAAATGCTGTGCATCTTGACAGCTGGCATCCAAAATGATGCTGCTACAGATAGCACCTCAAGGGAAAGCAGATTCCACGTCGGTAGTCCACACACACTGAGAGGTGGGTCTCTGTCTCTACCTCTCCCAAAGTGCTGCCTTGCCTTGAACCCTTCCCTAACATAGGTTGAAAAGAAGCTGCAGTTGGTCAACAATGGATACAAGTCATAGAACAATGGAAGATGACAGCCTTTTAGGAAGGGACAGCTTTTGTAAATCCCCTCTTCCAGTGATGGTCTAGGCCAAATGAAATAGATAGAGAATACTTTCACAAAGAGTGATTGAGTCTGCCTTCACTGATCTATGCAGAATGATGTGAGTCTAGTAGGCTAGATGTGAGGTTGCCAGTGGCCAAAACCATCCAAAAAGCAACTAACTTACTGTCCTGAATAGTCTTCACTGGTTCTTCTCTGAGTTTGCTATACTTTTATTGGTGTGTCCTCCAAACTATGCTTGAGAAAGTGAACATTTAAATGAATGAATAAAATTCTGAACCAATGAAGGGTATTCTCTAAGGGCAATGTAGCTTTGAATTGGAAAATTGGTCATGGGGGGAATGATATAAAATATGTTAGGTAGTAATGATGACTTACAATTGGGCCAAGCAATCAATGCCTAAGTGATTTGTGAATATCAAGTCTGTCCATCCATCCATCCATCTTCCCTCCCTCCCTCCCTCCCTCC
>NC_022013.1:74210150-74222189 GCF_000317375.1 Microtus ochrogaster
GAGGGAGGGAGGAAGGAAGGAAGGAAGGAAGGAAGGAAGGAGGGAGGGAGGGAGGGAGTATGTCAGTTGTGGGTTTTCAGTACCTGGATTTTGACTGCTAGGCACATATGGTAAAATTTGACCCTCTTGGTCATTGGATCAGCTCTGTAAATCATGCTTGGCAACTGTTTCCACGGCATGTAGTCACTTTGCAATTAAACAATTCTATGCTGCAAAAAGTCGACTCAAACTTTGATATTAACCAAAGAATATGACTCTGATAAATAAATACACGTTGTAGGAAGGATTCATAATACAATGTGTATTATTATCTGTGGTGTTTCTTCCATTACTATCATATACAGCTCAGAACATAACAAAGAAAAAACAAACGATGTTACTATTAGCTAGAGTGTTTCAGCCTGTTATCACTCTAATGTAGAGTTTCCATAGCTATTGCATAAATAACTGTTCTGTACACTTATGTAGCAGCTAGTGAAGGTAAAAAAAATTCTCATTTATTTAATTCTCATTTAATTTGATTCTCATTTTTTCCTTTGCCTCTCTGCCTTTCTCTGTCTCTTA
Source organism: Microtus ochrogaster (assembly GCF_000317375.1). NCBI lineage: Eukaryota > Metazoa > Chordata > Mammalia > Rodentia > Cricetidae > Microtus > Microtus ochrogaster. The sequence continues at coordinate 74,210,715 of NC_022013.1, forward strand.
GCCCCCTTCCCTCCTCCTCCTTTCCTCTTTCTTGAGAATGGGGCTTGCTATGTCTCCCTGGCTGGCCTAAAACTCATTATGTAGCCTTTTCTATGCCTAGCTCGAGGTCTCCTGCCTCAGCTTCCCCAGTCCTGAGATCACCATCTTCTGCCACCACTCCTAACTAATTCCCATTTCTCTGAAAAGGAGAGGCAGGGACAATGGAGAACATGGTTTTATTAATGAATTCATTATACACAGTAGAATGAAAAATAGCCTCAAAAATTTTTCCATGGTCTTTTTAATTTGTTTAAGCCTCTGGGTAAATTTCTGGAGCATCATTGGACATTTTTTTTTTGCATTGAGTATTTTTGTAAGCCTCGCACCTACATAGACATATGATATGCTCACATACTCATTTGCAAGCCTGTGAGCACCAATTTCACAATTCCACAGCATCAGGACACCATGTGATATTAGGAAGTTTTTCACTTCAGATTAACTTGTCACTCATGAGCCTCTGATTCTGACTGTGCCTACAGAGTTTTAGTGGATGGATTTACCTGTAAATCACATGACCCAAGGAATCCAAAGTGAGTCATGTCAATGCCATGCCTGTCCCAGCATTTGATGATTAACTCCAGGCCCCTCGTCTTTCCCAGATGCCCTTATATATTTCCTTTTGAGAACTTCCAGGGCCCTACCAACCTCCCAAGTTCACTGACTTTTCAGTGGTCATTCCTAACATTAAGTATATAAGCCAAAGATAACAAATCCTGTCAATTTTTAAAAGCAATGTACCATGCACATACATATAGATCAATAGGTACTGATCATTTATTACTTCACATATAAAATTAGGTAAACACACCTGTAAATTTTTAGATTAGAAAAATAAAATATGGTGGACTGGGGAGATGACTGAGGAGTTCAAAAAACTTCTGTTCCTTCCAGAGGACCAGGGTTTGGTTCCCAGTACTCATGAGAGGTGGCTCACAGCCATCTGTCACTCCAATTCCAGGGATCCAGTGTCTTTTGCTTGTTTCCAAAGGCACCAGCACAGACATGACATACATTTGCACCCACACATAAAGAAAGAAAACTTTAAAAAATAACACATGGTATCAAGTGAAGCTTGTAGGATTGCGGACCCATTCCTGTCGTCCATAGGCCAAGCTACCGACTTTTGGACAGATGTTGTACACCACAGCCGGTCCACAAAGGCTGTGAGGAGACTCCGTGTAACCTACACCAAGACACAAACCTACCAGGGCAGACCCATCATATATCTATCTGTTCCTTCGAGGGCAAGTTTAATTTTACTCTCAAATTCAATGTGATTTGGATATTACTATGTGAGTCTTGTTAAAATATGTAAATAGGGCATTTGCTAAACTGTCTTTATTTAGTGTTCTCTTAAGTGATCATAAAATTTTAATGACTATTATTACTGATACTCTAATAAGTACTTCAATGAATTTTCTGGTGGTTAAATATAATTTGTATCTGACTCTAGAATCTCAATATGGGAATTTTAATACTGAAGCATTACTGTAAAATATTCACGCCATCAGCCTTCCATATTGCAAAACCGTAGAATAAATGCATGTTGATTTGAACTTAAATCTTTCTGACACCCACTGGTTTGGGTGTCATGAAATCTTGTAATGCATTAGCCATTCCGCCAAGGGAAAGTAGCTTGCGTTTTTAGAGCTCTTACAAATTGATGTTAAAATTCTTCTTCCCCCAACCCAAGCAGGTCCTTTCTCTTACAACCTAATTTTGGCCACATCTACGGATCATTTCCACAGGCAGATAGTGCTAGCCTTTCGAGGCAGTAAGTGCTCAGTGGGGTCAGGCCAGGAGATTGGCATTCCTGTTATCAGGCTTCTATTGTTGGACCTAAGGGCCACGGATATAGGTGATTCATTGCTGGATGTTGAAATACTTTGGGTCCCTTTGAACTCTGCTGTGGGATGCCGTGTCTTCCTGTTAAAAAGTCCGTACCTCAGTGGTTTTGTTTGTTTGCTTTAAGGAGGGCCTGCTGGGCTGTTAGTCAGAAATGTTCCCCTTCTGTCATGTAAAAGATTAGCAGGAGGGTAAAGCAGCCCTAGCTGGTTGTCTGTGCTGCCATTGATTGGTCATTGGGCATGGGACAGGTTTTTAACAGTAGCAATGCCTGGGTGTTATGTTCCGAGTCATGAAAAGTTTCTTAATGGTTTATAAATAGTGTCACCTATTTATAGCCTCCAGCCGCCCCTCTTTTAGGAGCACTTTCATGCAGCCTTTGTTTTAACAGAAGTCATGCATGGCATGTGGTTTGTTTGGAGCTTTGTAGTCAAGTGGCTGGCAAGCGTCATGTCATGTGATGAAGCCTTTAGGTAAGGAAGCTGAGAGGCAAGAGCCATCATAGAACAGATCCTGGAGACGTGGAGCAGATGAAAATAGGCCGAGTGTTTATTATGAAGATGTCACCTGGTGGGTGCGCAGGATTCACTTGAGATCTCCACCCACGGGGGAGACTTCTGTGCCATTAAGAAGAGAAAACAGAGGGAAAAAAGTGAGGTGACAGGATTCCTGTGGGAAAGAGCCCAGCAAGCACGCCCTTTATCGGGATCTTTGGGGAATATTTATTCTCATCCTGGAGGCGGAGGGGAGATTTTAAAATTCATAATATTACTTCCGCTTTACTCTTTCCTCCCCGGGTGCTCAACAAGCAAAGGTGAAAGCCAGCCCTGTGTTTCCTGTGCCCAATCGAGACACTAGGTGAAAAGCAGGAAGGGCTTTGGAGAGAAGAGAGGGAGGGAACGGGAAAAGATCAGCTCTGGGGTTTGTGGCAGCCTGGAAAATCACCGAAAGCCTTGGCAGAACCTGGAGCCAGTCAGAACACAAGGAAAGCAGGAGTCTGTTAGAAACCTAGGTGGGCTGGCAGGCCATGTCTGCAGTCAGTTGTCTCAGAGGGTTCAGATCAACAACTTGTCGCAACTCATTTGCGTTTATAAGCCTGTGAAGAAGAGGATGTTGGGCTGGCTAGATAGTTTAGTAGATAAAGTGCTCACCTGAGCATGGAGGCTCTGAGTTAGTGTCCTCTGCATCTGCAATCACCTAAGTTCAGACACAGCAGCGTGTGTGTGTGTGTGTGTGTGTGTGTGTGTGTGAGAGAGAGAGAGAGAGAGAGAGAGAGAGAGAGAGAGAGAGAGAGAGAGAGAGAGACTGACTGACTGCAGTACTTCTACAGTGAGGTGGAAAGCACCGACAGGAGACCCACCAAGGGCCAGGTAGCCTGGAGGACACAGCCACAAGCAAACAAGAAACCTTTCTCAAATCTTTCTTGTGATGTATTTTGACTCGAGAAGGGTTCTTGTGATAGTACACAGTCAATCTAACATTTAGGAATGTTCTGGCTTAGTGTACCGTACCACCCATCAAATGATTCCCCGGCAGAGCATATACTAAGAATTCAACCCCAGTTTCCTGGTGGGCATTCAACAATAGCAGAAGGCCCAGCTCTACTCTACATGGTGAGGTACTTTTTGATGAGACACCCCAGGGACACACAGGAACAGGAATCAAAGCCCAGTGCCCACCTTCTGGGCCTGACAGCAGTTGTGGAATGTGAAAATGCAGAATTCTGGCTGCAGATTCAGAGCCAGCTAAAGGCTGTAGGTAGAATTAGCACATGTATGATTCCTTTAGTGTGTTCAGAGTGAAGCAGGGCCTTCGGAAGGCAACCATCTCTAAGGCGTCTTCTGGACACTGTTCTTTATTTCCGCTATGTGTTACAGTAGCAGCAAGCATTGAAACCAAGAGCATTGGAAAGGTCTGATATGGTAAGGGTGGATCAATGCTGATCAAACTGCTGCATGCCAACACTGTGACTTCCCATCCAGGCTGAGTGGTGCTGTGTGGGCCAATGAATTTTAGGGTGATTCATCAAGTAGGAGTTATTTCAAAATATCTATAGTAGACCCTAACATTGCTCGTAAGCCTCCCCGCTTAGGTAGATCACGTATCGAGCTACAGAGCAGACGATATTGTGCCCCCAAAGCTTAATGCGCAACTCTGTTTCTTTAGCAGAGAGTATTCAGAGGGTCCACCCAGGCTTTCATTTTCTGCAAACAAAGTCATTTCACAGATATTTCCCTGAAGCCTGGCGTTAGCCTGCCTGAAGGTTTGTGGTCAACAAAAGTCTTTGGGGATAGATCTTTAGTCTCTTTGAAGTACAAAGTCATTGCCTGTTCTGAAAAGTGACAGGCTCGTGTCACCCCAGACAGGTCTGAATGGAGCGAAAGCCTGAAAGAATCAACTTTCCAGCCGTTCTAGTAGTTGAGAAATATTAGTTTCTTTAATCTACCTCTTGACTCTTCAGTCTTCCCCTCTCCGACTAATCCGCCTTTTGTCAGCCAGGGGATTAGACAATTAAAGTACACTGAAGGGCCCTTCCTGTATCTGGGCCGTGGCTTCTATCGTGCGTCCCTCAATTATTTCCTGGAGTCAGTATTATTATTTTTTTTTTAGCCCTCGCGAGGATGTCAACTTGAGTAAGTTAAGACACCCTGCTGCCTGGGCTGTTTATGCTTCGGTGCCTTGTTAAAGGCACCAGCTAAACAGAAAATGCGGTATAAATATGTTTGATGAGTCATTTAAAGGAGCCAGCCAAGAGACATTACAATTCACTCTTGAGTCCATTTTTAGAACTAACTCTTCCAAGACTCCTCTCTGCAGGAACACTTCCCCTGCAAGAGCTGACAGGGCTGCTTGCCTGCCTTTATTGTGATACTGACATTTAAACAATAAAATAAAGCCATTTAAAACAAATAGTAATGCTTTAAGTGTCTGGGCTGTCAAGATATCAAATTATATAACTTGGAAAAAATCAGAATTCATTGTTAATGGTATGCACTTAACACAAAGGGTCGCGGAGGACTCTGCCGGTCCACATTCAGTTTCCGTGTTGGAGACGCAGGCTGTGTTCCTTTAGATAGCACTGACTGTACGCTCTTAAATGGACTTGACTCTAGCACAATCACTGTATTCAAATGTCAGAGGGAAAAAAAGTAGAGCGAGAGAAAGAGGATGTCACAGAGGGTCACAAATTATGTTGGATTTTGACAGATTGTAGCCTTGCTGTACAAGAGCGGTAACATCTCATTTGTCAGTGCTTGATCTGGAAGTGTGAGGATGGGAGCGGAAGGCCCTCCATCTCCGACACAATTTAATCGCTCCGAGACGGACAGTGGTGGTGGAACCAAGCCACCTGCGTGCATACCACACGGCGGATCTGCTTTAATTTAACCCTTAGCCCGCTGCGTGACGGTGTGCACCCTTTCTGTTTGATCTGCAAAAGGTGTGCTTCTATAAAGCCCCAGTGTGGGATTTGGGGATGAGGGACTGGTCAGTTCAGTGCAGCCTGGACAGCATGGCCCTAGGAAGATACTCAAAGTGGCAAACAATGCAATTCTGAAACAAGCGGAGGGAATCATGTTTGCGGTAAAATGTCCTCAGGACCACATCCATGCTCCAAGCATATGCCAGAACCACCCAGAAAACTGAAACTGATTCCCCATTCCTAGCGGGTCATCTTTTGGTTACATTGTTGCTGTGGATTTTGCAGAAAAGCAATAGAGGGGAAAGTTAGACTTTTACGTCACCCAGGCTCCTTCCCTGGGAAGAGGTTTGCAAAGCTACCTACAGTGCTTAACATGGGAGATGTTCTCTAGAGAGTTCAAGATGGGACAAACGGTAAGATGTGATTGTGTTGACACTACTGGGTGTAGAAGGGTGCACTTTTGACTTCATCAGATGATGGATAAACTAACCAACACACCGAGCACTGTGCCACAGTACCTAGAAGCCTACATGGAGTCCTGCAGAAAAGCATGTTAAATGTTATTTCTGCGCCCTTTTGGTATCTCTTAGCTAGAATCTCAAATAGTATGTCTGATGAATTAAAAGAGTCAATTTCATATCGACTGTGCCCACAAAAAAATTGGCTTATGAAGAACTGTCAAAATTGTCTTTTATTCCAGGTCTTATAGAACATTCCTGTAGTGCCAGAACCCTGCAGGGTGAGGCAGGAGGATCTCGAGTTTTGTGCCAGTCTGGGCTACCTAATAACACTTTGTCTCAAAAAGCCAAACTGGGGGCTGTGGAGATTGTTCAGTCTGTAATGACCTCAGCACGCATGAGGACCTGAGTTTGATCCTCAGAACCCATGTGAACAGTCTAGTGTAATGGTGTAAACATTTGGAACCCTAGTTCTGAGGAGACAGGAGCAGAGCCATTGAGACTCCCTGACCAGTCAGCCTGGCATAACTACAGAGCCCCAGATCTCAGTGAAAGATCCCATCTGGGAAATTAAAGTGGATTTCATTTGATTAATCATACCTGAGATTGACCTCTGGCCTCCACACACACAGACTTAGACACACTTGCACGATCATTCATGCACAAAAACACACCCCCACACACAGAGAAACACCCCCCCACACACAGAGAAACACACCCGCACACAGAGAGAAACACACACACACAGAAACACATCCCCACACCCAGAGATACACCCCCATCTCCGTACCCCACCCCCTCACACATCAGTTAACACAGACTGAAACCAACCTAAATCAACAAAGCAAACAGCAGCAGCAAAAGCCTCACACATTCTGTGTTGTGAAGCTCCTCAAATAATGACTTTTGCTGGGGTTGAAAGCACTAAGAGAGGATTTCCTCTACTCAGTAGAAATACTTTCGTGACTCTCAAATGCTGCCGTGACAGCTCCAGGGGACACGGGACAATTGTTTCATTCAGAAAATTCCTGGTTTTCAGACACACAGTGAAAAGATTTCTTAGGAAGAGTCCACTTCAGGAAAAGCCCCCAACAGCAATCCAGAACTTTCCAAAAGACTTTCCCTCGTCTTCACGGAATCTCTCCCAAAACCAAAGAAAATTTTCTCTGGAATTCCTTTAAGATACCGTGGAGACCAGAGACAGTTTGCAGTGTTGTTGGCAAAGCTGAAAATGTTGCTGGAAGTGAGTTGGATACTGCCACCAACAGAGGGGAAGGCTCCCGAGGACCAGGCCAGTTATCCTGCTTATCCTGGCTTGTGTGTTCACTTGGCCCCCACCCTCCCATAATTCCCATTAACAGCTCTTCTAAACACCATCCGTGTAGGAAGTATAAGTGTGTCTCCTCAGCAACACTGAGTTATCCCACCGTACTACCACAGGCACCGAGGTAAAGGTGGCCAAGCTTGCAAGGTAAACGAGTCGGTCAGGCTGGTTTGAAGGAGCTTGGATTTTTACAGCGGGATTTTGGAGTCTAACGTGATGTGATTTTGACACTGCTAGTTTAGTAGGTGATGTTGGAGAGAAGACAGTGAAGGTACTCCCTGCCCTGCCCCAGGAGACTGAGCTCTGCTGGTGTGCGTGGGCCTAGCACAGAGAAGAGGTGAGGGATGCAGGAAAGAAGGGGGTGTAGCAGAAAGGGGGGGGCACTGTGAAACTATCTTGGATACATACAGGTGCTGTTTTAAAGTGATGGAGGGTCACCACCAAGCTCCGTTAGGTCCTCACTGTTATCCAAGGTATCTGTTCATCCCCTTCAGTCATGGTCCCCAGAACTAAAGGGGTTCTGTACTAGCCTCTGGCTGCTACCTGTCCTTCCCTCCCTTCCTCTCTTCTCTCCTCTCCTCTCCCCACCCTTCCCTCCCTTTTTCTTCTTTCCGTCTCTCCCTCCTTTTCTTTATTTCCAAGAGTCTTTTCAAAAATTTATTATTTATTATTACAGATGTGGGGGTGATGTATACTGACACTCCTTGGCATTTGGGGGTCAGAGGGAAACTTGGAGAGTCAGTTCGTTGGCCTTTCTGTGGGTTCCCAGGATTGGACTCAGGCCATCAGCCTGGTATAGAAAGCTCGCTTAGACCTTCAGTATCTCCCTGGCTCAGGAGTACTCCTTGAGCGCATCGGGTCCATGGGAACCGCCATTCGCTTTCTTCTGCCTTTGAGTAGCTCTGCCTTGAGACTCACCTCTCTCTGTCCACCCCTTCACCACACTGCAGTACCGTTCCCTTGCCTTCCTCAGCTAAGCTGCAGAAACGACCCCCAGGCGGATGAAGTCCCCACCTGTCTCCGTGATCCAACCTTACCAGTATGCATGAAACAGGCAATCACATGTAAAACCTTTATTTTTTTTTTTCCCCGGTCTTCTCTGCGGGACATAGGTTTAGCCATCTTGCCCACTCATCTTGTAGCCTGCTTTTCATTCTCTCAATCCAAATACCTTCCTTATTTACCATTGTGCATGGTGGATTTTAGCACGTCTGGAAAAACATTTTCTTCTATCTTGAGAGTCTTTGGCACCGCTCAATTGCGTCTCACTCTGGATTATCTTGCCTGCCTCTAACTTAGCACAAATTTAGTATGTGTGTTACTAAATCCCCCTGTGGATTCTGCAGCAGGGGTGACAGACTGTAAGTTTTATCCATGTCTGACCTCTTCTCATCAGGACCCTGAAACCCAGCACAGTGCTTACACCCAGAACATCTCCCAGCAACATTGTTGATAGGTCATTGGGCCAACATATTCCAGGAGACATTTTCTGGGGGCTTCCTCAGATTGTGTGTGTGTGTGTGTGTATGCACATGAGTGCATATGTGTATCTCTATGTGTGTGATATTTGTCATAGACCTGACTTCTACAGACACTTCTACATGTTTCTCTGCATCTGGTGCCTCTGCTGCGCTATGTTGGCATTCGTTGAATTGTTTCTTCTGCAACCTTAGGAGAATCTGGCCATTGACTTGGGTGGGAAGGAAATACAGGCTAGGCTGAGAAATGATGAATGGCCCTCCCATGTCTTCCCAGGAGGTGCTACTTAACAAACAGCATCCTGGATGTCTGTGGTCATCTAGATTATATGTCTCAGAGGTTGTGTGATGCCTGAAATCACTTGAGGCGCTGTGATTCGGGCGCCTTCTCTCCTCTGAGCTTGTTTCCTTTGCTAACTTCTTTTTGGAGTTACTGCTCCAGTCAGGCCGTGGACGGTGCTTACCAGTGCTCATGTCAACTCTAAGATAGAGGTGTACATCACACATGCATCCAATACCACTTTCCTCTCCACGTGTTCTTACAGACAAGGAAACTGAGGTTTTGGCTATTTGGGTTGTCTTCCCCAACTCACAGATAGACACCACTGGGCGTCTGGAGGATCCACATCCATACTTTAGCCCCTAGAAGCTATAACATACGTCCTCTTTATAAGTCAGGGGCTTTTTAAAGATACCTGATCTCATACAACCTAAGTCAGATGGGCGTGGCTGGAAGGAATGCATCCTTATTCTTTAAATGTGTTTAGTCTGTAATGTTCATCATTTTAACTTATTACAGAGATGAGGAACTTAATCCCGGATACAGTTGAGTGCTGGGAGATCAGAATCCCCTGGTTTTCTAAACTCAGGGTTTTCCTGCTCACAGCAATTCCAGTTTGGGAAATAGGTGCATGTTTTAGGATAATTTTGGATCCTGGAACCAAAGAGAACTCGGAATATCTTGTACAAATGATGCAGACTTCACATTCATGATACCTACAAGTCTTAAAAATGGTGGGTTAATTTTCATAACTTGTGCTTCTGTTGCTTAAGATGTGACCTCTAGATTGAAAACACACGGGCTGCTCTGTACTGTCCCTACCAAAGTCTGGATTGGAAACAAACAGGGACCGGGCTCTCCTGAGTCTCAGGTTTGTGGAGACTGATGTCCCTTGAGGGGTGACAGATGTGACTGGAGAGGTGCAGGAAGCCACCACATGTTAAATATGGGAAGGAGCTTTTAAATGAGACTGAAACGTGCAAGACACGAGGTGACAGCCACCACCAGATAGAATCGCAGGCCAAGATTCTGCGTGGCAGAATGAACTTTTTGTCAGAGTTTGACAGCAAATGCTGTTATATACAACGTACATTATCTATACTATTGCATCAACAGCAACCAAAAAAATGTCAGTTTTTGCATCTGTTGTAATTGCATCAGAATGTCCTAAGGGAGGAAACACTATGAATAGTGTAGAATTCAGTTGTGATTCTTTCCTTACTCAGAAACTCTTCTGTTTTACTGGCTCTTGCTTGAGCAGCTAAGGATCCTGCTTTACAATCCTCACAAAGCAGGCATTGTTCAAACCCTACACCAGCTTACCCCCCTCTTAGTTCCAGGAAGAGAAGTCAACACCAGGCTGCATCTCCACCCTAAACATAGATTTTCAACTACTATGTACCTTCCATTTTGTAACACACAGCAGGGAAGATGGAAAAAGATTCTAAGTCAGTAGCTAGGAGAGGACCTCACGGGTCCAGGACTTTTGCGCAGTGCAGAAGCCACGTTTCCCATCCATCTGTATATTTTCACAGGGCACACGTCCTCCACTGGATTCTTCGGGATACACTAATTTTAGAGGTGTTTTGTGGACTAGAGGAAGATGGTGGAGCTGTTTTTCTAACACGATGCAATCTGATTGCTTCATTAGCTTTTAATAATATGCTTGATGATTTCTGCCTCTTTAAAATGAGCTCTTGTCCCTGAGAACCATCAGGCCGGGGGACTGTATCAGCACCTCTGGCCTGGAAGACGGGTTAAGTGGACATCTGTAGGGCATCAGCTGTTGAGCCCAAAATAGAACAGTCGTATCTGCCGCCAGTGTATGGACACTAGGGTACCCCTGCCTGCACAGACAAGCCCCATGGCACTGTGTACCTCAGCCTTCTTGCTGCTGTTGGTAGTAGATCCAAGGATGAGAAGCTTATGGTTTGGCGAATGTATGATTCCTTCAGAAGGACTTAGGATGGCTCAAATACCTTCTTCTCCCCTCCCTATGCCATGATCTCTACAGTCAAAAGATGGCAGTGAATTTATAATTGGAATGCCTGTACGCAAGCCCAGGCTGTTGTGCACGTATGAAATGCCCATTGTTTCAGGAGAGTGTCTTCAGAACCCATAATCGTGGAAAAAGCAATAAAGGATAATATTTAAGTTGATAAAAGATGCAAACATGGCTTTATTGGGTTTCCAAATTCAAATTAAAAGAATAAATATCTCATCAGTGACACTAATTAAAGATTGGTCAAAGATTTGTCTGTGTCTCATATGGCAAATACCACTCAGTGCTGATAAAGAGAAGTAACATTTATTGGACTTCAGGTATGGACAGAAATGATTATCAAGGACTCCGATTTACTGAGGAATGCTCATTCGACTCTAACTTGGCATTCAGGTGACACGGTAACTCTGTGATAACCACGCCAGACTCTTCCCTCCGCATAGCAGAAGTCTGCTTTCAGAGATTTCACCGTAGAAACTTTCGTCTTTTGTTCTTGCACTGTTCTGCATGCTTTGGGGATTTTCACTTGCCACCATTCTTGTTTATTTTAAACAACAAAAAAGATATTTAAAAAAAATAGAATGAATTTTTTTATATTGTTTTATTTTACAATTATTCTTTGGAT
>NC_022013.1:74222490-74271960 GCF_000317375.1 Microtus ochrogaster
CCCCCGATCAAGTCCCTCTCCCCGCTTTCTTGTTTTTTAACATGAGACAGGTGAGACAGAAAGGATGAAGATTCAGGTTAGGATCTGGGGAGGAGGGAAGTTTCTAAGAGGAGTTCAAGAAGTGGAAATGGTAAGCAGAATATATTATATGAATAGAATCTATTTGGGGAATTGGGGAAAAATGAAAGAAAAAAGCAAGGTGCTACATCCATAACAATAAAACATGGCAGATGGATACACGAGGACCACAGTTCAGTGGCAAGCCTGACAAGTTCAAGGCCATCCTGATCTACGTGAACTTCCTTCTCAAAGCAAACTAACAAAATGATGGCAGGACCTATGGTACTAAGGTGATTACCATTTGATCGTTATAGCATGTTTCTTTTCCATTTTGAGTATTCCCGTCTCATCAGAAGCAGAATTTCGATGAAATGGTCGGTGCAAACGCAGCCACTGTGAACAGAGAATAAAGAAGAAGACACACTACGATGCTGCAGTGACTACCCTGGGTCCTCCAGTGGCTCTAGTCAGTGATTGATGGCTCACGTCTGTGTCCCACGATTGCACAATCAGACTTGGCTGCATATGCGTGCAATCCAGTCTGTGAACACTCCACCTAGCTTCGTTCTTTAGGTTTTGAAGTTGTAAATGATCACACAGTTGCTCATTGGGTCCACTTCCCTGAGCCTGTTGTGGTGGATTTCATGTACAAATTTATATGAAAACGTATTTTGTGAATTAGATAATTGTCCATGTGTACTCACGAATCTGAACAAGTGACAGCAGCCTCAGTGGGCAGCTTATTCTGACATCCAACTCCAACCACTTTCCTCGAGGCCAGGGTCATGAGAACGTGTGAGGTCTGTGTTCAGATGGAACCATCCTTACCTTTGCAGGAACCAGCATCTTGTCAGATTAGAGAGAGGGACCTTCAGCCGTCATAGGTAGCATACTTTCATTAATGTGGAAGTCCTGTGCAGTTTCTCAAGGCAACAAATTCCTTCTGGATTCTGTCACTGGCAAAGTAGAAGGATGTTCTCTGTGAATAGCCAAGATTCCTCCAGAGATACACAGAGATAGTCAGGAAGGTCCTTGTCAAACAAACATGAGGGCTTGAGTCTTTTATCTATAGAAACCATATTTTAAAAGGAGAGAATGGCTGGAGAGACGGCTCAGCAGTTAAGAGCACTACCTGCACCTGTAGAGGACCCAGGGTTCAGCTCCCAGTGCCCACATGGCAGCCCACAACCATATGTAAACTAGTTCCGGGGGAGCTCATGCTCTCTGTGGACTTCTGTGAGCACCAGATATGTACATGGTGTAATACATACATTCAGGTAAAATGTGTGTGCGTGTGTGCGCGCACGTGTGTATAATCTGCATATGTATACTGGTATGATAGTGCTTGTTTGTAATCCCTGTGCTGAAGAGGCAGAGGCAGGAGGCTCCTTAGGGCTTCCATCCAATAACCTAGTCAAATCTGTGTGTTCTAGACTCCATGAGAGATCATCTATGAACAAACAAAAGTGCATGAGGTTGAGGAGGAAGACCCAACACTGCTCCCAGGCCTCTACATGATCAGGCACATACATGCACACACCCTCACACCCACAAGCACGAGCACACACACCCACACCCCCTCTCTCAAACACACAGAAAAGCTACAGATTGATCTCAAGTATCTAATGAAAAATTACCTTTTTTTTTTTTTTTGGTGAGATGAAAAGGTCGAGGGCTTGGTGATATCTCACTCCAACCTCAACAGCTAAAGCCTGTACATGTATGTAGATACATGCCTATTTGAAGCCCCCCCTTTTTTTTGCTAGCAAATACGTGAAACAACAGAGTTAAAACAGCTCTCAGCTTGACCCCAGCGTGCAACTGTCATCCTGTCTTCTCTCCTACGTACCTCCTTACATACCAGGCACATTGAAATTCACATTTCAATTTAAAATGAGTTAAATACACCGTGGCTTTCAAATACATGGCTGGTTTTTGTTCCTCTCATGTTATATTAATATTAATACCACGGTGTCTTCTATACCCTTGCATTCCTTGCTGACTATCTGATAATTGGTTTTGGGGGAGACTACTGGGGGTCATCTTAGTTTGGCTTTTTCTTTTCAAAGGAAAGAGTGGCCAGTAGCAAAAGTGGCCATAAAACGGTAGCAAAAAATTGAAAAGAAGATTGAATCTCTGGCCAATTTGAAACATATCCCAGAGAATCCATAGAGAAAAAGATAAAGTGTGTTCACAAGTAAGGTAACTAAACAGGTTACACACAGCCAGAACAAATGGAGTTAGCCCATTGTCCATGTTTAATTTCCTATTAGTCCCTGGCGTTTACTACCATGTCTGAGTTTGGGCAACTGTAAATTCAGTTAAATACAGTGCATTGTCTAAACATATCACAGCTCCAATCAGTCACCCCAAGTGCTGATAAGAAACCTCTTGTATTATTGAATCTACAATTGGGAGGTCCTGCAGGCACCAAGATAAGGGACAGGTATTTCCTGGTTTGTTTTTTTTACCTGTGGGGGAAGCAGTGGAAGGCGGGGGCTGGCACTGTCCTCACATCTCTGACAGTTATTACTGCTTTCTGATTTGCTTTATAAGAGCAATGTGATTTTGTTTTCCTTTTGGAGGGTGTATTATGTCTCTCTTCAGTTTTAACTTAAACTCTGTGAATCAAAGAGAAGGCAAACAGAGTAGTCAGCTTTTGCTAGTAAACAAGACACAGGAAGCAAAACCCAGATTTTTTTTGTTATTCTGGAGAAAGCATGGACCTCGTTAGAAAGTTCTTTTCTTTTTCTCTTTAATTTCAGCTCTTTTTCTTGCTTTTCTTGCAGGCTGGGCACATAAGGATGAAACTGTTTCGTTTGCTTTTCTATTTGATAGTTGCATCAAGATGTTTGCTTAGGGTTCTGTAAGGATTAATTTTCAATAGCTATCAATAGCTATCACAGAAGGCTAGATCCATATACACCCCAAAGTCTTTCTCATATATAATTGTTCTGTCCTGTTGTTTCTCACATACGACTGTTCTTTCCTATTGTTTCTCATATACGGTTGTTCTTTTCTGTTGTTTCTCACATGATTGTTCTTTTCTGTTGTTTCTCACGTTCAATTGTTCTTTCCTCTTGTTTCTCAACACGATTGTTCTTTCCTGTTGTTTCATACAGACAATTGTTTTTGTCACCATTTTAAATCTTGCACAATTATGTGACACCAACCATTCAATGACTGGGAGAGTGTAGACACCTGATCTTTCCTTATTAGACATCATTGCTATTTTATATTCTATTTTAATTTTTGCCAGGAAGATGTTAGCTTGCTTCCAAGAGGTCCAGAGCTCCCCACCCCCCACTCTCAGGACCGCCACTCAGAAGGTGGCTGATGAATGAGTGGCCAATGACTTGGTGTGAAGATCAGGGACCCACCCATTGCGCACTTCGTTTTTAATATGATGATTGATCAGGTCTGCAAACGACCACAGATGTCTTAGCCTTTGCACGGCTGTGATCATGCAGATTGCGTTGCTTTCATTTGGTTTTATGAGTTTGTGTTTCCTCTTCCCCAGACAGATGTTTTACTGCAGCTGGCATTTGTTGAGTAGATTGGTTCACGTGCTGGAATTCTCTTTCCTTATAACACTGTGTCCCAACCAGCAGCAGCACTGAAAAAGGAAGAGAACACAGAGGAACCTCTTTTATCAAGTTCTTATTTAAGCTGCTTCTTCTGATGACTTTTCTTCTTCTATTACTGAGAACTGAACCCAGGACTAAGCACATGCTAAGTACGTGCTAAGCACATGAGAAAAACTAAACTGCACTTCCAGCTCTCTTGGCTACATGGTGTTAGCCTGCTTTTTCTTTTATTTTCTACTTATTTGTACGTATGTGTATGTTTTGGTGTGTGCGTATGTATGTGTTTCGGTGTATGTGGATGCACATATATGTGTATGTATGTGTATGTTTTGGTGTGTGCGTATGTATGTGTTTTGGTGTATGTGGATGCACATATATGTGTTGTGTATGTACAGATGAAAGGGCAACCACAGGGGGCTGCCCTTTTGGAGAAAGAGTTTCTCACTGGCCTGAAATTTGTCACATAGGCCAGGTGAACTTGTTCCCCGACTTTCAGGGATCCTGTCTCCAGCGCCAACCTTGCAGTGTTGGCATGACAGGCAGGTATCCTGTATCATTGAACATGACTTTTAGAGTGTATTGGAGGTGACCCATGTTGTTACTTATGCCTGTGCCATCTCCCTAGCCTCGTGGGACATAAATGTTTGTTTGTCTTTACTGAAACACAAGCTTACCTACTATGGTGCATCGCCTGCCCACTGCCCACTCATTAATGAGCTAAGAAATCTTCATTCCAGCCAGGGCTGGCATCCCAGTAGAGTACAAAGATGTTCCTTTTTCACACGTATACTGCTGTGTGGCAGCTGACAAGAGATGCTGCTGTCTTCTGAAGGCTGAAGAAGTCGAGAATAAATTTCCGATCCTAGGACCACAGGGAAGTATTTTAGGTGCTCTAAGCCCAGGATAATGATGCGGAGATGGTAGTTCCTGGTGACCCTGGGTCTCAGCAGCAGATTATTGGATCGTGACAAGTGAGCCAGACAGCTCCTAATGTCACAAGATGAATTTTTCAAAGAAGGTCACTGCCGCTAACGATAAGCTTGGCAGACAGGGTCTTGAGGAAGCCCACTTCCAAGCCCACCTTTTCTTGGGAGGTGGAGACTGGGGCTGTGGGCAGGAGCAGGGAAAGGATTTGATCTTTCTTTCCTCCGTCTTGACTGACTCTTGACAGTGTGAACCCATCCGAGATTGTGTCCGCCTGGGAAGTGTAGCGCTCAGGTAGTCGCGGTCCGCAAGAGGTAGCAGCACAACGATCATGAGTTGAGGATCAGCCTGAGCAGCACCATTAGGTTGAAGGCCAGTTTGGGATTTGGAGTAGGAATGTGTTCCAAAGGATAAAAGCAAAGTACCTTTCCCTTGACTGTTGGCACAGTTCCTAGCTTCCCCTGGCACCCCCTGATTACACTTCCTTCTACGTCTGGAATAAGACCTTATAATAGGCACTAAGTCCCATCTTCAGAAATTGGAAACCCAACCCTGTTGGGGCTCTGTAGCACAATTCCAACAGTGTTCCACTCTTTCTTTCGCTCCAGAATGTCCAGAGGCAGGGGTGCTGCTCTGTGTCAGAGGCCCTGTCTGTTCTCCTGTGGTGCTATAGTTCTTGTGCTGTAACAAATAAAGCTTGCCTGAAGATCAGAGAAGCAGAGCAGACAGCCACTAGTCTTTAACTCTGTTGAATCCTCAGACCCCATGGGGTATCCTGTCTCTAGGAATTCTCAGACTAAGTGCTCAGAGCTCCTGTCTCTGCCCAGCCATATCACTCCTGTCTCCACCTCTTTAGTGCTGCAATTAAAGACATATGATCCCAAGTGGTGGGATCAAAAATGTGAGCTGCCACCCTTGGCCCTGTTTCTCTTTTAGACTTTTCAGTCTCATGTAGCCCAGGGTGGCGTTGAACACACAGAGATCCTTCTGCCTCCGTCACCAGAGTGTGGGATAAAAGGTGTGTGCCACCACTGCCTGGCCTCTCTGTCTAACTAGTGTGGCTCATTCCACATTCAGATCTTCAGGTAAGCTTTATTTGCTATAGCACACACAACATATCACCACATTTCCCCCCACCCCTCCCAGAGGGAGTCTCCTACCACTGAGCCCACCTGTCCTATTAATGTCTACCTGTTGAAATTCCTAGTTTCATTTCGCATCCCCACAGCGTCTTTGTTTTGTTGAGACAGATTCTCATGTGTCCCAGGTTGAGCCCCAAACTGTCTGTGTAGCCAAGGATGTCCTTGAACACCTGAGTCTCCTGTTTTCACTTCCAGACTACTGGGTTCCAGGTGTGTTCTAACACACCTATCTATATGTACGCTTGGGGATTGAGCCCAAGGCTTCCTGCTCGCTACGGGAGTACTCTACCCACTAGCTACATTTCAACCCTTCATGGTGTCTTTTGCTGATGAAAATGAAATAAAACATGTCCTCATATACTTCGTCAAAGAGTAGATTGGTGAACTCATAGCAAATATTTTCAAACCAGTGAGCGTCAGGCCTAGTCATAGACTGAGCCGGTGTTTTGGAGACTGCATGCATAAAACAAACGTAGACAGTGTAGACTCTGAGTTTCTTAGTGAGCAATCAAGGTGAGTAGGAGGAGACAGTCATAAGGATTAAGTGACATTGTTTCCTATTTTAGCACATTCAATGAGTAAATGAGATTTTTAAGTAACATCAAATATAAAACCGAGAAAACCGATGTCTGCTCATTGCCATAGCTGAAAACTCATTTCAGTAATTCAAATCCAAAGGCAACGCATTGTGATCTGTGCTCCAGAGTTCATCCGTAGCACTGAAACAAACCGGAACATTTTCTACCCTCCCTCGTCCTTGGGTCGCATACAGTTTCACCCTGTGGTGATGCCGAGAATGCGTTCCATCTTCATGTGCTGCATATATAGAGAGACAAGGAAAACCATGCCAGAGTTTGGGTTGAGTATTTAAAGACAAATTAATTTTCAGGGAACTCACATTGATTTTCTACACCCTGCACACGCAGGAGGCCCTCTTGGGGTGGTTACTATGGGAGAATGTATTTGGCTAGGTCATTCATCCCATCATAGTTTGGAAATCAGAAGTCACATCTGTCCTATGGCAGAGAAATTCTTGAGAAACTTTAGCATGATCCCTGTGGACCTTCTGCACTGTGCACTGAATGACGTCCACCATGGGAACATTGAACTTGACTTCTGCCATGCGGGGAGGCCTGGTGTTCACAAAGCCCTGGCTCTGAGTCAGGCTGCAAATGAGTAGGCCACCGTGGTGCACGGGACAAGTTTATTAGCACCTGTTAAAGGTGACCTTCAGCTTTGACATTCTCACCCCGGTTTTCCTATTTGAAAAGTGCAAAGAGACATAGTTAAAAAAAAAAACCACTGGGGAACATCTCTTTCACAAACACAATTTGACTGTTTCCCATAGGGTGGTCAGTGTCTCTTACACTCCTCTGGGATCACCGCAAGGTTCCTGAGATGTCGGGAGCTGCACTGGGGACCTTGACTTTCTTGCTGGTAGTTAGAAGTGTGTGTCAAATATTTACCGCACTTGGAAGCATAAAGACGTGAGCAGACACATGAAGGCTAGGCTGCTGCAGGCAGGTCATATGCTTTTATGTGTATAGTTAGCACTTGTGTAACTGTGGAGCAGTCATTTAGCTACTGCTGCTGTTAATATATTACCATGGTTTATTTTTATTGAAAGACGTTCAATGGACTTCAAGTTTTAAAGATTTGTAGGGGGCTGCAAGAAATATAGAATTTTATAAAATGTGTTTAGAAAGCTGTGCACATAACTAATAATACCTAATGAGCCACAGAGCAAAATAACTCCCTCCCCTTTTCCTTCCTTTCCTCCCCTCCTCTTCTCCCTCCCCTCTTCATTTATTTCTCTTCTTCCTTCCCTTCCTTTTTCTTCCCTCCCTTACCCACTTCTTTCCTTCTTCATTCCTTCTTTTGATATTGTGTCTATGTCCCCTTGTAAATCATTGATAATAATATCTGATGCCTGTTGTGGTAATTAATAAAATACTCTTCCAACCTGCAAACCAGGAAGGAGTTCACACAGGGGCTATCACAGAGAACTGGGGGAATATTAGTCAGTAAAGAGACTGCAATGGAGGGACTGCAATTTGCATTAAATATAAAAATCTCTGCATGCTATTAAATATAAAAATCTTAGCATTAAATATGAAAATCTCAGCATGCTATTTCTTGCCCAGAATCATTTTTGTTATTATTTATTCACCATAAATTTGCTTTTATTCTGTTATAACAAAGCAACTCATAGTGGTCAATACCTCCTCAATTATTGCTTTAAAGAATACACCCTCTTGTGTATCCAGAGTTTTGGCTTGTTTTTCTGGGAGATTCCCTTTCTGGCTATTGCGGCCGTCTTCTTTGGACAGCAGCCTGAGCTGTTGCACATAGTACCCTCCCTGGCAAGCCAAGGAAGTCTCTTCAGATCTTTAGAGAAGCCCCTGGGAGGCTCAGAGTGCTGATGGCTGCCAACTAAATTTCCTTCCCAGGGAGTCTCTTCCAGCCAGCAGCCCTTTGTGCAAACGGAGCCCTGGCCTGCTGCCCGCCAGAGTCTCCAAGCAACGTGGAGGTGGCTGGGAACGGGGACTGACAGCCTAGGATCCCACCCATCTCTGCACCTCTAACTGCTCCCACGCACACCCGCACACAGACAGGCCTCTGTGAAGCCCTGAATGATCTGCAGTGCCAAGTCCCAGAAACGAACATGAAGGGAGGCAGAGGCAGCCTTCCCCTCCCCACAGGCTGAGGTGTGGTATCTCAGGGAAGCATGGTACAGAAGCCACATGAAGGGCTGAAAGCATTCTACCAGGAAGCTCTTCCCTTTTTGTGACTGGCTTTGAGTACAATCATTATCTTCTTTTTTTCTTTATTTCATTCATTCATCCACTGTCTGTTCATCCCTCCATCCATCCATCCATCCATCCATACATACATACATACATCCATACATACATACATACATACATACATTCGTCTATCAGTTTGAGACAGGGTCTCACTATGTTACTTGGGCTGTCCTGGAACTCTGTAGACCAGGCTGGCCTCAAACTCGTAGAGATCCGCTGCCTCTGCTCCTGAGTGCTGGGATTAAAGGCGTGCACCACCACAGTTCATTAGCTACTCTTGATAAATAGAGTTGAGTACGAATTCTGGTCAAAAAGTAGAGAATCTGTGCTCCTGGTGTTCTTTTATAGCACTTGGGATACCAACAGTCACTCTGCAGTCCTCAAAGGGTCTCTCTTTACTTTTTGGATCCTGTTATCTTTTTGCTCCTTTGAAGCCTTTATTTTGAAACAGTTTTCTGTTCCTAGCAAAACAGAATACAAAGTGCCATAACCCCCTGCCCTCCCATCGTCAGCTTCCCCCAAGAGAGGACTGTGGATACAGATGGCGTTGAGGTGTCTGAGCTCCCAAACGCTACCTCGTGGTAGAGTTCCCTGTGTGTGGTGAATTCTGTGCTGTTTAAACAGCACATATGGATACGTGACTGTCATTACAGTCATTCTCAGAGTGGCTTCACTGATAGCAACACCTCATCTTCTGCCTGTGCACCTGTCGGCACTGGCCCAATGTGGTTTATAAAAAATAATATCAGGGCCAGCTGGATGGCTCAGTGGTTAAATGTCCTTGCTGACCTGGATGTGATTCCTACAGCTCACTCTGAAAGGAGAGGCTAGTTCCCAAAAGTTGTGTGTGTGAGCGCGCGCGCACACACACACACACACACACACACACACACACACACACACACACGTTAGAGGACGCTGTTTTTCTCCATGGTCTGTTTTCATCCCAGACAACACTGCATCCTGTTCTCCCCCATCTGAGGTTCTGTTAACAGGGCCTGTTCCTACCTCCTTCCGCCGAGGCCGTCTCCAGCCCCACCAGCTTCGACCAGCAGAAAGTGCTCTTATTATTTGGAAACACTGATGGCAAAACCTAAGTGAAGTCTGCTTGGCGTCCCGGGGACCCTCCGTGTTAAGTCAGCATAGGGTGCCCTTTCTTTTCCTTTCTTCCCGTTCTCTCGCTCCCCCCAGCTCTCCTTTAGAGCTACAGATAAGCAGCAGGCCTGAGTCAGGTCCCATTACCACCACACATTCGCCATGGTCATCTTTTAATATTTGAAAGGATCATTTGTTAACTGGAAATGGTCAATTTTTTTTCCTTTGGCTTTTGAAATATAATTTTCAATTTTTAATTTGATTCATTTAGATGAAATCATTAATCAGGGTTGAAACTGAGTTAATTTTCTGGAAAATAAATGAGGCTGTTAGACTGAACATTATTAAGTGGCTCTTTGTAAGAAAGGGCTAATAGCTGGAAATATAGGAGACTTGGCCAATTGTGGAGCTCGGGCAAAATCGAAAGGAATTTTTTTCCTTATTAAGTGAAATAATTCATTTTAAAAATTAAATTGGAGGATTTTCAGCATTAAGCATTATAAACACCCCATTAATTATATCAGAAATGGTAAATAGCAGTTTTTCAACATTCTAAAGAGTACAGTTTCTAAGAACACACCCAGCAGATCCCTCTCCCCATTCCCTTTCATTGTCCCCCCTCTATATATGTCTATGTATACATATACTCACATGTATATATACATGTGTGCACATATCGGCACACATATATGTATATATACGTACATACTTTTTTTGTGTTGATTTAAGTGTGTATACTGTATATGTCTACATACACACGTGTCCACACACGCGCATGCACACACACACACACGTGTCATTAAGTCACACTCGTAGTTCAGAGTTCTCCTTCCTATTATAGATGATATGATATACAATCTCTTGAGATTTTATTGTCCTCTGGAAAAATCTACTGAAGCAGTTTGTGCTGAATCTCCTTGACCTCTTATGTTTGTCCCTCACTTGTGACTCTGTTCGGATGTCCGAGCTGTGATCTCGGCTCCCTACCACTTTCCCCTTTGCCTTCACGTTTCCTGTCTTCACCCTGTTTACTCAGTGTTGTTCTCTGGATCTTGAGTCGCCCCAGGTGTCACCTGTCACACTCAGGTTCCTGTCGTCATCTTATCGCCACCTGGCTGTTCCTTTCTCTTGTGCTTTGTCTCAGTTTCTTCTCTCTGACTGGTTCCTGTCTTGTTAAAGCTCTGGGTGTCTGGATTGTGACTTCTTCTTGCCACAACCTTTCCCCTCTACATGGCTGCCATTGAAGGAATTGCTTTTCACCTATTACAGCAGGAAATTACAAGAAAGCAGTGTGGTTCTTTAGAGCATCTTTGGTAGACTCCAGATGCCAGGCTTTATCAGACTCTTCTCTCTCTCTCTCTCTCTCTCTCTCTCTCTCTCTCTCTCTCTCTCTCTCTCTTTCTCTCTCTCTCTCTTCCAAATATGACCAGAGTCAGATTTTGAGTCAAAAAAAAGAGAAAAATATTAAAACATTTCACTCATTTTCTGTGAGGCTCAAGTGGCTCTAAATGTTTGGGATACTAAATTTCAAGCCTTTCTCATAAAAACAAAAAGCATGTAAGTTTGGACAGACAAGCGGCCATCTCATCCTCTGTCTCAAGGAGTTAGGACATTAGAGAGCCCATCACCAGGTGTAGCCTTTATTTCTTAGTCTGACAAACTGAGGTTTCCATGAGCAATATTCTTTCCATGTTCATAGTTGAGAATTGTATGTAAAACCCTCCCCAGTAATGCAACTAAAGAGATTTGTTTTTACTTTTTATATATGGGAGTTTTGCCTGCACATAGGTCTATGCACCATGCGCTTACAGTGCCTTTGATGGCCTGAAGAGGGCATTGAATTCCCTCAGATTAGGGTTACAGATGGTCATGAGCCTCTATCTAGGAGCTGGGATTTGAACCCAGTTCCTCTGCAAGAGCAACAAGTACTCTTCATTGCCATCTCTCTAGCTCCAGCTAAAGAGATTTCTATTTGCCTCTTTTTGCTTTACTTACTTAATGAATTACTTTAGAAGTTTTTATATTTTCTTATTTGCAAGGCATCCTGATCTTCCTTGGCATTTTCTTTTGCCCCACAGTGTATTTGTGGGTCCGTGTAGCAGTCACAGTCACTCAGATACCCCAGAATGTAAGTGAGCAAACCATGGTTCTCTCTTCCCAGTTCCTTATTTCCAGGCCTATAAAACAATATAAAGGAAAAATTTCATCCATATTTCTTTCCAGAAGTTTGTGTGTTCCTCTATCACAAGCATTGTCATGGATCTTAATGCCAACACATAGGACATGTTTTGGACAGTGTCAGATCTGCAGCAAGTATCTATCATTTGTTTGTTTGTTTGTTTTTGTTTATGTTGTCTTTTGGTGCTGATGGAGATGAAGTCCATATTTTTGTACATGCTAGCCAAGTGCCCTCTTACCTCTGACATTGTTATTAAATTACTATATTTCTATGAATCACTGTTTTCAGAGTTTAGACATGTTAGAAAGAAACAGAAAATACCCAGAATGTTTGGCAGCTGCTCCAGTTATTGTGAATATGATAGATATCCACACTGCCCTTCCCCACCCCCGCCCCCACACAAATAGAATTAGTCAACCTATCCCCCTCTGGTGTTCACAATCAGTTTAACACTAGGAATTGCATAGCCTTGGTCCTCAGGATGCCATGGTCAGATCAGTTTTAGTCCAAGTCATGTTGTAGACAGATGCAAACATATGCCACTGATTGCAAAAAAATTGAATTTAGTGACTCTTTGGACTAGGAAGCCCAAGCTGCAATTCGCTTACTTCAGAATTGACTGCTTTGTGATGGTTTCGGCCATCTGTCCCACACATGACATGCTCAACTCCCACGTTCGTGGAGCATTAATATTGCCTAGTGCTGCTGGCCCAAGTCAATGCAAACGTTTAATGTTTGCAAACAGAAATCTGTAAAGAGATAATTAGCATGGTCTCCCCCATTACTTACAAATCTTCAAGTATTGTAAAATCAAAGTGAGGCTAGTAGAAGCAACTCATGGCTCAATTTCAACCTCTTCCTGCTAGGCAGCGTCTCCCAGATCAGTTCTGGGTCCTTTTTAAACACCTCTGATTTTGCTGACGGTGTGCCTCCTCCCAGCTTGGGTGCTGCGCGATACCCCACACTCTGTTTTCCATGCACATGAGCTCGCTTGCCGAGAGTGGAGTTGGCAGTCTTATCAGGAGAAGAGAAAGGAGCCCTGAAGATGAAAGCTTGTGTGGTGAGGGAAGCCTTTATTGCTTTGGGCAGTAATGGAATGCAGGGTACACGGGGCAAAGTGACGGCTACCTAGACCACTTAGGGAGAAGTAGAGCTGTAATCGTGTTTTATGTCGTTCCTCGTCTACCTTTCTCTGAGAGCCAGTTGACCCCAGGGATGAGGCTTGGATTGGATGGAAGCAATTGAAAAGGCCTGAGCTGTGCTCCCCAAGTGCTGTGGGATTGGCTTGGAGGCACCTCAAGTCCAGTTCTAGTTTATGAAACATAAGAAGCAATCTGTCTTTTCTACCACACTGCTGAAAATACCCAACTTGATTCTCATTTCTATTACTGACGCCCTGCCATTTTATTTTTTTCTACTCAAAGTAGATATGTATGTTGGCGTGGGTGTCAGTAATGTTTTGCGTAATTGTTTCCATAATCCAGTGCTATAGAGAGTAAAATTGACTCTTGATCCCGAGGGCTTTGAGAGAGTTCGCACATAGAGTCAGCATGGTCATGGAGCAGGGATCTGAAGGGAGCGGCCAGGAATGGATTGTGTTTTTCGTAGTTGTGCTTGAATAGACAGTTAATTGGGCACTCTCAGAATTTGGAGAAAAGATGCTAAAAGCAAAAGAGACGTGAGATGCCTGCTACATCTCTCTGAGAAATGGACGTTCTTCCTTGTAACATTTGTTACAGGAGGCTTATAGTGTTTAAAGGTCTTTGAAAAATACTTGCAGAATGTAGTCTGATCCAATACTCCAGGTCCTTCTTGCTGACCACGTTGCTCGGTGTGTTCCACAGTCTTGTCAAGTGTCACAGTCATCTTGAAAAGCACAAGGCGTGTTTTCTATCCTGAAGAGATTGTTTAGCATGTGCTACAGAGTCCTTATTCTAATCACACGCCCTTGGAACATGGATAGCAGACATCTGCTGGGAAAGACTTTCCTTTCTGTATTGCACACTTGGGAACTGGACTACCCAGGTACACACAGGTCCTTATAAGGCCTTCCCTAGAGGGTCTGATGAAATCATCTTCCAGACCTGTGCTCTACTCCCTGCTGCTGCTGTAGTGATCTGACAGGGATCTAGAGAGCGACAGCCCCCAAATACCTTCCCTGCCAAGGTGCTGCTGACACTGAAGCCCCCCCCCCCAGTTCTTGCACTCATCTGTGCATGTTTTCCCCCCCGAGAAGGAGTTCTATAAAGTCTTAGAGAATTCAGGTTTGCTAAGTGTTTGCTCGGGGCCAGGCGTCCCGTCTCTTACAACTTTCAGCACTCACTCCACAAGAAAGGAAGAGTGGTCCAGTGGTGTGAGCGACCCACACAAGGGAAGGAAGGAAGAAGGAAGAGAGATGGGCTCCATCTCTCAGCACTCCATGTTTGCGCTTGACTGTATCATAACTAGAGTGTTCAGCCGCCAGTAGCTGCTTCTAGAATACCAAGACTTCTGTCTACGAGTGAGGCAGAGGGAGAGGACCAATTTGGAAACTCAGAGTGAAAAAAGATATTTGGGGAAGGCCTTCTTTCCACATTAGATAGCTATGCAGTAGAGCTGATGAGACCAGTGCCTATTTTGTAATCTTCAGCATATCCCAACTTCAAACTGCATTTAAGTAGCTATAAATAATAACTTGAAAAATCATTATTTTCTAGAGAGTGAGGGAGTTTCAAAAGTAAAAATGTAAAGTATGAGAATGTGTATTTGTAACCTAGATGTAAATTATTAGTATAAACTTTTGGGATAGTGTTCTAGAGATGCATCCTCTCCTTTATGTTGTACCTTGGATCTGTGTTAATATAATATTATACTAATTATAATAATAGGATTTATTGTTATATTAATAATTATCATATATTATATATAACAAATACAAATTATATAATAAATATGACATATTTGTTATATCTATTATATATTCACATAAAACATGTGATACATGATATATAATTGCAAGCATAATATAGTATATATTATTATATATAAATATATCATATCAATATTATATTGATATCTTTAATTAATATAATAAATGATATGTTTAAAGTGTATAATTTAGTATATATTAATTATATCCTATATATACATATTTGATGCAAGAGACTGAGAAATGATGATTAATTGATTGATGATAAAAAGGTGGATGATAGATGGTAGTTCAGTATAAGATAGATGATAGATAGATAGATAGATAGATAGATAGATAGATAGATAGATGATGGATGGATGGATGAGATAGAGAGATTGAGAGATGATAGAGGATCAACAGACATGCAGACACATGGCTAGGTCATTTTTCACTTCACCTTATGAACAGGCAGCATATATGGAAATTGATGGAGGGAGGAGCTTTGTGCAAGCCTCATGCATGTGAAGTCAGTCTCTCTTATGCTTCTTTAGACCACATGGAAGAGATGTTTCTGATGTGGGATCCAGGGAGATACTATTAAATGTCCATTTGTGTATATGGAATGAATCCTAAAATTATCACTGGGGATGTGTTCAGACTTGTTTACATTTCCCTGTGAGTTCATGTCCACCACTCTATCAATTACTTCAGATTCTAGAAAAATGGTCCAAACTTCACAGGAGAGCACAGAGTGGCAGGTTGGTAATTGGTCGGGTTTTCAGGGCAATAATAGGAATGCAGGCAGTAGCTACAATCAGTTGTTATCAGAATCTGATCTTCTGAACTGTGGTTGGTTGGATGTTGAGGGCATTCCACATTGAAAAGATGGGTTTGGGCTGTGTTTGGGGGTTACAAAGTCAGGTTTTAATTGTCTTTTTAATGTCCTTAAAACAATGAGCTTCTATTTCCATTTAATTAAAACGGTAAAGTTGAGTTTCAAATATATGGAATTCGCCACCAACTATCATTGATTTTGTTCATTCCTTTTCTGTTCTTTTCGCTTCTAACTCACCCTCCAATATACAACTAACAATAAAGCACTCTCCGTTTTTGTTAAGAAGCAAAACAACAAAGAAGAAGATAGATAGAGGCCTTGCTTGCGTATGTGACCGGTACTCATTCACCTTGCTCAGTATGCTCAATGCTGACGCGTTTCAGGGCACCCCTCCCCCTCTTTTCTTCCTTTCTGTGACACTGCAAAGTGGATGTTCGCAGGAGTCCTGAAGTTAGAAGGGTTTCCTGCAACCCACACTGTCAGTAATGATGGGACCCACTTCCATTTCCTCACAGGTGAGGTGAGACGCAGCTTCCACCTGCTCCACCCACGCAAGATGGTATAAAGTAGCTGAAGTGCGTCATAAGCTGGGAAACGGTTTACAAATTTCCTTCCAATTAACCCCTCTGGTAGTTTTTCTCAGGATGGTAGCACCATTCTGAAATTGTAGTAATCCCAGGGTCATTAACATCAATTGAAAATATTGGTTAAGGGTGTTGAAAAAATAAAAAAAAAAGCAAGCATCAAGGTCCATTAGAGGTTAAGGGGGTGTTTCATTGTAATTGATTCCAGATAAGTCTATCTAACATTTTGGAATATTTGAGGGGAGGAGAGAATTAAGTACAGAAATATGTAGCCCAGAAGGAGACAAGAGAGGCAAAATTGCCAAAGACTGACAGAAACCCCAAGACCAGTGCATCACCGTTGCCACCGAATGTGAGTTTCCACTTGAATCTGCAACCTTCCACTGACTTTCAAGCCTGACGACGTGGAAGACGACAGGACAGTGATTTTGCAGCATCCATAGACATGTCGTCATGATGTTGCTTCATGAGATTCACATGACGCTTGCTTGTCAGGTCAGCCAGAGAATTGACTCATTGATCTTAGTGCATCATATCAAGGGACACTCAACTGGCATTTCCGGTGGCATGGGCCTCCTCCCTGTGCCGGAGCTGTATGCCAGGCGTTTTCCACTGTGAAATGGTGCTTGCCCATTTCAGAGTGGTAAAAATGTCTGCCTCGTGTTAATTTGAATTGAGCCATTATTCCACTCCATAAGGTTACACATGTGTTTACATATGGCGATATGAGCTTGTGGATTTCTGTTTGAGCCAATGAGTTACAATCCGTTGCTGTCATTGATTTTAATGCCCAGTTTATTCAAGACTAATCTAATGGAGGCCCCTTCTAGATGGCTTATTTATTTGTTGATATGCGTATGCCAACCCCACATTGCTTCCTTGTTTTTCTACACACAAATTGACTTGTTTACTTTGAATACTTCTAACTGTAGACATTTCTCCAAATACCTTTATTTTTTCATTGTGTGACCTGGCCCTAAGAAACTGAGGTCTAGCAGCTATTTGGGTTTTGCCATGGTAAGTTCTTTTCTAACACAGTTGGAAAAGGTTAATTCTCTGTGTGTCACAAGGTATTCAGGAATTAAATATTTTAGTTATAACTGCTTGAATGCACTCTTACAAAGTCAGGGCTCTGACTACCAGGAACACAGAGGCCCATCATCTCTCTCAATGTGCCCCCCTCACCACAGTGTTATCCAACCCAGATCTCCTTGAATCTCATTGGTTCATTGACTGTTATGGATGCTTAGCATCATAGACATAATTGGCCACTTGTGAATAACTGAGCCTTTGTCCCTGCTCCCTTCTATGGACATTTGGAAGGCAGGGCTGAGAATTCCAAAGTTCTCAGAAATGTCTGGTGTTTCCAGAGGCCAGATGGCATGCTGAGGCCATCCAGGAACCCACCAAGTTCACCTCATTGAAACTTGCAAGAGAATCCGTCCATCTTCCCCACCTGCAAAACTGCAGGGAGTGTTGAATCAGGAACCAGGGACAAAGACCATACATTGTCCAGTGTTACTATCGTTAACTTTCTTGGCATTCTGTGCAAATGAAGTATCACATTGTCACCAAACAATGGCCAGCTGTCAGTAAAGGAGTGTGGTATGAATTCATGTGTGTACATGAGCATTTGGAGGCCCAGAGCTGACATCATGTTTCTTCCATGATTGCTCTTAGGGCATGGTCTCCTGTTGAACCCAGAGCTGATCAATTCTAGTTTGGATCAGTAGCCGGTTTGTCTGGAGGATCTTCTGTCTCTTCTTTCTCCTGGATTACAGGCGGTTATCACACCCATCTGCCTTTAACTTGGGTTCTGGGGTCCAAGTTCCAGGCTTCAGCTTTTAGGGATGAAGCCCCTTTTCCAGTAAGCTGCCTCCCCATCCCAAAGTATCTTCTCTGCGTTAATATAAAGAAGCTTGGAACTAGGAAAACAAATGCAAAACACTAACTCTATCTTCCCCAAGTTCCTTGAGCCTATAAGCCAGGTAGTAGTAGTCTTATATTGATGGTTCTTAATTCTGATCCAAGTACAAGTGATGTATTGCTATCAGCTAGTCACTTCCATGTCATCATCAGCTG
This sequence comes from Microtus ochrogaster, assembly GCF_000317375.1. Taxonomy (NCBI): domain Eukaryota; kingdom Metazoa; phylum Chordata; class Mammalia; order Rodentia; family Cricetidae; genus Microtus; species Microtus ochrogaster. The sequence goes on from NC_022013.1 coordinate 74,240,676, forward strand.
TCTCCCAAAGTTTGAATTGGAGGCCATTAATACATTTGAGTTCTCAGGAGCAGAAAAGCATTAAAATTATAGGTATATATTTATACAGATGACAGGCCTGAATAAATTCATAGCAATAAATTTATTAATGAAAGTGGTGCAGATTGTATTGTTTGTTTAAGGGTAACTCCTTGCTCTCTGGTTTGGGTATATCAAAAGGGGGTAGAAGAACCAGGGGTTCAAGGAAATGAGAGTCATAAGAACAACATAATTTGCAAGCTTGTCGAAACTCAAATACCAATTTCCTCTGCTTTTAAACAAAAGCTGTAATGATCAGTAGCTTCAATCAAATTAAACCATCAGATTGAAAATGAAAGTGAAACCACAGGTATAATTCATATATTTATTGCTGTTGGTTTCACAATGATGATTGAGCATTAGCCAGGGAGAACATGTTAATATACCATGCCTATGAAGGCACAGAGGGGTGCACATACAAATGATAGGTTGCCTATTTATACTGTTACCGATTAAAAAAAAAAAACACATGGGATTTGGTCCAAGTTCCAGCTCATGTAACTTCAGAAGGTACCCACCTTCTGAAGTGTGAGATTAGAATGGAGGTCAATATCACCTTAGCAGCGACGGAGGACACATCCCAGCAGCAACATAGTGCATTCACAGACTGTAATGTTCACGGATTATGCTCACGTCAAACACTGTTTAGCCCTACAGACTTTCCCTATTTAAAGTGCTTATTGTCAGATGTGTATGTGTCGTGTGTGTGCATAGTGTGTGTGCATATGTGTATGGGTACATGCATGTGTGTGCTGGGCTGAACAGGGATTCTGCTCCTCGGGGAATTCTTTGCAAACAATTTTTCTTTTGTTTCTTTCCAAACAGTTTTATTTTAAAATGTGAATTATTTTTTTAAACTCCAAAGCAAAAGGGGGCAGGGAGGCACATCCTTCCCTTGTGAAAACAATTATTGTCCTTATTTTTTTATTTATTCATTTTTGGTTTAATTTAGTCTGGCTAAAATTACATACATATTCATGTTTCTTAATAAGAACAAAGCTTTACTCTTAGTTCTTTTCCATAAATTTGTTCTCATAAGCCCTTGACAGACACCCACTCTAACTCTTGTACAGAAATTTCAGACTATCCATGAATCCTGCTTTCAGGTCTGTAATTCATTAACTCTTTCCCCCAACGTCTAAAGGCTTCTCTACCAGATATTGTAATTCATTAACTCTTTCCCCCAACGTCTAAAGGCTTCTCTACCAGATATTGGCAGAATCACATCGGCTTTCTTCTTAAACTTCAGCAAAGAGCAAGGAGGAGAATAGGGAAGGGTCTGAAGGGAGTAAGAAATGATGTCATATTATAACATCAAAAATGAAAGAAAAAATTTAAGAGTTAGCCACGGATTGTAGTCAAAATATAGATTGTTTGCCGGGCAGTGGTAGCGCATGCCTTTAATCCCAGCACTCGGGAGGCAGAGACAGGCGGATCTCTGGGAGTTCGCGGCCAGCCTGGTCTACAAGAGCTAGTGCCAGGACAGGCACCAAAGCTAACAGAGAAACCCTGTCTCGAAAAACCAATATAGATATAGATATAGATATAGATTGTTTATCTTTCCTAAATGCACCAGACTGTCTTTTATTATTTATTTTTATTATTTTAAATATGCGAGTGAGATCTGCTGTGTGTGGCCATGGACTTCTCAGTGCAGATGCCCACAGAGGCCAAGACCTCACGTCTTCCTGGCGCCAGAGTCATTGGCTTTAGCTTACAACTCACATACACGAGTGCTGGGAACGAAACATGGGTCCCCCACAAAGAGCAGTAAATACTCTTAACTGCCGAACCTTTTGTCTAACTCTTGACTAGAGTTTTCAAAAGGTAACTCACATTTGGTTCTAAGCATTGATAAGAAACAGCATTATTGATTGTGAAGGAGATTCTGACTCTTTCAAAAATGATGTGACTCAGGATTCTCCAGAATACATATCTATTTTTAAATTAAATACAGTTGTTTCTCTCTTCAGTTTACTGCGGATGCATGTGAGACCGTAATGCTCAGTTTCTACCGAGGTACCAAGCATATGATCTTGTTCATTAAACCCTCATTCATCACACAGGTGTGGCTGGAAAGGAGATATGGAACTTGCAAGCATGATAAATTGTCTTCTTAATGTGATGGGGTGCTAATTGAGGGGGGTTTGAAAGCCCCCACTTACTTAGGCAATCATCTTGTATAAATAGAAGTTGACATAGATATATGGTTGCACTTAATAGATGCTCCCTAAATAGTAAGAACACCTCCTGTCCTTTTTCCACAGATGTCTGTTAAACTTTGTTTAAAATAAAAAATCAACTATTGTTTTCGTTTTTAAAAAAATTCAGTTATATACCCTTAACAGGCATTACTTTAGCAGTCTAAATTTCTCAAAAGGTTTTATTTTTTTTTTTTAGTTTTGTGTCATTTCAAACTCTTAGAAAGCCCATAATGATCCAAGAAGTCCCAGAGGTGAGGTGAATAGCATACAAAAAAATTAAATAGTCACAGGGATTTAAATTCTTAGTATTACTGTAGCCATTAGTCGTCTGCACATATTTCTGTGTTATTCATGAGAAATGGAATGTTGTTACTCCTGGACGTCATTGTAAAGAAAATACCTTCTTAGGTCTGAAAGCTTTATTTAAATATGTGGTATTGGATTTTCCCTTCTTAGGCTTAAAACATGTATGGGCTGAGGGCTTGATTTTTGTGGGAACTATTTGCTAGTGTGGGGGTGACTTTTGACCCTCATGCATGACTATCCACAAACATTCATTGCAGCAATGATAGCTATAAATATCGCATCCTCTTTGTGAAAATATGTCTTCTCAAAGATTGAGGTTTTTCTCTCACATTTAATCAGTAAATATAGTTACTCATTGTGTGTTTGACTCCTTGATTTCAAATACGCTATTTGTAGTAGTGTGTTCTCAACTGAGGTCACGCCAATTCAGTCAAGGTCTTATTCCAACATAGTTAAAAAGAATTCAGATTTAGAGAGAAGTCTTTATTAGTGCAGTTCTTTGTTAAAACTTTTTGTACAGCACTTTTGGGTATATTGCTAGCTTGCTAAATGGAACATAACATAAATTTGAAAAGCTTATTCCATATTCTTCATTCTCTATTTCTTCTTATTTCATATTTGAAAACCAAAATTTACAATAACCACCAGGGATGCATGAAAAATACCAAGAAGTGTTCATTTGTTTGTTTTCTGTAGATGCTTTTAACTCTGTTCCTGGCTCATATTGATATTGTATGCAACCCTTTGAATTTTTCTCATTTTAGGGTCACACACATTGATAAATGAACAATCTTATTTTCTTTGAATGAATGATTGAAATGATTTCAATAACTTTTATCTTCATTATAATTTGCAAAGACTTTTTTTTTTACAAGATTGTTTGGTACCATGATATCTGAGCATTTAATAGTATGCGGGCAACTGATGATGCTAATATTACTCCAGTATACATGATATCCTTCAGTTCCACCCTCAAAAGAAGGTAAATCTGACAGTCAAATACATGGGGAGTTACAAAGCCCAACTCAATTTTTCCCATCTGCAGTACTACAAATAATGGAGCGGGTGGGTTCTAACTTCCTTTCTGTTCATAAGACCAAGAACAAAAGCAGTTTGGGGGAGTGATGGGCAGGTTGCAGGTTCCTTCCCAGGGAAGTCAAAGCAAGAACTCAAGCAAGAATTTGAGGCAGAAACCGTGGAGGAGTGCTGTCTGCCAGCTCACTCCCTCAGGCTCAGGCTAAGTGAGCTTTCTTTCATGTGCCAGGACCACATCCTAGGGATATACCAAATCCACAGTGGGATGCCCACCACCCACCTGCATCAGTTAACCAAGACATGACGCAAAGTCTTTTAAAGGCTTAGGCTGGGCAGATGGCTCAGAGAACAGTACTTACTTTTCAAGAGCAGGATCCTGACTTACTGTCCCCTGCACCCACATAAAGGCTGCTCTTGATGGGCTGGTGTGTATAAGTTACTTCAGTGCTAGAGAAATGCGGTTCATGGGCACATCGATCCCCGGAGCTCACAGGCAGAGGTGTGGCAGGCCGTCCAGCCAATCATTGAGCGCTTCATTCACTGATTGGTCGAGGAGACACCTGACATTGGCCTCTCCTCTCTCACACTTGCACACAGATGCACACACAGCAATAAGCAAGGTGTCCACACAAGTGCCTATCTCTATATCACACACACAAAGGGGTTAAAGAATATCAAATAAATTTAACTTGTTTCTTGTGAGTTATTTAAAATCTGCAGTAATCTAAATAACAGGAACAGAGTTTTATTTTCCCCCCCGAACGTATGTAAGTTTGTGCAAAACCTTTTTAGAAAGAGCCAATTTGACTCCTCATACAGTACTGTTATATTTATATATAATTATTAATTAGAAAATGGGGGAAAATGAATGCAGGTGAGAACAGAATTTATGCCAGCTGCATCCCCAAACATGCAAGCTCTCAGCTTTGCTGTCCACTTTAGGACAAGCTTCAATGCATGAATAAACCAAGACATGGGGTCATCTCAAACTTTTGAGAAAAAGTTTGTTCTGCTTTTTCCAGTCTTAACTCTGCTGGGCCCGTGCTGTCCTCTCTTGATCTGCTTTGTGCTTCTGTGGGTTCAATTTCACGGTCTTTCATTTCCAAGGCCAACAGGGATTCCCAGTGCTGAGAGGCCAGCCATGGAGGCCCTGAGGATGGAGCAGAGGCCTCACATTGCCCAGCAGTGACCTTTGTGATGGATTAGGACATGGTTACAGCTTCCAGGGTGGGGTGGGGGCATCCCTTGTAGTTCTCTTTGTGGCATTAAAGTTGAGAGTCTTAAAAAACGTAAATTTCTGCAAACTGTTCTTGAGGAGAATCCAGTATCTCTGTTGGAGAAGCCCATGTTGCTTGATCAATAGAAGCTGTGGGGTAACTGTTTCTCTCAGTAGGGATTCACATTTGTCTCCTGTCTTTTGCTAATTAACACACACACACACACTTACATCCATATGCCATGCACACACACACACACTCACTCTTCACACACATACACACACACACACACACACAGGCACACACACACATGCACATGGACCAACTAATCTTTCTGTACTTGTTATGATGCTATCCGGGTATAGGAACTGTCCAAATATCCAGTGTGTCTTATGCTTTATAAGAAGACATATTAATTATGTGATGTGCTATTCATGCATAAGGAAAGATTTTTATAATGCACCTTAATGTACTTGAAAATAGTAGGAGCATGAGTTTTCCCACCTACTTTCAATGATTTACTTCTAATAAAAAGAACATTCAAATTTTGAAAGTTCAACCCCCCCCCCCGCTGTCTCTGATCCTTACATTTCCTGTCCATGTCACATCCTTCAGAGTTATTCTAGAAACACCTTCTGCCCCTTTGTACCCAATGGTTCCCTAACCCAAAGGAAGCGCCTTTGATTCCTAAATTCTAATTCTTTAAAAAATATTTTATTTTGTACATATGAGTGCTTGCGTCTATGCATGAATGTGCACTGTGTGTGTGTGTGTGTGTGTGTGTGCGCGCGCGCGCTCGCGCAGTGCCTTCAAACAGCTGAGGGCATCAGACCTGCTGGAGCTAGAGTTACCGATGGTTATGAACAGCCATATGGGTGCTGTGAACTAAACATGGAGCCCATGCTCTTTAACACCCTCCATCTCTCCAGCCCCTAATAGCCAGTTCGTACTTCTTCATGTGACTGTCTGAAAAGTTCGCAGCTTGGTTCTGCTGTTCTGAATCTAAAAGTTCTCTTCCTGTAGGACAAGAAGAGCTAGCAAAGGAAGCACTCGCCACTAACTAACTCCCATTGATCACTTTATAGAGCCTAGTGACAATAGACTGCCAGGGCGCCAAGGCCTGACCTGCAGGTCCAGCATAGTTCTCTGGGAAGGAGATGGAAACACTGAGTAAATATGATGGATGGATTTAAGGAAGTCTTTGTCACTATCCTCTACAAATGGCCGCAGGGACTTCCCAAGTGATTCTCTTTTAAGAGGGCTTGTTTGAAGCAAAGCATGTCAGCACTTTTAACTGACAGGTGCTAGGACAGGGTCTGGGTTATTAAACTTATAACCTTGTTAGAAATGAGCTCCATTGAAAACCCCTTTCCATTAGTGTTGGACTGAGCGCCTACTAAATAAGATTTTGAAATTAGGGTTTTGTGTTGTAGTCTATAGGACAGCTTGAGCAATTGGGTCATTTAATTTGCACTTTTACATAATGAGGGAATAAGTGAAATTCAAGGATAATTTGTAAACCACTACCAACGTATAATGTGATTAGTTTAAGCAACCAGTTGTCACCACTTGGCTTCCATCAGGGAAGTTCCAGCAGTTGGCTTCTTCTAACTCCATGGACAACAAAAGTTATAACCAGCAACCTGGCAGGCCAAGCACTACATCATTAGCTAGAAGTGGAGGAACACACTGATGGCGTTATGTAAAGAAGCAGAATATACACATATTTACCTATATATTCTGTAAATATATATATACACATATATATTTGTCTTTCAAGGAAGATACTTTACAAATGAATTGTTCTTAGCCGTTACTTGATCACGTCATGTAATTATTAGGACAGAATAAAAATAAATAATGTATTGATTGAAAATGTTTGTTCTTACATAATCTATATCTGCGTACCTGTGTTGTACAGCAGTTGCCTTCACCATGTGTGTTTGTTCATCTCTGAGTGTACAGCTTTCCTCATACCCTGAAGATTCCACTGCAGTCTAAAAATAGCAAATGAAAAATTCTGGAAATAAAGAACTGTTGCGTTTTCAACTATCGTTCCTTCAGACGAGCACAACCGAATCTCAGGCTGCCTTGTTTCCTCTGCCCCACGAAGGAGTTTCCCTTCCCCAGCATGTCTGTGGTGTCTGTACCCCCAAGCTGCCAGTCACCTGGCAGCTGAGGCCTCATCTGGGAGCCACAGTTAGAGAACACTTGTGCGTGGGTCCCCTTACTTTTCTTAATAATGTGATGCCTACAGCATGGCTCTGCTGCAGAGAGCCCACGTGCTTCTGCCATGATTTAAGCAATGGTAGAGCCTGCTGAGGTGAGCACGGTGTATGCTAAGAAGGAATCTTGATCCATACTGTCGTGAAAATTGTGCTTGAATTTCTCTCACCTTACACCAAAAATTAGAGGCAAAGTATGTAATCAGAACTCAGTAAAAAATGGAAAGGGCCACAGATGTGTGTGTGTGTGTGTGTGTGTGTGTGTGTGTGTGTGTGTAGAATTCAGTGCTGTCTGGACTGTCACTGTTCACCAAGCATCTTGGAACATGCCCCATGGACATTTGGGATATGTTTACATCTCCGCAAACACACTGGAATTTCTGGGCAGCCGTGCACGCTGAAATGCAACCTTTATCTTTGTGATGCATTTAATGGAACATGTCATATTTCATGCAACTTTTTCATTCTGCAGTTTAGGTGCCGTTTAGTTCGGTGACAGAGCTCCCTCCAGTCCTCCTGTGGCTTTCAGAATTCCCACTATGTGATCCTCTTCTGCTCAGCTGAACCCAGCCCGTATGTCTTCTGCTTAGCTTCCCCCAGATGTGGTAGCAAACCCGAGGCTGTCTGTAATCTCCTAGTTTCAGCCTCCCCCTCTATGGGCAGTGGACATTGATCTTTTCCTAATGCAGCAATAAGCTGCAAGCATTTTTCAAACGGGTATTTTATTTGCTCTATTATCGGTGAGAACAAAGGGAAAAGCATTTGGCCAAGGTCAGTGTGAGAGGCACTCAGACCCATGCCAGCAAGCCTTCTGCTGTCGGCTCCACTAACACTGGCCATTTGGCTCCAATCTTCCCTGATTGAGGATACGAAGTATGTCATGTTTTCAGCTGCCCAGGCACTTGTCGGCCTCCAAATCTGTGGGCCACTTCCATCTTCTTAAGTATTTCATTCCTAGTCACTTGGAACTGGAGGAGAGCTTACCACGTGGTCCTCTTCATTCATCTGCTTCCAGGCAGGAAGGCAATAAAAGTGTCTTGGGAAGAGAATGGTTTTTTTCATTTGTCAAATCTCCCAAGTCTGGGGACCTATGGTCTTTCCTGTTTCACTTTCAATATCTAAATATTATTCTAAATATAATTCTCATGTGAAGATCTGACTGAGATCCCCTGAGCAGATCAACCGCTGGTTCCTTTTATAGTGTCTGGGAAGAATGTTGAAATATTGAAGTGTTTGATTCTACCTTCCAGCCAACTCTTTCCCCCCTTCTTTTGTATTTCACTTTGTTTGTGACCTTCATGTTTTCCTATCTTTTAAAGAGTAATAACCAGCACACTAGGAAAAACAACAAGACAGAAAGGCAGAAGGTATGGCAGAGAGATCCATATATTTTGCATGTACATTCTAGCTGGAGAAATATAAAATAAATCAACCACACAGATAAAAACACTTGATTAATAAATGATACTTTTTAGTATTTTTGAGTCTTCCTTCATAAGTATGTGACCAACATGGCAAAATCACTGCTGTTAATATGCAGTTAAAGCATACAGCAAAACTCATTCGGCTGTATTTTTGAGCCTTTGATCCAGTTTCAAGCAGTGTGTGGGATTCAGCTGAATATGCGTATAGCAGAGTGTGTTAAAGTCTGTTTGGGGGCAAGGCTGTGTTTCAGATACACAGACGGACACAGTTGATCAACAGGATAGACGAAGAAAACTGGTTTGGAAAACAGCAGAGGTTTTCATGGAAATTCTGCCTCTCTACATACAATAGTGACAGCTGGGGTTTTGACTCACATCTGGCCTTGAGCTGCCTCAGGACCACACAAGTGCCTTTGCTCTGTTCTTGGCTCTTGCTAGAACCCCACATTGTGGGTCCTTTGAACAAAAGTCCCTGCCACAAGTACCCAAAGAACATCTGTCCAGAAGTTTCCTGCTTGATGCAATGGACTCCTCCTGGATCTCGGAAGTTTAGCATCTGTGCACGCAACGTGTATTTTCTATACCAATATAGACCAAGCTAGCCTTGCCCTTACTCTATGCTGATTCTGAACTTCTGGTCCTCTTGTCTGCCTCCCCACAGTGCTGGTATTAAAGCTCAGCTTCACCCTTCCTGGTTTATCTGGTGTGGGGAGTTAAATCTGGGACTTTATGAACAGCAGCAAGCACTGGACCAGGTGAACTACACCCTCAGCTTCCACATTTGCTTGGTTTCAGATTTTACCTTGCCAGATTATGATGTTTGCCAGAGAAATATCTTTAGGCATTGTGCCTCTCTTCGTTGTCTGTAACCGCCTCTTAGGTTTCTGCCTGTGTCTTGCTAATGTCACTTGAGTGTCTTTGGCAAATCACATGATTTTGAGGACTGAAAATTTTCTTCTGAGAATTTCTGTAAGTTTATCTTCAAGTTTCATAAGTCTTAGCTGGATTGTCCATGATCCTATCTACTTTGTCGAACCCAGTGACCTCTGGACTGTTGCCAACATTCTCTGTCACGTGTTTCTAAAAACCAAAAACTGCGAAGCAAACCTCTGTGTAGACGCTTTGAAATCTGCATCCATGTTCTGCTGTTCGATTCTGACCATAGTCGTTCCATCCAGTGAGGTGGAATGGTCAGAGCCCCCAGCTCAGCCACTTACAAAGCAGTGTGGCTGATTCCCTGTATTGATTCCACACATAGGCATGGCTCCCCGTCCTGCAGGGTAGCTCATGGGATCTCTGCCCCACAAGGAGCACTGCTATTGTGTGGAAACAGACTCCTGACGGCATCACTCCTACTGAGGATCCGTGGAACCACTGGTTTTGAGGGACCCTCCCTATTTAATATATGTACCCATTGCCTCATAACTTTATTGGCAAGAAATGGCAATTTCTAAACGTACACAGGGCTATCATCTTAAAATAAGGCAAAATATAGTTTGATAGGCTACATACACTGCAGGAATATGAAATTTTTAAAATAAAAAGGAAAGGATATAAGTATCTTAGTGTGTAAGAACAATTGTCGTGCAGTCACAAGGACCCGACTTCAGATTTCCAGTGCCCAATAAAACGCCAGGTATGGCTGGGCCTGTGGGTTCACGCCTCCAATCCCAGCACTCTGGAGGTCCAGGCAGGAGCATCACTGTGAATCTGAGGCCAGCTTCTTCTACGCAGTGAGTTTCAGACTAGCCCGAGCAACATAATAAGAGCGTGTTGGGAAAAGAAAGACATGGTGCGGCCACTCGTGAGTTCGCCTGCGACAAGGGTGCTGCTGTTGGCAGCGAGGAAAGGGACATGGAGGCTGAATGCTCACCAGCCAAGCTTCAGTTCTAGGGGAAGAGTCAGGATCAACGGAAAAGGTAGAGACTGATGGAGGACTCTGGAATGTTCGCCCGCCTCCAAGCACAGGCACCCCCGCCATACATGTGCACACGCCACAAATTACACATACACACCAGGGGGAAAAAAAGCCCACAGAAGTCAAAGGAAGATTTTTCTTTTCTTCTTTGAAGACAGCCCCTATGTTTAGCAAGTGCAGGCCAAGCGTGCACGCCCCTGACAGAGGCGAGGAAGAAATAGTGCCTTTGGAACAGGCGGGTTCTAATTACACCGGGGAGGTGATAATGGTAGGTGTTGCATGTTTAATGCCGTGTTCTCGATGCCCCTTTCTCTCCTTGTCTTTTATTTTTTTCTCCCCCTTCACAGAAACCTCTGCCTGAGCCGAAATAAAAGGTTCAAAGCTTGTCAGCATTAGTTTATAGATAGCTGTTTAAAAGTAATGAGATATTGGGTATTGTGAGGCTCAGGCTGCCTTGCCAGACTCATTTATTCCGGTTCACCTTTTGTCAGAGTTGCAGACAGAAGGCTTTCAATTAGAACACGTCACCTGTTGCCCATGACCTAATTTGTACTTGTGTGTGTCACAGCTCCCGCCTGCATGCTGCATACAAGCAACTTTGTCTCGGCGAAGAAAACACTTTCCTTGCTAAATGTTTTGTGGATAGGGATTTCAAATTCATGCCCTTTATGGCTGGGCCTCAATTTCGGTTACAAGTTTGGTGCCAGAACCCTAGAGACAGCCAAGAACTGTGGGTTGCACTTCGGGGATCTGGGAATCAAGGGGCTTTTGGTAGCGGGGGTGTCCCATGTGCATCAACCCACGTGTGTATGTTGGGTGCACCGAGAAGGCTGTTTGGTTCCCAGGGCCAGCTTTCCATGATAGTCATCCATTTAAATTTCCTCTTAAAAAAGACATCCCTGGGTTGGTTCACAGTGGTGAGCTGAAACATCTCGTGAGTGACCAGGACGGGGACTGAGGGAAGCAGTCCTGTCCCTCCTTCCAGCGCTGCTCTGCCTCTTACCTGTGCCAACTCAGGGTGCAGCTGTCATTTGCCCCATCAATTGTGCCTTTAATCTCCTGGTCTAGGTATTCTCCCCAGTGCTCACACCTGAATCCGACTCTCACGCATCACGGTTTTCCCACCTATAAAATGGGTCAAGATTTGCACTGCCTCGTGGGTTACTTTGAGGATATGTGCGCTAATACATATAGAATTCAATCCCCCCTCCCCCGAGTGTTTAGCACATACGGAGCTCTTGGAAACTGGTAGAGGCTAGGGAGTGCCCTGGCTTTCATTTCCTACATGACACATCAGGCTGGGACTGGCTCATTGAGTTACATTGTGGACGGTGCTTGTTGAGAGTAGGCACCAGAAGGCACTCTGTTAAAACAGGGAGAATGGGGCTCAATCTCAGAGTCTTATTTAACAAGATTGCTGTCGGCTTTGAGAGGATGATGATAGTTACAGAAACCATCCAGGGCTGGTTTGTCACAGCATCTTAGATGGTCTGCAAGCAGTTAATATGGTTTTCCCCAGAGCTTCCTTGTGCACATACAAATAATTTGTACTCATCCCCTTGCTGTGATCCCTGTAAGCATGCATAACTGCCCAGATTTTGTCCCCAAGGAGAACCCCAACAGAAGCCTCCATGAAAATTTCAAGTACTGGGCTAGCCTCTGCTAATCCATCCAGCCTCTTGCTGCAGCTCCTGTAGGAGAATTTCCTCTATGCTCTGCATAGACCCATCCCTCAGCAATCACCAGCAGATGGATTCTGGGTACGGTCATGTGCTCTCCTCCTACAGGGAAGGAGAGAGGGGCTGCTAGGCAGCAGATAGAGAACACAGTACCAGGGTACCCGAAAGTACAGGTGGGTTAGTGCCAGTAACAGGGTACCAGACAGTACAGGAGAGTGTCAGCACCAGTAACAGGGTACCAGACAGTACAGGGGAGTGTAAGCACCAGTAACAGGGTACCAGACAGTACAGGCGAGAGCCAGTACCAGTAACAGGGTACCAGACAGTAAAGTGGGGGGCACAGCTTTGTAAGTTCTCACAGTCCTCCCCGCCTCCACTGTAGTCAGTGTTAGTTAACATTCTTACCAAGCACAACTGGTTGTTTAATATTCTTAAATGATCATTTCAAAATTGTTTGTACTGAGCGTGATCATTTGTTTCGTTCTTAAGCGTGCTGGGATCTTACCCTTAATGTCTTTTAGTGAACTTTTACTTTGGAACAATATAACAAATGTCTTAATTTTAAATTAGGAAAGTAGGTGAGGGTACTCTTAATAACTCCCTGAAGGGAAAGAATATATATGAAATCCATCTGACTTCACACTGTTAAAATAGTGAGAGCTGCCGTTGACTTTGACCATATAATATCAAAAAAAATGTCCACTTGGACACAACATGCTGGCTTAGCATGCGCCCACCCAGGCGACCTTGGTCTGACCCTCTGCTTTGTTTAGCATTTGTTCTCTTCAGAGCATTTTTTCCTCCTTGCCCTACTCCGGTTCTTTCCATTTTGTAAATTTGGACAGTGTGTGCAATTTGTGGCTCCCCCGTGGCCTTCAGGCACACACAACAACCGAAGAAGCCTTGGGAAATGTTTGGGTAGGTAGGAAATGCCAACTAGTAAAATCTTTTATTCATTTATTTATTTATTTATTGAAAAAAAGGATAATGGTGGTCTCTGCTTGAGTGGACAATCAAGTCACCCTAATTAACTTCAGAATTCTGTCACGCATGCGATTTCATGGGCTCATTATTTTTATAGGAGCAAAGAAACCCTCATGTGTTAATTTCTTCAAAAGTATGCTACAAGTAAAGTCTAAGGAGAAATTGCTTATTTAAAACTATAAGAGTATAAAAAAACAGCATATTTATTTTTGATGGAAAATTTTGAATCCACCGACATTTGATTCTAACTAACCTAGCACTCCCAAATACTGATCAGAAATATTTTATTTATTTTTGTGAAAATGGTTTGAAACTTTAAGTTATAATTATTGTTTCTGTGCTTCATATTGGACAAATTATAACTGAACTCTAGGAAAACATATTTATTTAATTAGTTATTTAGTTACTGCCTGTTTGTTTTTTGTTGAGATTGGGACTTGCTTTGTTTCCCAGTCTGGGATATGAAGTAACATTATGTTTCAAAAGAAATGAAACCAAAAATTTTAGTTCTGAGATTTTTAGTCAGATGAATGAGCCCATCAGTTGTCAATAATCTAAGACAAAGAAGCTGTTCTCACCTATTCAGAGAGCGCTTCCGGTTTGGCTTAGCCCTTACACTGCTGTTTCTAAGTATGTTTGTATGATGATCCAGGTGAGAAGGGGCTGGCTCTTCTTGGTCAGAGTTTTGCTCTGGTGTAAAGAAATCAGTTGCTGAATGGTGCTGCGCAGAGACATTTGGAGCTATTGTTAGCTGGATTGCCCTTTAAACTTCCCTGTGAGAGCAGGGAGCTACAGACAATCACCAGGATGACAGCCGCTGTCCCTCCAGGGGTGCATAAAAGGCAGATTTCCCCAGGTTTGGAAACAAAGTTGAAAAGCAGTAGTAGATATATTTTACTTTGTTTGAAATACTTGAAAATTTTAATATTTGGCCGCTTGTGACTGGGAATGAATTCACACATGAATACATTATTATGATCTTTTAAAACATATTGACTTCAGAAAATTTTGCTATTAATTGTTATCCAAACTTGGCAGGAACACTGCTCTGCATATTGAGTCTCTGTCAGGTTTTACTATAGGATTATTAATCTCATGCTTTATGGGTATCAATATCTCGTCTTTCCCCCCAGTGCCATATAAATAAAACTCACAAGTCATAAAAGAATTCTTTGTCCAATTGATTTTCACTTCAGAGAATAAAAAGTGAAATCCTGGGGTATGTGGAAAGGTCTTGGCCGTTTAGGAACTGGGTAGATGTGTGGGTGTGGTGGATAGACAGCTCAGGCAGGATGGATGTGCAGGCGGATGGGGGAAAGCTGCTAACCTCCCAAGATGGGAAGGGATGGAGGTGGGAGTCGTGTGGAGCGTGGACAGAAAGTCAGTTTCCAAGTTTGAACGGGAGATGCCTAGTGATGGTGGTTATCACACACTGCTCAGAAAGTGTGTCTGCAAATATAAGATATGACGTCGCAGGAAACTACTGACGAGTGTGTGTGTGTGTGTGTGTGTGATCAATAAACATTTTTTCAGGACCACACTTTCTCCACAGATACAGCCAATTTGGCTAAGAATGACCCCCATGTACACGTACATACCAGCCACCCATGTCCACCTACACACCTGGCCATAGCACTGAAATCTGAGAGCTCGTGTGTGGTGTATATGTGTGTATACTTTCCTGTGTGTTGCGTGCACATTTGTGAATGTGCAAGTGGAGGCCAGGAGTCAATGTCCAATGTCATTCCTCAAGCACTTTGTACACTAGTTTTGGAACCAAGGTTTCTTATTGAACCTGGAGCTCCCTGACTTGGTTAGGATGGCTGGCCACTGCGCCCCAGGATCCTCCAGTTTCTGCCTCTGAGCACTGGGGTCACAGGTGTGTAACTATCACATTCAACTCTTCCTTTGAGCACTGGGGTCACAGGTGTGTAACTGTCACACTCAGCTCTGCCTCCTAGTGCTGGGGTCACAGGTGTGTAACTGTCACACTCAGCTCTCTCTCCTAGTGCTGGAGTCACAGGTGTGTAACTGTCACTCAGCTTTTCCCTTACATCTAGGAGTCAAACTGAAGTGTGAGCAATATGCATGTTAGGGCTGAGCCACCTTCATACGATCTTTAAATGCTTCTCACTAGACAGACTTCATTTTCAGACACGGACCAGCTTTGGGCTCCTGAGAGCACAGGTAACAAAATCATTTGCTCCCAAGCCAGACAACCTGGGATCCAGCCCCAGGATCCACATGGTGGATGGAGAGAAGCAACTCCTACAAGTGGTCCTCTGACCTCCACATGTACACATAAGCACTTACGTCCTTACACAGCAAATACATAGAAACATCAAAAGAAATTCCTCAGCTAGGTGTGCAACTATATTGGAAATATGAATTCTCTATTAAGCACTGATAGACTATTCAGGGGCCCATGGATCCAAGTCCATTCTGAGGGCTTTTTTGTTCTAACAATCTTAGAAGAGACTAAAGTGTTCTCTCTGTTTTACTTCTTTTTGCATGTCATGCTCTCTCTCTCTCTCTCTCTCTCTCTCTCTCTCTCTCTCTCTCCTCTCTCCCTGACTTTCCATGCTACCTATAGTGGCAGATTAAATGCTCTCCCCTGGTTGAAGTTAGCTGATAGATAGCAAGGCTATAACTAGTCCCTCCCGTGTATCCCAGATGTATTCAAATGAGACCACTTCACATAACCTGGAAAACTCTTAGAGACAAAATGATGAGAGAAGATAAAGCTTCACTAAGTGGGGAGTAACACTGGTCCACTCTCGGCTACACTATCTGTCTCCTTAGCACTCCTGGGAGATGCTGTTGTTGTGTTTGACCATTGTGAAGTGCCTACCTAAGCAGTAAGCCAGTGCCTGTCTCTGTCCACAGGGGTACGTCTCGACAGAGTACGTGGGGGCCGACAGAAGTACAAGCGCAGAATAGATGCTGAGAACAGCCCGTACCTGAACCCTCAGCTGGTGCAGCCAGCCAAAAAGCCATGTAAGTACAACAGATGTGTCTGGCTTCCCAGGCCCAGGATCCTCCCAGTTGGCACTGTGTCTGCTAATGTTGGCATGCCCATCTCTACTGACTCCAAGGAGACGCCTCTTGATTGGAGAACATGACCTCTATTTTCAGGGCTTGTCAATAAAGAGCTATGTCAACCCAACTGATGAACTTTATCATTTCTTTTAAAGATATCTATGGTAACTCTCTACTTGCCCTGTTTGTGCCTAGTCACTGTGTAGAAGCGTGAGCATATCAATGCACAGCTTACCCAGTGTGGATTGTACATGGAGTGGTTGTCTTTCTCTGCAGAGGTACATAAAATGGGTCATACTGTGACCATTAGTTCACTGGAGCTGTTAGTTTCGGATTTCACAAGAAAGTGACTTTTGTAGTTTTCCCCTAACTAAATGAGTTTGGCTGCTCAACCTCCCAATGAAAATACATTAGGGGCCTCATTAATTTGGAACTCTATAAGGTTAACACAGTAGCTAGCAATAGATTAAAACAAGAATGGGGCCTACTAATAATGAGCAGAGGTTGGTGGCTCCATCTCAGGTGCCCTTATGGGCATTATAAATTGTTTTTAAAGAGCCCATGATTTTATGATACCAGGCTGCAATTTGAAAGGATGGCTGGTGCACAGCTAACATGCAAACCCCATTCTCTTTGTCGTTAACTAAAAGGGGCTGGAGTGTAGAGGGTGGCAATAGCTGTATCCCATTTTCTGAGAAATCAGTTAATAGCCAGCTGCAGTGCCGCCCAGCTAGCAATCTCCATGTTTACTCCTGGCATTCGGAGGCGGCCCAAAGAGGTGTTCCCGCAGCAAGAATGCTCACATGTAGTATGTAGCTGTCTTTGTCACAGCAGACAGAAGTTGCTCTTGCTGCTCCAGCAGTTCGAGAGAAAATCAGGCTGTTTTGATCTACCTTTAAAGGAAATGAAAAAGTCCACTTCCAGCTGAAATCCACTTCCAGGCGGGGTCAGTGCTGTGCGCCATCCGCACCAGCATCGTCATCCGCACCAGCAGCATCTGGGACTCTGTTAAGTAAATAAAGCAGACTCTGAACTGTAAACGAAAGGCCATTTTCACTGCGTTAAAGGAAAAGCAGCCCATTTTACATAAAATTAAAGCCTAAGTGAACATATGGCAGAGTTTCTTTTTGCCTTTCCAGAAAACGTTATGTTGATTAGACCTTCAATTGTCCAATCTGGCATGCATCCGCTCCTTTGCCCGCGAAGAAGCAGTTTGGCATTCTGCAGATATGGCCTAGAAGTGCATTAAGCAGATTTTTTTTGCACATTATAATTTAAAACTTTCTGATAATACAATAAAATGCAATAAACACGAATGCTTAATTTCATTAGCGGGTTAGTGTTTCTTGGTTCAATAATATCTGGATTGCCCACTTCTCATTTTCTTTAAGCACACATTGAACTAAACCATTGATAATTTCCTCTATGAACAGAAAAAAAAATGGGCACCAGACCCTTTGTCAATCAACACAGTACAGGGACATCTATCGTTTTCTGGGTAAACCTGAAGAATTGGGAAGTGGCTTGTCAAGTGCCTCTAAGAAGATTACAGCAATTGCAGGGTGCTCCATTTGACTGAGATAAAAGAGGGCTCCTAATGAATCGCTGCTCATTATCTAAAGGCCGTTGTGTTAATTTTCCTTAGTCCATCCAATTAGTGTGTTTTTGTAACAAACATTTATAAAACTTAATTTTCAGATCCTGTCAGATAGGCATCAGGGGATGCCATGGGCTTTGCAGGAAGGTGGCTGGAGATTTCTGCGCCCCTGGCTGGCTGTTTTTGTACTACAAAGGCCCAAGAATGAAAATTGGGTTCTATTGATTCTAATTAGGGAAACATTAAATAAGACTTACCCTGAAACAATGCTGTTGGCTATTCTGTTTGCTAAAAGATGGGAAAACCCAGGCTTTCGCTGAATTGCTCTGCCCTGTAAGTCCAGAAGCCATGACTTATTTAGAACAGGTTGTATGTTTTCCCTGTGTAAAAAAATAGAATTGCTGTTTCCTCTGGTTACATGCTTGTGCCCTTGACTGATGCATAATTTTCTAGTCCTGAGATTCTAGCTCCTTCAGAGGAAAAAAAAAATGAAAACCTCTCTCAACATAAGCAGAAATACAAGATGTTCTATCCATGGTGTGTAAAATAAACATTGCTCCTTTCAAATCCTATAAGCTACAAAAAGAGCCTATCACATGCATCATTTCTTATTATTTTACCAGAAAGATTGGTATTTGGGAGTATTTCTACCCAAATATTAATATGCATGTTAAGGATTGATGACTATTTGAAATAAATATAATTCATATATCCATATTGGTGTGTTTTAAAATATAATTTCAAGGTTACACAAGACCTGAACAAAATCAAGCTAGTCAACATCCTAGTACATATATATGTACTAGAATATACACACATACATATTCATATATATATATATATATATATATATATATATATAATTTTGAAAAAGTGCTACGTACATCTTTAATAAGTCTCTTTATTACTTCATCAAACCCAAAGAATGCCACGTATCATATGGGGTTGCAGGAGTTAAAAACAAAGTGACAGGCAAGTGTGTAGCAAACACAGTTGAAACTTTGGCTCTGTCCACAAATCTCCTCCGTGGGCTCCGATTTTCTAGGAGGATATTACCAGGACTCTTAAATATGTGAATTGGTTTTTACCCATCTGTATCTCCTCACATAGGAGAGAGAATCACATCTAAAGCTACATAGAGAAATTGAAAATCAGGCCAACGAGAAAAATCATTGTGTTAGCCAGGCTCAACGGCCCTTCCATAAACCCTCTCATGCCCCAGAGCAGTAAAACACATCGGAGGAGACGCTTTCCATTTGTCTCTAGTGTTGACTTTATGAAGATTTCAAAAGCATAGATCACAAATTTCAGACAGATAAATCTGAAGCAGAGAATGAACTCAGGACAACAGATGAGAGTAGAAGATTAAAGACTAAGATGCTCGGAGGAGAAAATGCTGCATCCTATAAGCAAGGGTCATTTTTATGGGCACAGATATTAGCTATATTTGGAGGGTTGGCTTGGTACATGGAGAAGAGGGGAAAGGAGGGCAACTCTTATTTAATGCATCCCAAGGAAATAGAGTTATATAGTCAGTAATTCATCCTGGCATAAGGGCTCTGACCTTTGACTTTTTAAAAAGGGAATTAAAACAATTAATGACTTTTGTGCCTATTAAGACTATGGCTTTTTGGGAGCCTAGCCAGTTTGGATGTTCACCTTCCTAGATATGGACGGAGGGGGGAGGACCTAGGACTTACCACAGGGCAGGGAACCCTGACTGCTCTTTGGACTGGAGAGGGAGGGGGAGAGGAGTGGGGGGAGGGGGAGAAGGGTGGGAGGAGAGGGAGAAGGGTGGGAGGAGGGGGAGAGAAATGGGAGGCTGGGAGGAGGCGGAAACTTGTTTTTTTTTTTTTCCTTTTCTCAATAAAAAAAAAAGACTATGGACACTCATGGGTCTTTGCTTTCTGCGTGAGTCCATATTTCACTGCTTGCCAGCGAGGGCTTATTCTAAAACTGCTGTGTGCTGTTTAATCTACTTCCCCAGCTTTCATTGAAGAATTGGAGAGCAAACCCAAGAAACACCTATCTACTCTTACTTGTTTGCTATAAAAATAATGCTCACGGCAGGACCAAGTCTGCTTTCCAGAAAGCCAGGCAAGGAAGGGGTGCTTTCTGTCACACACAGTGACTTCCTTCTTGCTGCAAATTTTCCTACACACTGCTTAGGGCACGCAGAGCAAGCCATGATGGCGCATGTGGGTTTTATTGTAGGCCGCTACCATTATTTTCCAAAACACACAATACCCTGGGATTCGTCAAAGTGGGTGACTATGTTAGTGGTCATGCAGTGCTCTGGTTTGATCCCACAGATAACAAGATCGTCTCACATTTGTTGGTGGCTGAGCCAGAGAAGATCTATGCCATGCCTGACCCTACTGTTCCGGACAGCGACATCAAAGCCCTCACGACACTCTGTGACTTGGCTGACCGAGAGTTGGTGGTTATCATTGGATGGGCAAAGCATATTCCAGGTGAGTTCTCTGAAAGCCCAGTAGAAACACCAAGGCTGCAGTTGCCTCCAGGTTTGTATGTCCCATATGGGAGGAATTTATATTTTTCCTGTGGGATTATTTCTTAACCACCACTTCCGTTGTTTCTACTCAATTAAGTACCGATTGTCTTAATTCGGAGCATTGTATAGTGATAACCATTCCATCTATGCACCATTCATTTTATATTTGAGGGCACCATTTGCCACCACTAAATAAAGAACATGCAATCCATGAAACCATTTCTTAGTTAAAAGAAAAATTTTTATCCTCTTCCTGATTAAAATAATTCTAAATTTTTACATGAGAATATTATTTTCAGCAGTAGTGCTAATGTCCCCTTTTCCTTCTAAGAATCATTTATCTTGTTCTTTATCATAAATGTTTACATTGACCTTCTCACAAATCACAAATTTTACAATCGTTTGCAATTAGGTATTTACTATAAATTTAAATACAAAATGAAATGCTAGACTAAGATGGTAGATTCCCTCAATTAGTGTTTCAGCATCTTTCTTAAAAAAGAATCCTGTAACAGCACAAAGTGTACCTGGCCACATATTTTGAAAATGTTAGTATTGTGTCTGAGTTCCTTTTCATCTCTTTGGATTTTCGTTTTCAAACAGCTCATAAAGAAGTTTTTGAGTGACAAGAGATGTTTTTCTGGCACACATGGCTAACTTATTTCTGTCTCCTTAAACTAGTTTGTCTTTATGCTTTGAATGCTACAGTAATTTCTTTAATCAAATTGATGGAAGTCCCTTTCCCAGCCCACACTGAAACCAATTTATTGGTCATGATACGCCAGCCATGTCGCTAACAGTCGTAACGAACTGTCAGGCAGTATAGCGGTGAAGCTAATTTGAAGTCATTAGGTGTGCAGCGTTCAGGCAACAATTTGTTACAGTGGTTAGGGGCACAGCTGACATTTCTGAATAGCTTTGTTCAGGGCAGTTCTAGATGAGACCAAGCAAATTGTAAACTAATTTAAACATCACTCTGTATTATACCGGCTACTTTGTCTTACACTGCTTCCTAATAAAGCTCTTCAAATTAAGTCAGAACTCGCTAAATAGGTAACTTGAATGTATGCTTTGGAAAACACCCACACAAGAATAACAATATCTAAAAGAATACAGTTTGGTCCTGTGGATGCACGATGCTGCATTTAGAATACAGTCACACCTCTATGGATGGTCTAAAAAGGTGTGCAGAGCAAGAATTCAGACTGTATCCGGTGACTAGGTGTGGCTCTCCAGCATTTGCGAGACTGAGGCTGGAGGATTGGCCTTCCCTGTAGAACAAAAGCCTATCACGGGGAAGAAGAACCAGGTAGCAGATTTGTCTAAATTGTAAATGAAAACTTCTTTGGAAAGGAGATGCTATTGGTGGGCAGGAAAGCAGGGAAAGAAAACTAATAGGTTTTGAAACATGTCTATGGACACATTTTTAGATAATCAACATAGATCATTAATGTGGTTTGTCATTGTTCCATATGTATATACCTTTTGCACGTTTTTGCTATTTTAATATAAGTAAAATTACATCACTTTCCCCTCCCCTTACCCCCAGCCCTTCCCAATCACCCTCCTTTGATATCTTCCTATGCTCCCAACATTCAAGTCAATAGCCTTATATAGCCTCCTTTTCTTTGATTATTTTTATTACACACACATACATGTATTTTAAACATAATTATTCTAATTGATGTTTCTCATCATGGCATTACTGATACTTGGTACTAGGAAATTTTGTTGTAGCCAGCTTTTCGGTTTATTATAGGATGCTTGATGGCATCCTTAGCTTCTACCCACTAGATGCCAGTAGTACCCCTAACAAAGAAAAATGTTCTCAGACACTACCGTGTGATGCCAGGGGACAATCCACACCAAGCCGCCTACCCCAGCCCTCCCCATTGAGAACTACAGCCAGCTCGAGATATTTATTCTCCTCCACTCAAGGACAGAGAGATTTGAGGCAAAGAGAAATTCCGGAATCCCCCAAACACATTCAAGACAGGTTGAAGTAGGACATGTGCCACAGTTTGGAGGAGCCTGGGCTACGTAGTGTATTTCAGACCAGTCTGTGTAAGAGGAAGACTGTCTCTCAAGACAGTAACGTATTTATGAAGGTGAGTTCAGATCCCACCGAGAAGCCAGGCATGGTGGCATGTCTGTCATCCCAGGTTTGGAATGTGGTGACAGGGGGATCTTGGGATCTTGCTCACTGGTCAACCTAACTAAACCAGTGAGCCTCGGGTTCAGTGAGAAACCTAGCTTTAAAAAAAAAAGTGGAGAGCCATAGAACCATAGAGCCATAGAGGAAATTACTTGGCATTGCCCCCTGCCCCCCAGGACCCCTGCCATTAACAAACAAACACGAACAAAGAGAGAAGTGTGAACCCTGCCATGGTGATGTCTGATCACCTATTATCTCCGTGAGCTCTGCTTTGCTCTCCCCGAGTTAAGAGATTTATTAAGGCAATATTTTGATACCATCCAGAATTGTCACAATAAAGACCAGCTATTAAAAAAGAATAGCCACTGCTCCCAAGCCCTGTGGTTAGGAAAGGTCAGAGGTGAACGTGCAGTCTTGATTGTGCATCCAAGTGGAGATGAGGGCTCCCAGAAGCATGCTGGAGTCACACACTCGGTGACTTCTGCGAAGATGGGAACTTTAAATAACTCTGCGGAGTGCCATTTCCAGGGCTAGAAACAATGAGCATGTGATTATGTGCTCAGTCATAAGCCAGGGCTTAGAATCGGTGGGGGTGGACATTAGAGTCTCTCCACAGCAGATGGAGGAGCGGTCACTGTGCTGTGATGCCCCACAGATCGCCTTTTCCTAATGCCCAAAAGATATTTTAAATGATTCCAAAGGGAACCTTAGCTTTTTAGAAGGGGGTTTTGAAAACAGGAATTCACTGAAATCTTTCTTAAGTATTTTTTTTAACAATATGCATGCAGGGAATGGTGCAGGAGGCCCTGTGCCATCAAAGCCTGCCTGGGTTCAAGGGCATCTGAGAACCACACATAGTGTGACCGGAAGCATTGGATGGGGTGGTAGAGGCAAAGAGGGCATAAAGAGTAAAGTCACATATCTGCTTTGATAGAAGTAAAAATGCATTCTCCATAGGGAACCAGTCTTATACTTAGTGGCTAGGGAGTCAGATCATAGCTGGAAGTGAACTGAAACTCCCCTTTGGCCTTAGCTTCAGAATTTTCCATGTAACATGTTGAAAAGTAAAGTGAACTTATTCACATGCGTGCCCACATACATGTACATGCACCCCCCCACACACACACATTCACACGCAGAGACACACACTGTCTCTCTCATACACACACATGCACACACATTCACACACAGAGACACACTCATACACATGCACACACATTTATACACAGACACACTTTCACACACATATGCACATAATTCACACACACACTTTCACACAGACACATTTTCACATACAGACACTCTCACACACTCACACACTTGCACACACATTGACACACAAAGACACACACTTATTCACACATACATTCACACAGAGACACACTGTCTCTCATGCACACACACGCACACACATTCACTCCCAGAGACACACTCTCACACACACTCACACACACACACGTGCGCACACATACACACACATGCCTCCGTGATCCTCACTCTGTGGGTCGTTCATGCAATCACACACCCACGGGCATGTTCAAAGCTTTGCACCTCAGATCAGGCTAGCTCCCCGTCTGCACTGCTGCAAACACACGTTAGCACGCTTTCTTCGGCCTTGTGAAAAGTGAAGAATTCTACCAAAGAAAATAGTGGAGAAAACCACACCAAGAGTGAAGGGTTTTCTCAGTAAATAGGATTAGTTGACTTGCATTAATGAGTCACAGGAATGGGGATGTGCGCTGTTATGAAACATGACCATACTTATCTATAGGAAAAAAAAAAACAGTACTCCAAAGGCCTGAGAAAATGCTTGACTTTCGCTGGGGAGTGTAAGGGCACAAGAACAGATGATGGTACCCTAATAGCCCTTTTTAAGAATGACAGGCCCTGCCATTAGCATCCCTTTATACCCTTGGAAATTGCTCATGCCTCGCTTTTCTGCTTCCTATCTGCCTGGTTCTTTTTTATTTCTCTTTCAATTTCGTCCGCGCTCGGATAAGCGCATGCTAACACAATATGATTGAGCTGTAAAATGGAACGCTGTCGCCTCTAATCTCTTTTATGTAGATATGGAGGCCCTGCACACTCCACTTCGTTCCCTCTCCATTGTCGGCCTTTTTTTAGAACAGGCTGCCAAGTAACGGAGGCTCCATCAGACAGCGGAGCTTGGTTTCACAGGGTGTGATAAGACGATTATCAGGCAAACAGGCGGATCTGGGATTGTTCTTTGTGGCCGATTAGGATATTATTATGTCCTGGAATTTCGTTAGCAAAATACAGCGTGAGCTTGGCAGGTGGTACTTAAAAAGCCATAGCCCATATTAACTGGCCGGTGTAAGTGCCTCATGTATATATGGATCTCGCCAGCCTCCTATGTCACAAGAAGAGGGGAGCGTTTGAACAATGAAGTGTGTGTAGATGTGGTGTGGTATAGTTTAGAAGAGCATGCGGCAGGCTTTCTGTCACCGTCTTCTTTGTAAAAACTAAATTAATTTAACAGATCTGATTTTGAAGCAGAGGGTCTCGAAGCTAAACTGTGCTCATGTTAGGGACCGTCTCCAATGGACCCGTGCACCCTGCTCAGCTCGAGCCGCGCTTGTTTTTAACGTGACAAGCAGATTGTCTGTTCACAAAGGAGGCTTTGCTCAACTTTGGGAACATCTTAGCCACCTTCTTTTAAAAAAAGATTTATTTTTATTTATGTGCATGAGCACGCGCCTGTGTAAATTAGTCCCCACGATGTGCGTGCAGGCTTCCACAGAGGCCAGAAGCAGAAGTTGGGCCCCTGGACCTAGAGTTACAGGTGCTGGTGAACTGCCAAGTATGATTGATCAAAGCTACACCTGGGTCCTCTGCAAGGGCGACAGTTCCACTTACCACTGACTGTGTTTCCAGACCATTCTGTTACATTCATAGCATCCTGTCTGATGTAATGATGACATCAGACAAAAATGGGAAGAACCCGGTGACCTTGCCTCAGCCAAGGCAGGTGTGTTAAGTTCTACGAGCAAACCACACTTGGAAAGTTAGATTATGATAAAGCAATTCTAAGTGTGTTTCTTCCTGTAAGATGTAGATAACTATACTAGTGGTGTTTCTCATTTCTGACAGTTCTTTTAATAAAAGATTCAATTAAGAGGCTATATCAAAAGTTGTTTACTACTGACATGACTTTCTACAGTTTCCCTGGTTTCACTTTAAACATTGGTATGATGACAGGAATCTCTAAACAAGACCCATTATTGTCTAAGTAATGTCATCTCTCCTGGACAAACTTTAATAACTTAAAGTTTTGGAACTATAAAAAAAAACAGAAACCAGTAGGTGAATAAAGAAAGAAATTTCCTGAAGTACCACCCCCCCCAAGTGGATCCTCTATTTCCTGCAGCTACCCTTGCTGGAAAGGAAATATAAGCCGGTGGTGGGGCAGTGAGGTATCCCCAGCAGAGATCAAGTTCAAGAGACAAGCCACAGGTTGTTCTGGGGACCCGCAGAGGCCTGTCCTCTCCACTTGCTCAGTGTCTTAAGTATGAATGATTAGCTCCCTTGAGGTATAATGCCCACCACCCAAGAGCCAAGAATGGTTCCTAAGTCCCAGGAAGCTTAAAAAATAGCAAGGCTCACAAGGTCCTTCCCTGAGATTGTGAAAACAGTGGACAGCTGCTGGCAGAGGCAAGACTCTTTTTAAACGGAGTTGCCCGCGAATTGTGCAGGTGATTCTAGTGAAGTTCCTTCATTAGACAAAACAATTGGCTTTTAGTTACTAATGCTCCTATAAGTAATCTGTCACTCATGTTCTTAATGAACCTGTTGGTTCTACAAGCTAGATAAGGCTGGAATACACACACACACACACACACACACACACACACACGGGGGTGTGATTTGTCATTTCTTCATGTTTCCCTGTGAAAAGTCATCCTAACAATAGCTGGCAGAACCTACGATGAACTTGGGGAAAGGATATTGTATCATTCCTGAGATAGGTCAGAAGACACAGAGATGAGGTTGAGAATATACATGGGTCCAATCTAAATACGCCTCCCTTTTCCCCTGTAGTTCCAGATGGTCGGTGTGCCCCTTGCTGTGGGTGATAAGCCATGGAACAGAGGCTGAGTCATGTGAGGGCAGAGTGTCCCTGGGGTAGAGGGACCTGGGAGAGTTGTCTTCTTCCGCACTGTTCGGGGAGACAGACCGCTCTGCTGAGTGGTGGCCACCATATCTCTATTGGAGCACTCCTAAACCTAGAGAATAAATCACCATCCCAGAAAGTAGCATGCATGAGACGGGATCACAGGCGGGCCGTGATAGGGTTTCATGGTCTTTGCTGGGAGTGGCGGGTAAGACACCAAAGCTCAGCTGCTGTCCAGAAAGGAGTTACTTTACTAAATTCACCAGGGGAGGCATTAGGATGGTGCCCTCTTTGTTAACCTCTGGTTTGCTAGGAAAGTTAGGGGAAAAGGATGTGTGCTGTGGAGGGGCTTGCTTGCCATTTCTTATATTGATGAGATATAAAGAAAAGAGAAGAGAAATAAAATTGGTGCTAGAGAGCCCTTCTTGACTTCCAAGAGCAATGAGGAGGAAGAGAGGGAAGTACAAGTGACTGGGGATAGAAGTGGGGATGTCTGCATTCAGCATGCAAGAAGGAACCATGGGAAAGGCCCAGTCCTGGAAACTATGCTAATAAGGGATGTTCTGCACCTGAGCTGAATGACTTGGGAAAGATGTCCACACAAAGAGCCTTTCGCATCCTGGACTGTGGGTCTGGGAGACGTCACATAAAAGGGTCTGCACTAGCTGGAAGGCGTGACGTGTTGTGTAGCTGTTTCCAGCACATGTACGTCCAGCACTTAGAAACGCCATTCACGCTCTCCATAGTCGTCCATACCTTTCACTTATTTTTAATACAGGTCACAGATTACCTCGTCAAAGTCCTTGAAAAATAATTCCCTCCCATGGGTCAGCAGATTGGCTCAGTGTATCCAGCCTGGCAACCAGGGTATGATCTCTGAAGTGATCTACACTGTGAAAGAAAAGAGTGGACTTCTGCTAATGTCATCTGTTCCCTGTCCCATACACACACCAACTCAATAAATGCAAAAAATTGATAGTTACATCCCATCTCCCATCATAAGAGTTAGGAAGCTAAGGGACCCAAGAGACTCAGGTGCCTTGCTAAATTGGAGGACTCATAGGATCCCGCTTGATATTATACAGGCAGGAGACGATTACCTACCTAGAAGAAACTTTTCAAAGAACCACCTATAGATTGCTCAGGGTCCTTGCTGGATGAAGCTTTTGTGGGTTTACAGCCATGCTGGAGTGAGACTTTTAGGTGATGTACCTGCTCTTGAGTCACCCTCACTACCGTGTATAACCCTTCACCCATGACCCTATAGATAACCCCATAAACCAATCGCTGTACTGCACTAGTGACAGAAATCCCTCACAAAAGCCATTCAAGGAAGGAAGGTTTATTTTGGGTCACAGATTGAGGGCACATTTCACAGCAGTCAGGAAGGTGTGGGAGCGGGGTCGTGAGCTAGCTCGCCTTGCCTCTGTAGTTACAAGGCAGGGGGATGATGCTCACCCTCAATTCACCTTACCTATTCTTGGGCCCTGGGCTAAGGAACGATGCCACTACATATCCGTGAAACTTCCTACAACAGATAAGCCAGGCTAGAGACTTGAAACTCTTGCAGACACCTCAACAGGCGTGTCCCCAAGGTGGTGCTAAAGTGTCGGGTTGACAGCCACTGTTACCCTCCAAGACAACATCCAGACTTAGTTGGAATAATTTCTTTGGTCTGTTGGAGGTGGCCCATCTGAAGCAAATAGATTTTCACCCCATCTCCCTAGGAAGAGCCAGGCGACAGGCCCACTGTTCCTCTCTGCCATCCTCCTGAATTCCCTCCGCTCATGTGAGCTCTATTCAGCTTTACCCTTGCCCATCGCTGGAGATTTCCACATATTTTTCCATTCATATATAGCCATACTAATGTGTACTCATAACCCAAAGGGAATTGTAATCTTATAGCACATTATTAAAAACCGTGACTTCACAGTAAATCCCCAGATGCATTTTAAGTAGTCAAGTATCAGCGATGCACATAGCACTATGTTCAGTACTCTAGGAAATTTAAAAGATATAATAACAAAGCACCTATTTCCATTATCCATTTATGACTGTATAAATGTATATGTATATATGGATGTTAGGTATACAATATGTGTGTGTATATGTATGATTCTCTTCTTGAGTTATACCTTTATTAATTTCAAATCTGAATTATTCACTGGCAATTTTTTGATGGGTTTTAAGCTAAAAATACAACTAATCTGTGTATTCATGCTGCTTATTTTTTAAGTGACAGCTTCACTGTGCAGTTCAGGATGGTTTTCAGTTTATGTTGCTTCGGCTGGAATTACAGAAAGGCATGTCATAACCATACCTGGTCTACTTTCAACATCCTTTGATGCGGTCCTCAGCCTTTCTGCCACCTCTCTCTTCGCTCCACCTCACAGAGGAGCACGCTGGAGCGCTAAGAACTTGAGTTTATACCGGGCCTACAATACCCCTGCTATCAAAAAAAAATGATATTTTGCCAGTGGTTTCCATGTGTTTTTCCCCCTCTCTTCCTACTCAATACCCCTGCTATATCAAGAAAAGCTATATTTTGCCAGCGGTTTCCATGTGTTTTCCCCCCTCTCTCCATCTGTGTCACCCCATTTATTTGTCATTTATCCCAGGGCACCAGTTTGTATTTGATAACAAATAGAAACATATTCACCCTGAGTCTAAACTTTGTACATTTACAAACCTGAAGGTTAAAGGAAGGTCAGTTATTAGAGAAGGAAATGCATGGCATTTTTAAATCAATAAAAAGATCAAAATGCTTGATTGATGGTATTCCCTAGACATCACAAATATTAATGAAGCCGGGCAGTCACCA
Source organism: Microtus ochrogaster (assembly GCF_000317375.1). Taxonomy (NCBI): domain Eukaryota; kingdom Metazoa; phylum Chordata; class Mammalia; order Rodentia; family Cricetidae; genus Microtus; species Microtus ochrogaster. The sequence goes on from NC_022013.1 coordinate 74,269,984, forward strand.
TTTGGCTACTCGTGTGAATGTCTGAGAATGCTCTGTAAGAAAGAAGAGACTCCCTCCCCTTTCCAACTCTGTGGAGGGTCGCAAGCGTTTGATTGACAATGGTGGAAAGAAGCAGAAGTGAGTTGCTGCGTGCTGCTCTGTACCATTGGAAAAATGGTGACGCAGATGGGTGTGGGCCATTCTCGTCACCCCGGAACTCTAGACGCTGAGGCGGGAACATGGCTCTGTGGTCAAGGCCAGCCGAGGACACAGGGTGAGACCCATTCTAAACCAACCCACCTACTCACCCATCAACCAACAAACCAGGAAGATGCTCTACTACCTAGCGCTGAATCAATAGCCACCTCCCTTCTCCTCTCTCCCCTTGCCTCAGATAACCATTCAGTGAGAGCAGTGTAAGGTACTGCACGTGCACACACAGGCATGAACACCTCACCAGTTCTGCTTCTCAGAGCTCACAGTGGGGTGTGGGGAGGGGACCTCGGGAACGATGAACTCCCAACTAAATGGAATGATGAGGGCAGAGATCGACTGTTAGAAGAAGCACAGAGAGAAGTAGAAGGCCTCACCACAGAGAACCTTGTCTTCCACATGGAGGAAAGTGATTTCCTGCTGAAGTCAGGGCTGACACCTTTCAAAATCCTAATTGTGAACTATCTGATTGAAACTTCCATTTGAAAAGTGTTAAATCAGAATGGCTGAAGCAATTTACACGGCGATATTGCTCGGTACTCTGGAAAATAGTTCTGCAGTCTCCCAGAGGGCCTTTGATCTTAGGATCTGTCCTAATCTTTAGATGGGATCCTGGTAATGACAAAGCTCTCTTCACTGATGTGATGGAGAACTAGTCATTTGGATTACAGTTCACCATGATCACTGGGGGTCCTGAAATAGCTGGGAACTGTCCCAAGGCTTGTCACAATACAGGCACTCTGTGGATGTGGCCTAGCTCCCTTTAATCTTTCTAGACTTCTTTTTATTCTTGGGACTTTTAGGTTGTTCTCTTTACTTCTTGAAGAGTTAAAAAGAGTAACCTGTTTGGACACTGTGAGAAAATTGCCCTCTAAAAAGCTGGCAGAATGAGCACAACCTACATGTGTCTAAGTGTTCAATTAAAGTCACTTTTGCTCTCAGAAAAAAACCTCTAGCGTGGTGCCCAGAAGCCCGCACACTGGGCTTCTCACTCTGCTCCTTGGTGACCGACCCTCTTTCTAACCCTGGCCTCACTTCCCGTAGTGGCCGCTTGCACTTTCCCCTTCACCCGCCTCAGCCAATCTCCAAATGAATGCGTGTCTATCCTGGCCTTGGCTTTGACACTCTGGATATATTGATTAATAGTTGCCCTAAGCTCCTTTTAGCAAATCAAATTTTCACTTTTAGCAAGGATTTCGCCTCTGATTTATTCAGCAAAGTGAAATGCACTAAATTGACTTTGACATTCAGGGAAAATGGCAGAAAAACAAAGAGCCGAGAAAGTAGATAGAAATTGTGTGGCAGCTGGGGACTTCGGGCACCAGAGAAATGGTTTTCTAGAGAATTCCACGTCATTTAAAAACACTTTTTAAATACAGAAGTGATTTATTTAATTTTTTTTTCACTGATGAGTGTTCTTTTAGGAAGTGTGTGTGCATGGAATTCCTGAATCATTATTTTTATTTCATAGATAAGTACCAGTGCCCAGCTCAGGTAAAACACTAGAATTTTCATCATCACCATTCTATTTTGTATAGCTTGAGTATTGCTCTTGACTTTCCTAGCTTCCATAAACTAATTTTTGTATGTTCCAAAACTGTAGTAGCAGCAGGGGAGAGGGAGAGAGGGGGGAGGGAAGATAGACAGATAGATAGATAGATAGATAGATAGATAGATAGATAGATAGATAGATAGACAGATAGAAAGATTGATAGATAGATAGATAGATAGATAGATAGATAGATAGATAGATAGATAGATAGATAGATAGACAGAAAGATAGAT
>NC_022013.1:74272060-74274560 GCF_000317375.1 Microtus ochrogaster
GATAGATAGATAGATGATAGATAGATGATAGATAGATAGATATAGATAGATAGATAGATGATAGATAGATGATAGATAGATAGATAGATAGATAGATAGATAGATAGATAGATAAAATGGATGATGGATAGTGGATAGATAATAAATAGAATGCGGTAAGTATTTGTATAGGTATGTTTTTCAATATTTATGTGTTTTTATTTATGATGATTCTCAAAAACATACAAAGATAAAACTCTGGGTCACAAACTCCAGCTGAAAAAAGCCATGGAGCTCTGTTTCCCCGCTGTCTCAGTAATACCATCCTGACAGTGCTCATTCTCATGACTGGGTGGACCTGTTTCATAGTTATCCCAATGTTTGGGATAAACCTGCAGGGTCAAGAGATAAATGTGTTAAAAGAAATGATGCAATGTGGGTGAAGCAGACAAGAGGGATTTCCTTGTGGCTTTCACAAGCACTTGGTGGGGGGAGCATGGGGGGAGAAGAGGAGAAGAGCATGGGGAGCATAGGGGTAGATCATGGGGCAGCATAGGAGGAGATCATGGTGGAGCAGGGGGAGGAGCGTAGGGAGACATGGGGGAGCACAGAGGAGCACAGGGGGCACATAGAGGGAGCATGGGGGAGGAGCATGGGGGTGGGTAAAGTGTACAGAGTTCCACAGAAGAACTTTTGCTACTTAGATAGAATAGGTGGCTGCACTGCCTCTGTCAGGGATTTGTCAGGACTCTGCTGACCTCTGCTCCCCACAGCCTCTTTCTCATCTCATGTGAATCATGGATTGTGTGTGTGGCCGGGACACTGATGGATTCATATAAATGACATTTTGTAAGAATGCCATAGGATTCGTTAGTCAAAATCTCTTTGGTTGACAAAACTTTCTAAGCATTCTCTGCTTACTTCCATGTGTCTATCAATACCCCAATAACCTTGGTATTTCTCTAAAGATTTCTTTTCCTCAGAAATGAAAATGCTATGATACTTCTTTCTGGATAGAAGTTCAAGACCGTATTTTTGAGTGTATTCATGCTGGCTAGGTGTTTTCCCCTCCAGGAAAAGTAAGGACTGATGTAGATAACTTGTCAATGATAAGAGATATTTTGGCATTGTTTTGCTCTTTGATCACAGGTCAGTATCGTTAGGGCGTGAACCCAAAGCTGCCAGTGTGTGTGGCTGAGTCTGGCAGGCTCAGGGGATAATGCAGCAAGCAAAGTGTTGACGCTTTCCCCAAGAACTCCGTTTCCAAAAGCCAAGTGTGGTGGTTTATTGTTGTATTCTAGCCCACTTGGTGAGTTCCAAGTCAGTGAGACTCTGCCTTAAAAAATAAATAAATAAATAAATAAATAAATAAATAAATAAATAAATAAATAAATGTGAAAGTTGCCAGATGGACAATATTCAATGTTGCCTTCTGAGCTCCACACATCCATGTGCACATACACCTGCATATGCACACGAGAGAGAGAGAGAGAGAGAGAGAGAGAGAGAGAGAGAGAGAGGAGAGAGAGAGGAGAGAGAGAGAGAGAAGTGATTAGATAAATCCTAACTTCTGTTAGTTCTGAGAGCCAATGTCAGTTTGGTTCAGTAAGTCTCTCAGTTTTACAAGTGTTCATTCAGCCCCTGCTTTGCATCTACGGACGTGCTATCCTCACCCCAGGTGTGGTGTTAATATTATAGCTCTTAGAAGGAGGGAAGAAGAGATTCTTCAGCTGGATTTAGGGGAAACGCCATGGTAATTGAATGTGCAGGTCAGCACCAGAGCCGGTCCAGCTTCAGGGAATCATGGGAGCCCAATTAAATCCCGGCACTCTAGGGGCATCTCCAAAGACCCGCTACCTCCTCTCTGTATGAGGAAGGCTTCCCACCTGCTTAACCTGCATTAGGAGAGGATTAATTACCTCGGGTGTGGGCCCCCGCTGCCAGTCAGCAGGTTCCTGACAGAGCACATGGTGGCCTGGGTTGCTGAGGGAAGGAAGGAGGGAGGAGGTAGGAAGAGAAGCAGCTGGGGCCTCAGAGATGGACTGCCTCCTCTCAACCTGGTCAGCAGTTTAGGGAAGGAAAAGCAAAAGGCAGCCTGCTCTTCCATCATCATTGTCTGTTCCTCTGGGGCCCAGTGATGGGACACCTTCGGCACATGCTTGCGTCCCTAAAAGAGGAACAGCCCCACATCGGTTTGTCTTAACTATGGTTTCTTGGATCAACCTTTTATAAAAAGAAAGGGACCAATTGCTTCCAGATTTGTTTCTGCTCTTATTTTGAATAAAGGGCTTTCTGATAGATTTTCCACCCCCAGAGCTGTTTAAATGTGGTCGTTTGTTCAGAAGCACAGCAAGGGGAAGCTTTGTAATACTCTATTTTAATACGTAGAATAACATTATGATGAGTCCCTCAAATCTGCTCTGGGTTGAGAGAGCTGTAAAGAGCCTGTGCAGCTGAGGGGAGAGCCTGATATTTTGAGAAGAGGCTCCATCATATAAGTGAGCAGCATGCTGTCCTTGAA
>NC_022013.1:74279560-74286958 GCF_000317375.1 Microtus ochrogaster
TATAGAAGATGAAAGCCAATAGTATTCTGGTCACCTGAATATATTTTTTAAAATATGAGGGGGTCACCTGAGGGTGTGGTCTCCTGAGGGTGTGGCCACCAGAGGGTGTGGTCTCCTGAGGGTCCTAGGCTCCAGAGGATGCAGTCTCCTGGGAACGTGGTCTCCTGAGGGAGTGGCCACCTGAGGGTGTGGTCTCCTGAGAGTGTGATCGCCTGGGGGCACGGACACCAGAGGGTGTGATGTCATAGAAGTATGGTGGCTTGAGGGAGTGGTTGCTCAAGGGAGTGGTCTCCTGAGGGCATGGTGACCGGAGGGTGTGGTCTTCTGAGGACAAAATTTCCAGAGAGTGTGGTCTCCTGGAGGCAAGGTCGCCCGAGGGTTTGGTCACGTGAGGGAGTAGTTGAGCAAAGTTCTTGGGTCAACATAATGAAATCCACTGGGCCCTGCCTTTTGTATATAATCTTCCTGCACTATATTTGGAAAGGCAAAGTATACTATCTTTCATAAAAACGTTTCTGGGCTCACTCCCCTCACTCCCCCCACCCCATTTTTTCCATTTCCATTTAAAGCTAGATTTTCAGGATTCTTTTTCTTCTATGTTTGTTGTGAATTTTAAAAAATATATTGTTGATCTTTTCTAATGGTTATTTTGTAAGTCAGTTCCTGGCTCTCAAGGAACCTTTACAGAGAGCAGCCATGGCCAGGGACCCTCATGAGTGACAGTCAATGTAAGCCAATAGTTGCTATGCCTTGAAACTCAGTTCCAGAACCTTCTGCTCCCTCTAACCAATTTACATACCACCATGGTATGTTTAATTTGCTATTTCATCAAATCAATAATGGGTCTAATTGAAAAAATTGGCAGTGCTGCGTGCAACCTAACTAGTGATCTCAATGTTTGCCTGCTTAGGAGACTGTCTCCTAGCTCCGTGGCAGCCACCTGTGTTATTGGTGCGTTTCTGTTACTAACGCGCACAAAAACAAACACTAATACAGGTGGAGCATCTGCACCAATTGATCACGATGCTATGAAGAATTAATCACCTGGCTTTCAGCTCCAAGAATAAAATTTACATCTGTAATGTATGAAATGTATTAACACGCATGCTGGTACCCTTGACTTCGGGCGGTGTTGGCAGACTCGCATGCGCAGTCCCATCCAGATGTGTTTCTCTTGCCCTGGCCTAGGTGGTGTAAACCGAAGGCCAAGTTTGAGTTCAGCATTTGATGATGTTTCAAAGGTAGAGATTGGTGACTTATTTTGTTAGGTGAGGCTGAGAAAATGTTGGATAACTCTTCAACTACAAGGGACTAATATCTGAACTCCTCAGATATACCCCTTTAGAGGCCAAAGTCTGCTTCTTCATTCTAAACCAAGGTAAATCCAGCCAAAAATCCTCCTCACAAAGCTGGATTTGATGAGGTGTCAGGCCCCCTTGATTAATCTTAGGAAACATCCTATAATTAAAGACTTCTCCTGACACTGTATTTGGGAAGTCAAACAACTTGTTCGATTGAGATCCCAAAGCTGGCAAGATAGTGGATATGATATTTAAGGTCAGGTCAGTTTGTGTCCGAACTACTCATGTAAATTAGTCCTGTTTTCTTTTTAAGTTCCAGCTCGGTTACATTTCATTTTATCACTTTGTTTTCAGACAGGGGATCTCAGAAGATCTGCTGGCAAACATGGGCTTCACAGAGGCGTGCGGTAGCACTGATGTGTTAGTTCTTGATAGCACACGGTCCACCCTTGGGAAACAAAGGTCCCTTATTAAAAACTTATTTGAAATTTCAGAGTTGCGACAGAAGACCTTTTAGACAAGTGTGGCTCCCCGCACAGCTTGCAAAGCCAAAGCCTGGATGGTTTTGCTGCTAGAGAAGGACTTTTGGCTTGGTGACAAATTTAGCAAAAAGAGACTTGGCTCAACTTTGTGAGTTTGTTGGGTTTGAAACAAATGCTCCTTCAACCAAAGTGAGTTATACTGTGATTTGTTTTAGAGTGGATCTCAACTATGTAGCCCAGGCTGGCCCTTATGCTCACCTTCCTGCTGTAACCCCCTAAGTGCTGAGATTACATCAGTGACTTACATCCCTGGTAGGACAAGACATTCTTGATGTCAGCATTATCGTCAAGTGGGAGTTTATTTCCCATGTGAAATTTTTACTAGTGGGAACACTTGGCAGCATATGGACCCATGCCGGTTGTCACAACACAGGAGTTGGTGTGAGGGATACAGTGGACAGAGGTCGTAGATGCTGACAGATCTCTCCAGTGCCCAGGAGAGGGGACCCCGTCTTAGTCTTTTTCCCAATAAAAACACCAGCCACTAGTGTTGAGAGCCTTGAAAGTCCCCTCCCATCCCCAGGAGACTTTATGGTGTGTTGTTCCAATAACACCCAAGTCAGTTTGGTAGTTTTAGGACCATCTCTGTGGCTTCATTTTTGAAATACTGTTTTCATCAACAAAATCAGCAATGTTTATTGGGCAAACAGGATGTATTTGTGCCAGTACAATGTAGTCTGGGAGAAAGTCTTATATTTATTCTTTAAAAATAAAGCAGAAAGAATAAGTCTAAATAAAGTGGCCATAGCATATTTAAGTATAATTTTATCATAAATTCATGGGAAATATTTATTATGGAGCTAATTATGCATTCACAAATAATAGTGTATTAGGAGCCTCAAAACCCATTGTATAAGCACTGTGCATTTTAATAAATATAGAAATGGATGCTTAGTTACTAAACTATCAATTATTATTAATAATAAATAATCAAATATTATTATTATTTTGATAAAAAATAGTTTTTACAAAGCCAGGTGAAAAAATTTAATTTTTGATAAAAAGAGTTATACATGAATAGTGGATTAAATATAAAGGTTTTATATAACCGAGAAATGCTTAGAATTCATGTATTGAGGTGGGAACATCAGAAGCATCAGACTGATTTGTGTGAGATTACATAAAGTCATTTTCATGGTGTGTTGTTGTATTGCAGAAGTACTTTGGGAATTGTCTGTACATCCATAGGAACTGGCAATGTGAAATGCAGATCTCACATCAAGAGAGAGCATGTGGATAATTTATTATGAGCCAAATATGAGTGATTATTGCCTGTGAACATGAACTCAGGATGCCCCAAGTAACATGCCCCAATGTGGAAATTGTTCCATTAACTTTGTAGCCACAGAACAAAATGAAATCCTAATTTAGCTGCATTGGTGGAAACACGAAGCAGGCTGCTCACAGCAAAGCAGAGGAACCTCTGCTACAGTGCTTAGATTCTCGCAGAAGACATCCTGAGCGTTGGAAGTGCTGGAAGCATGGCGTCTGTTAAGCAATACCTTCGAATGTATTAGCAGTGGGAAGGATGTTAGCTCAGACATCAGGGTGGACAATGAGATGCTCTTTAAAGGGACTGAAGAGCGTGCAAGGCAGTTTGGCTGTGTTTATAACATCTTATCTCTGTGCCGCGTGGTTTAGTCAGTCACCCAGCCCTGTGGAGAATCTTCACCCTTGGTGGCTTTGCTTTTCTTTGGAGCTTTAATTCACAAAGGCTGTTTAATGAATGACTCTTACTGTCAATGTCTAATTCTTAAAGTGTTTCTTTAATCGTGTTAGAGGAAAAGCAATAAACCTCAATAACCGTATATTTACACAGAAGTTCCCATTTAAGTTTTTAAGTAAAAATGATCACCATCTTTGAACTCATTCTTTATGCACTAAAGGGCACTGAGGGAAATGTTGAAGAAGCCAGATGACTGGAATACTGTTAGGAAGAGTGGGTGTTTGGAAACAGGGATTGGTGACTGAAGGAAAAGAATTCCTACAAAATTGAGGGCAACCTGGGCAATAGTAAGTTGTAGGATAGCCTGAGCTACCCGGTAAGACCCCCTTTGCAAGTGACTAAAACAAGCCAAACAAAAGTAAAACATTAATAAGACCCTTTATTTTATTTCTGATTAAGCTCCCTCATACCATACATTCTATAATTAAAATATTGTGTGTTCCCCAATGTTTCAAGGTTGGTCCCCAGGTTGTCATGTTGGTAGGTAGTAGATCCATTCAAAGGTGGGAGCAGGTAAGAGTCCTTTTGGTCACTGTAGGGATGCCAGCAACGGGCATCGTAGACCCTGCCCTCTCCACAGTCTCTCTCTGCCCCACGGCTGATGAGGTGAGAAGTTTTATTCCTCACCTTGAAGATTGGCTTCACCATGTATCAAAAGCAAACTGACATGGAGCTTCCAAAACCTGTGCTTGCGCACAGTTAGTATTTTCTCTCAACCTTCCCGGGTATTTCCTTGTAGCAATTCAGCCTGACTAGCAAGCAGCCAGAGAGCAGCTCTGTGGCCTTTGCTCAGAGGCCATTTGACCTTTGTGTCATTTTAACTAGTTTTCTTCTCTCGGGACAATGCAGAGTGGAGGGGAGGTTGGTGCTAAATGGACTTGCAGCAATTAAAAGTAAGAGAATCTGCCTGGAATAAAGTAAAAAAAGAATGCCAGTCAGACACTGGAAGCAAAACCCTGGAGGCTCTGTATCGAGTCTGGACGCCAGAGTGGTCCTCAGTGACCTCTACAAAGACCCCAGGCCTGCTCTGGCTGTCCCAGGAAATCATTGCACTGATGCCAGCTCATAGAGAAAACTAGGCTTAGTAGATTTAGTTCAGGAACCCAGAAACATCTAATTGTTTTTAAAGACTCCAACCAAGACTACTAAAATGTTTTAGAATTTAAGATAATAAAGCTCATGTAAATGAGCTGATTTCTTGTAGCCGGGTTAGGAGCTTCTGGTATGCATGAAAGAAGAGCAGCTTTAGTTCGCAAAGGCAGTATCATGCCACTTACTTGCCAGAATCATTCTTTGCACAGGGAACATTCCGATTGTAAAAGGCTGCAGATGCATTGGGTGTCCCCTTATTCTGATGCATGTCCCCGTGAGCTTGGTAGACTTTTGATTCTGTTCTCTAGAGATGAGGAAAAGGGACCCAAAGCTGTGATTGTCCTGGCATGTTCACGGTGATTGTACACATTATGTCTTTATTCTGATATTCGCCAGTTATAGTTGTTCACCGTTGACATTATGTTCAAATACAAGTGATCCAACAATCCTGATAATTTGATATCTAAAACAACAATCTCTGATTTTTAAAGTCATTTATGCATTAAGCCTGAGTCCGAAGTGAATACTTGCTGATTTCTCTTCAATGTTTCTTTAACCCTCTTGTTTCTTCCTCTTTAAGAGGTGTGTGATTTACATGTTTCTGGGAGTCTTGGTAGAGGCAGAGTCAGCAAAGCATCTGTCCCGTAGATGGTAAGCAGGCTGAAGGGGACATCCCTGCAACTGTAACCATAGTTCTGATGGCGAAACTAGAACCTGCATGAAATCAGGATAGTAGGAGCGGTTGAAATGCCAGGAAATGAAAGCTCCAAGAGGCAACATTTAGACATTCGAAGCTCGATGGAATTGTAATGGGTCATAATAGGCACTGCCAGGATAATCCTAACCTTGATGTCCAAGACCCTTGGTTCTCTACTTTTTGAGTGATCAGAGTGACACAAGAAAAAAAAAAAACAAGCTGTGTTTTAATCCTTTGACTTGGAAAATACTGGCAGGATGTGAAAGCATGCATCCGTCATCTATTGTGAGCCATATTTGGAGAGTCTATAGCTGAGCTAGCAGGGCTACATGGTAGGTGACTGTAGAAGGACCCAGGAAGGGGTGGTTGGTGACACTCAGAGGACTTGGGAAGGCTAGTGGGTGGCCATCAGAGAACCTGGAAAGGGTGGTAGGTGACTGTCAGAGTATCAGGAAGGTCAGTGGACGGCAATCAGAGGCCCCAGAAAGGAGAGTGGGTGAACTTCGGAGGAGCTGGCAAAGGTCCTATGTGGCCACTGGAGGATCTGGAAAGGTCAGTGTGTGGCTATCAGAGGACCTGGGAAAGTTGGTAGGTAGCTGTGGGAAGACCTAGAAAGGACAGTGGGTGCCATCCATTGGAGGACCTGAGAAAAGCAATGGTAGCTATTAGGGACCTTGGGAAGGTCAGTGTGTAGTCAATGGAGGACTTGGAAAGAGTGGTAAGCAGCCGTTTGAAGACCTAGGAAGTTTAGAAGACATTGTTGTTATTTTGTTTTGTTTTGCTTTGTTTTTTATTTTCCAGTGGCTCATAGAATGTCTCCTGTGCTGTGTTGTCGGTTTCTGGGCTCATTTCTTTCCTGCCCTTAGCTCAGGTTGTTTCTCTGTGGGGTACACTTGCCATTTGGATTGGGAAATTATTTGTTTTCCAGGACATTTAGCATCCTTTGATTCTTCTTCTAAAAGTCCCAATTCAAAAACTCCACCATTCTCTCCAAATGCCATCTCCTGGGGGGAGGAGACGGCAGGTGGTAGCCCGAACTGAAAATCATTTGAGTGCAAAGAAACACTAAAATTAAAACCAGTGACATCAAAGTGGGATTCTTTTTTCCGTGTATGACACTATTTCCCATGAGACATAGGGACCCAATGCTGCAGTAGCAAGTCTGTGGGTAGATTCAAGAAAAATTCAGTTCTGCAGTGTTGCAGGGAGATCGTTATATGGGAAGGACTTTTTAAAACACAGCTCTAGTCATTAAAAAGTTTTGATCTACTAAATAAAAGAGTATAAAATCTTAAAAATCTGAAAGAACCCACAAAAATATGGAAAATAAGATGCAGTATATGCGTGGTAAATGGTACGTGCTCCTCTAACTTAGGGAGGGCAAACAGTGTCTCTCTGTAGGATGTATGGGGGAGTCATTCAACTTGCCCGGTCATGGCTCGTGGCTGCATGACTATACAATGGAGTCTCGTGTCTGTTTATGCAGGAGTTAGAGCAGAGTTGTTTGAGTCCCTGTATAAGGAATCAGAAAAAGTTACGTCCTTTACAGATCCACGTTTGAAAGGAACTTGGATCCTAATGAAGCGGTTCAGGCTTGCTATAGCTGGAAAGAGAGCTGCTCACAAAAGGGAAGTTTGGCATGAAATTTTCTCAAGATGTGAACTTCAAAAAGGGTGCGCTGGGGTCCAATAGGATGGGGATGGATGGGCCAGGGGACTGTGGTAGAATTACCCTCTCCTCCTCCCACTCTGGCCTACTCTGACTTTCTGCTCCCCTTCTCAGTGCTCCAGCCATCTCCCTTCCTGCTGCCTCACCCCCTTCCTCTCTACTCCTCTCTTCCCAACTCCTATCTCCCCCTTTCCCCCACTCTCCCACCCCCTTTTCTCCTCTTCCCCTCATCTTGTCTCCTCCACCCCCTGCTCTTCCTCCTCTCTCCCCGTGTTCCTCCTCCTCCTCCCTCCCCGTGTTCCTCCTCCTCCCTCCCCGTGTTCCTCCTCCTCCCTCCCCGTGTTCCTCCTCCTCCCTCCCCGTGTTCCTCCT
>NC_022013.1:74287105-74301964 GCF_000317375.1 Microtus ochrogaster
CTCCCCGTGTTCCTCCTCCTCCTCCCTCCCCGTGTTCCTCCTCCTCCCTCCCCATGTTCCTCCTCCTCCCTCCCGTGTTCCTCCTCCTCCCTCTACTCTTCTCCCTTCTCGTACCTTCCCTCCCCTCTCTTTCTCCCTGTCCCGCATCCACAATGCCACACCCACTCACTGTGGTCTGTACAGCTCACAAGAATTATCACAGAGTACCTTTTCAGTCAGTTCATTACCAGAGAGTTGGCCCCAATTAAGGTCCCCAACTGTGATCAAGATGAAAATTCCAAACTCTCCTTGATCACAGTTCTGGGGACTTACTACTGCCCAAGTCCCCAGTGACCAAGAAAGTGTTAGTGGATTGAAGTTTAGGATGAAGGTAAGTGGCCCCTTGAGGAAAGTAGAAGATTTGGGGGGAATTGATGAAGAATTTTGGTCTAAAACTAACCACAGACTTGAAATACAAAGAAACCTCACTTGCAATCTATATGGACTTCAAGAAGGGAAGAGTCTTTCTTTGCTTTTGCGTTCAAAGCCACTGCAGGCACATGGAAGATCTGGTCACAAAAGTTACCCCCAGACACAGAAGTAACTGAGAAAACCTCTTCTTCTGACATATTATTTTCCAAACTTATTCTTAGTCTGGGAGTTATGCTGTGTAATCTACAGCAGTACATGGAATGGTAACACCACAGACTGAGCGATGATGGTGAATTCTCCATCTTTCTATGAGCTGGTGGAATTTGCCGACTAAACTCGGGATGTAATTAAAGCCCATAGAAGCACTTCTCGTACTTTTTTGTTGCAAATTGATAGGATCTCCTTTGTCTGTGATGTTAGTGAGATTGCTCTGTAGTTTTTAATTTATCAGGTTAAGAAGCACAATTAAAATATCTTGAAAAAGATCATAACCATCTTTGGGGTTGTCCCTGGCACGTCGATAAAGGGATCAGTGTGTTTAATAATTACCTTCTTTGCTGCTCATTTGTTCTGTTTGTGGCTGAAGTGTTAATAAATACCTTGCACCATTCCAGTGGGAAAGGCTTCCTGCTTAATTAATAAACTCGGAAGAATCCGTAGCATACTGAAGCTCGTCTCTCTTGTTAGTGTTGCCTGCATCAAAAGAAAAGCCTGTCTTGTCAGCACGTCTGTAACTGTCACGGTTATGAGTTATTAAGAAACATCTTACAAAATGCTGGCTTTGGATAGGAATTAAAAAAAAAGATCTTTACTTTTTTTTAATAAATAATTATCTTGAATGTTAAGTAGGAAGAAAACCTCCTGATGATAAACAGGAATTGATTCTGTTAAAGAAGATGCTTTCCTGGAAACAGCTCTGTAAAGGTTCACTGGGGACCAAATTGGCTTTGAGCTGTCTTTATTTCTAACCATTTTTCTCCTATATTCCAATCACCCGGGCTCTTTTTGGGCCTCCATCCTAGAGACACGGAGAAGGCCATGAGCATCTAGCATCTGCTCGCCACTTAACTATTCATTAATAAATGTCAAGTTCCTGACAAACATTTTGATTTACATGAGAATTGAATGCAGCAATGAACTTAAGAGCACATCATGGCAAATGTAAGCTTCGCACAGACAAGCTCCGCTTGTGAGTGTGCGCATTTGATAAATATTTGAGCACCTACTCTTGCGGTGTGTGTTGTAACAGTGAATGCAATCAGGCCCCTGGTCTGTAGCCACATGTCTGTCCTGGGAGGTTTAAATTACCAATCTGAGGTGCTGCTTTTTGTTCGAATTTGGAAGGAGAAACAGGGTCAGAGGATGATCTACAAAGTCTGTTTCTGTACAGCGTGTGGAAGTCTATCCCATTTCATTCGGTCTGAATGGCTGAGGCCACTGACTTTTCTGGTATCCTTGAGAATCTGAAAGTACTAATATCTGAATTCTGCGGGTGGGAGGGGAGATATTCCATAAGCCACACAGCTCGAGGGGTTACCTCAATCTTAGTCCTGCAATAAGTGGAGATAGTAAAGTACAAAAATTCTCTATGTCGTGTGGCCAGACAGATGGTTAGGGAAAAGGGTGGAATATGTATTTCCAATTTCCTTGCTAAGCTTCTTTCATCATGTTCCTAACTTCACAAGTCAGACATTAGATGATCAAATAAGACACCCATAAAGTCCTCTTGGACCTAAAGCGGTTATCCTACAGTATTCTTTACACAGGAGTCAAAGATACTTTGGAAACAGCATTTCTTGCCTGCCTTGGTTAAGTCTCAGATTGAAGATCGCCAGTCTCTCTCTGCATCAAAGGCCAGGTGAGGGCTGGGTCTACGGAGAGCATCTTCCACTGTAAACGGACTGATTTAACATAGGGCAGCCGCTGTGTTAGGGCTAAGCTCTGCCCTTCTCGTCACGCCGTTTAGTTTCCCGTGTCTTTGAGAACATGTCAGTGTATGCGGTTCTGCTAAACAGCTGTGATACAATAAACAAGATGATCCAAAGGAGGAAAAGAAATATGCTGGGCCCTTTGGCTGGTCAGGGTAGATTATACGTTGATTCTGAGGAGCTCTGTGCTTGATCTTCGAGGAGAAGAAAGGAAGTCCACGTGTCTGGCAAAGAGTGAGCCCGGTGATTGAGTGTAGCGGGGAGCAGTGTCAGTGCTCTGTGTGCTTTCCGGTGTTTCTCTGCACTGAACCCGTCTGGGCAGATCTTAGGAACTCTCCTGTTGGAATGCTAGACAGGCAGATGCTGTTGGAGACCACACCCCTGAAGGTTCACCTAGGGGAAAATGCTGCAGCTAATTGAACACCTTGTCAGAAGGCACGTTCTCGTTGCCTAACATGGACATTGGCAAAAACAGTCTATGAGACCACAAAGACATGATATTGAAGCATCTCTTTACAGTTGGTGTACTGGTCTTTGCCTAGGCAGGATTGGGAAATTAGTCGTCTAGTTTTGTATGCATGTTTCCTACGTGTGTGTGTGTCTGTGTGTGTACCACTGGTGCTGCTGTTACCTATGGAGACCAGAATACGGTGTCAGATAGATCCCCTGGGACTTGAGGTAAAGATGGTTGTGAGCTATTTTGTGGATGCTGGGAACAAATTCTGGCCCTCTGTAACAGCAATTAGTGATTTTAACCACTGAGCCACCTCTCCACTGCATCAGCCTTATATTTTGATAAGCGAACCTATGTAAGCATCCATATCAAGCTGTTTAAGTGTAAATCATGGCGACAAGGGTTTAAATCTCGCGTTGGGGTCACCAGGTCTGCATGGGAAACAAACTGAATGAGTCATCTCTCGGGCTTCCCTGAGCTTGTCTTTGTTCTCGCTTTCATCGCTCTGGAGAGTTAGTTTATTCGGGAAATTCATACTGAGCAATCTTGCAGAAATGCATGGATGGTTTAAGAGATGAGTCAGGGAGGGAGGGAGAAGGCACTGCACACCCAAGTGTAGGACCGTGCACTAGCATGGCTTGTTTGGGGAAGGGGGCATGGTAGTGGGGACACAGAGGTATGATAATGCTTGCAGGTGACTCAAATCTAGATTCTGCACCCAGTGGCTGAGTGCAGATCCTACAAGGAATGCTTTAATCATGTGACCTTGGATGTGTTTGGTCCTTACTTTTTTCATATGTAGAGTGGGAAAGACACTAGAATATTCTCCATAGAGAGTTAAATGTTCGTTGTCATTTTCTTACTCCTTGGCTGAACCTGCTCATGTTTGCAGATACAGCTCACAGCCCCTCTATTCGCCAAAATTCCTGGCCAGCTTGGCTTCCAGCATTACTCAAGGGGAAAAGCCACAAAAGCCTTTGTGACATGGCTGTCCCATGAGCCAGCTGCCAGGCTGCACAATTCCCTTCATCTGCTCTGCTTCTTCACCATTCTCCGAGGCACCACAAGAAGGGTCTTCTTCAGCGTCAGTGTTTTTGCCCTTCCTTCTGTTTGAGTTGCTGTTTCCTGGGGTCTCAGTCTATCCTGGCTCCTGTAACAATAATACCATAGATTCAGCGTACATCTAAGGAACTGGGAGGTCTAACATCAAAGTGCCTGGGCCAGTCTGCTAGATCATAGGCATGGGGGAATTCAGGAGAGAGATCTCTGAGGTCTCTTTAACTAGGGAATTAATCCCATTCATGAAATTCCACCACTTTTGAGACTGAACAAACCCGATGACCCCACTTCTGAATATGGTCTCATTAGAAATTGAGATTCCATCATATCAATATGGGAAATATACCAGTGTTTGGTCTGCAGCATTTAGATATAGGCATGTACTCTTGGCTCATTAGAATATCTGCCAAGTACCATGTACATGTACCAAGTACCTCCTTTCCACAGTGCATCCCTGAGGACCATTTCACCCCCAATAGTGAGGACATTCTGCTGCACTATTGGCTTAGTGTCTGTCTTTATCTTTATTCCCTGACCCCAGTGTAATCCACTGAAGGACCCAAATTCTGTCTTTGCTATATTCCTAATGCTTGTCATATAAAAGACACGCTACAGAACTGATTAGTGGGGTGCCACAGTTTTGTTTTTATATGTTCTCCTCTTCTTCCTTTTTATCAGTAAGAGAAAGGTAGATGGGGTCCTTAGTGTGAAGGACTCTGTGGGCTCACAAGAGCAAGTGACAAAGCTAAGAAGATGGCATCCTTTCTTACTACAGATCTTCACGGGGAGAGACACGCATAGGGGGAGGGAGGAGGGGGAGACCACTGGTTGAGCTCTGGCTGGAGACATTAAGAGCTTGAAACAGGCAATATGATAGAGAAGAGGAAAAATGGGTGAAAAGAGTTAGGAGAAACGTCAAAGAAAACTTCAAACTTTAAATTCTGTTATTTAAAGTTATATATTTTTTAATTGAAACATTCAGAATTGTTGGTGATGCTGATTGTGTGTGTGTAGGGGGGGAGAGGTATATTTGGAATAAGTTTACAGAGAGAAGAGCTCTATTATAGATAACCAGAGTTGTCTATGGGATATTTAGGTTTGACTGAATGGCAAGAGGCTGGGAATGAAATGTGTATCTCTGAGGAAAAGGTGAGCTGGCCGTGTAGATGCTTTACACCCATGGAGATGGTCACGGGGTGTGTGGAGAAAAGCCATCGTGTGCATGCATGGGAAGACTGCCACAAAGGGAGGCAGAAAGACCAGAAGAAAGATGGGGGCAGCACCTGTCCACGGGGACTGTTGGGGGAAGGACATGATGCCCCAGACTAGACAGAAAGACTCCAGGAAAGCAAGCAGAATGTGAAGGGAAGCCAGGCTGTGGGAGGGGGCAGTCAGGTGAGAGAGAAGATTCGGGCTTCAAAAGACAAAGGGCTAGAACGAGCAGGAGAGCAGCTCATATTGCCATGTTCTTCTTAGGCATCGAGGTGGGCAGGGAGACAGAAAGACATGCAGAGTAAATAGGTGTTGGTGAGGAACCAAAGCGGAGGGGGGGATTTGACGAAATGAAGGGACCACGGGAAGAACCTGAGAAAGATTGATACATGGCAAAGGGGCTGCATAGAAAATGTATGGAAGAAAGCCCATGAGGGGGCTACAGCAGGAAGGTCAGGCTGACTCATTGGTAAGGCTTTTTTGGGATGAGGAAATAGGCTGCTTCCTCGTAAAGAAGTGGGAGAGCAGCTGGATATGTTCCAGTACAGGTGAGAAGGGGAAAGTAGTTCATGGACATTTATTGTTTAAATATAGGATCTGAAAACATAAATGAAAAACAGTCATCTTAGAAAGAGATTCAGGCAGAGGAAGTGTCCGTTCATGAAAGGCTGTGTACTTGAGTACCTAGTCCTGAAATAGGGTCTCAAACACACCATATGACAAGGCTAGCTTAGAACTTGTGGCCATACTGCCTTCACCTTCCAGTCGCTGGGGTGGTAGGAATGAGCCACCAAGACCAGTTTTTGCTTTGCCGGAGATGAATCCCAGGCCTTTGTGCATTCTAGGCAAGTGTTGTAGCACCTGAGCTGCATCTGCAGACTTTGGGAACTCTGTTTTAGATCCTGCATTGAAGAACGCCCATGAAGAATCCATGTTAGATGAGGGCATTGAACTCTTAATGCGTAACTCAAGACTATATAGCTACTAAGTAGCTATGGTTACATTGAAACCACTTTTCCTTACCCTTAATCCATACTCTTGGGAACTCTGCCGAGTTGTACTTCCCAAAGTATCAATGCCTCCTAAGCCAATAACGCATCATCTTAACATGTGTACACATATCCACCCCCTTCCCCTGCCAGTCATCAGGCTGGAACCCAGCCTTCCAGCAATATGCTCCTTCCTTGCCTTGCCTGCCCCACATGGCCACCATTGCAAGACTCAGTCTGGTTTAAATTGACCCTCACACGGGCTTCTCTCCAGGATGAGCCCTGTTGCAGGCTGTGTATCTGCTCATATTCATGAAGTGAGCCAGCATGAGACCATGGCATCCTACGGACTGAGGGCATTAGCACTATAAGGCTGAAGCTGCCACTGTGTCCGAGAGGCAGAGTTGAACTAGATACTCCCTGGAATGTAGCACTTAGGGCTGTCAAATGACCCTCCTAGATGGCCCTTTTCCATTTAACTTAAAGTTAAAAGGACCCGTGGAAATGCTTAATTCACCAAAAGGGATGTGATGGAAATACGTTAAGCAAATGTAGCTTTATTGGGTCTTAGGCGCTGTGAGTTCTTACGTGATATAATCAGTTCATAATTGAGAGTCATAAACGTCTTAGTTATGTATGAACAGCATTTTATTTATCCCGCCTGTGTCTCAGTGTGGGTTTTGTTGTTCTTTTGAATTATAATTTTGAAAATATTGTAATCTCATATATACTCGTATAACTACTCATGACGTATAATCACAGGCGTTGCTGACTTTGGATTAGCATGTGGTGTAGAACATCACACCCCATCCAGCATGCCTTTGCGTTTATGCCCCCCTCCCGCAAGTGAAAAAGAAGTTCGAATACCTGAACCATTCCTGCCCTCTCAATAATGCCCTAAATACAATGCTCATGGGCATCCCTTCCCTCTCTAATTTGATTTTTGTGAGACAAGGAATAAATGAGACATTCACTTGGGCATTTCTGTCTTTCACGAAACCTGAGCCATTGTGGAGGGAACACTTAAGAAGCTTGGGGGGCCGCCTCTGTGGGAGCAGCCACCTCCCGAACATCTCCTCCTCCCCTCTGTCGCCCCCAGGCAATGTGCCTGCATTTGTGAGTGCAGATTTATAGTTTATCTTTATCTCTGCCTTCATCTGTAGGTAGCTATTACAGCTGCCTCGCCTGGATATTGTTTGGGCCTGATAGATCTGTCCGTAGTTCATCAAAGGGGAGCCGAGTGCCTAAAAGCCATCGGGTCCAGCTGAGGATGAAATACGAGCCATCAGCCTTGGTAATGGCTGTAAAATTTCATAATTACACGGCCTTTATTACGTTGCATAATGATCCTGAAGCAGTATGGAACAATTAATTAAGATTTTCAACCGTGGCTCTTTCAGAAATTAAAAGGTGCTGGGAGCTGAGAAATGGGGCTCCGTCTTGCCCTGGAAGCAGCAGGGATGGATGCCTAAGGAAGGCTCGGCCGCATACTTCTTTTTCCCTAAGAGGAAGCATCTCTTGGTTACGGAACACACATTAGTACCCTCACCCGTTTCCCAGCCTTTATCTCAACTTCAGAGCCGATATTTTTTAAAAGGAACGGGATTTTAAAAAAGTACCCAAGATCTATAAAAAGCTCCCCAACTTCCCTTTTCTCTCCTTTGAAAAATTCTATTCTGCCGGCTGCTGGAGTCATTTATCACATTTATGGTTGTTCCTCTCTGCACATTAAATAAACGCAGGCCCTGAGATAGGGGCTCAGTTAACTGCCTCCAACAATGCACCGACCAAGGGGTTTCTCTTACACTCTTTCCTATTGAGGAACTAAAACATTCTTCTAAGATCTCCACACTTTGGACAGCCATTTCCAAAGGAAGGCTTTACTACTTCCCTTTATTGTATTGTGGATGCAGCATGCCACTTTGTATGTGTATCAGTTATTTTCTTCATAATCTTATCTTTGCACTCTTTGAAGAGGAATTAAACTTGGGAAGAGCCAGTGAGAGCTACTAGAACCTAAAAGAAAGAAAAGAAGGAAGGAAGGAAGGAAGGAAGGAAGGAAGGAAGGAAGGAAGGAAAGAAGGAAGGAAGGAACTAGGAAAAGTATAGGTGTATACGCATGTGTATACATACTAAAACATATGTGAACAATGACCTTTGTTTATGGGTATGCATGTGCATACTTACATATATGTGAATAATGAGCCATTGTTGGCTTTCTTTTTGAAGTCAAGAATATTGTGATTCACTTCAAGGTGGTTTTGAGGAATAAAATCCCAGTCAGAAGATCGTGAAAGCAGGCCCAGTATTTGTAAGGCCTGGAGTCTAAACCTCATGCCAGACTTTCCTCAGCCTTAGACAGGCTGTAAGGGTGTGCCTTCAGTGCTGGCGCTGATGGAGATGGGAAACAACGCATCCCGACCTCACGATCTGCAGAGAACTCCCGCGTATTTGTTCCCATCAAGTATTATTGTTTTTAAATTGACAATCATCACATACCGTTTTAGGGATCTAAATATTTCATGGGAGACTAAAACTTCCCTGGGGTCTCCCCAATAATAAACTTTCGGCAGGGGAAAAAAAAATGGAAAGGCTGATGTACTTCACGGAGGCGCCTGCTGCCCTAAGTGAATTCTCTTGTTGAAGTGCTCAGTCCCTTCGTACGAATTTTCTGATCCGCTGTCATTCGCATTCACACACCGAGTGTCACTGCCTGCAGAACACTTGTCATTCTTTAATGGAAACAAAACAGTCCTTGCAGCCAGAGCCACAGTGTCATCTCACAGCCCCTTGCTGTGTTGGCAATAGTGGAATGACAGAGAGGCCCTCGGTAGGGGTAATTAAAATGTAAATATTGATATTTTATTATTTGAAATTACTTTCCAGTGCGGCATTTAATATCTCTCCATCTGTGCGACTCTGTTTAGCGGTCACTTTACTGCAGCTCTGGGAGCCTGAGCAGCGGCTTGATCCCCGTTATGTCAAAATGCTTGTTGCTGCTTAATTTTGATATCTAATTAAGTGGAAAAGTACAGTCCACACTGTAATCCATGGCATCTTAACCAGCTGCTTGGGTATATTTAGAATTAATCTCCACTATGGAATCATCCTAATGTATGCAATTAAGAGTCTGCCGATGGCTAATTAGGTGTATTAGGATCAGGCGGTGGGTTTTTTTTTTCCTCCCTCTCTACGTTTTTCCCCCCTTATCCTTTTGGACCACTGCCGACATAAGAGTGTCTGCCTCCAGAGGTGTTCTTAATGCCACTCAAATCAAGTTAGGAGATGACACAAGTTCCTAATAGATTCATCTGCGTGCCCTAAGCCAGAGTGTCGTCCCTGTATTTTCCTTGAGTCAACCTTGTGTGGGAGGCCCTAGGAATTCCTAGGGGTTATTGACAGGATCTTGGGAGGCCCTACAAGGAACTACAGAGGACAGAGATAGGCTGCATGGATAAAATCATTTTCCAGCAGACCAAAACAGGAGGCTGGGAGAAGGATTTGGGGGCTCTTGTTCCTGTAAGGAGGAGGGGGGTAGCAGTTGCCTGTGCTGGCATCTACATGTTCCAGCCCACTTGTGAATGGGGGAGTTTCTCTGGGAATTAGTGCAAGAGGTTTAGGTTTGCATCTCACCCATCCGGGTCAGATATGGCAAGTACACATTCACTGCTAAAGAAGGCACTCACCCTCTGACGCCAAGGACTCCCAGGACCTGTGCTTTCTCTTGATTTTCATTGTTTCCTTTTCATTCGGTCAGTTATCCAATCTGAGAACAGTCAGAGAGGATAAGGCAGAGCCAGGGAGGAATTGAAGGGGCTGCTCCTATTGTCAGTGAGAAGATAGCTGGTAGCCTCCCCCTGGAACCTATGCCAAGTCATAAAGACCTAGCTGTGCCTCAGCCAGCAACACCGGCCACGAAGTAGGGAATACACATTCGTGAGCACACCTTCACTAGTCACAGAGGCATTGTGCCGCAGCCAGACTCCAAAGTGAAACCCCAGAGGCAGGAGCACAGAAAGACTGTTTTTCCAGCATGTCTGGAGTGCAAATTACAGCCAGATCGCTCAGGATCTATGCAGACCATCTCACCTCGTATTTAAATGCGGAGATTTGTGGCACCAAGCTATAATTCCATGCCTGTGACGTGAGTCTCACAACTTGCTTCCTCTACATAGTTGCACGGGTACCTGTGACACATTGTGCATAGTGGCCCATGCTGCAGATTCTCTGGTTGCATTTATGCACAAGGCCTCCTGTTTTATTTTTTCTTTCTGTCTCTCCTCTGTTTCCTTCTAGGTTATAGATCAGAGCACTATACAGTGTCTCTTTTAGGAAAAGCAAGGGAACACATGAAGGAGGTTCTGTCTATTTATTTTCCTGCTTTCTGTGTAACAACCAAAGTGAGAAAGGGGAGGATTCAGATGCTAAGGGGATGAACATCAGCTTTCAATACTTAGGGCCCTTTCTGGATTGCGTCTCTATAGCAAGGAGGAGATTAGGTACGTTTGAAAAGATTTGCAGCTGTTTTATTTAAAAAATAATGTAGGGGTTATTTACGAGTGTCTCTCGGAGATCCCAACTCTTGCTCATTTTAGTGAATGTACACATACTAATTTTTTTTTAAAATTTATGACTGGTAGATGGATACCAATTTTCAAGTTTGCAGTTGCACTCATATGAAAGAAATGCCTCTGGCCCCCCTAATTGCTACATCATTCTGCGGCCTCTGTGAAGATGTGTGGCTTTCAGCCCCGGAAGAACTATGACAAAGGGATTTATTTAACAAGACGCCATGGCGTTCAGTGAGCTCCCCAGACTTCATTAGTCAGCAGAATGACGACCTTTTATGGGCTTCTTAGTTAACTTTAATCCTAAAACAGATGGAGGCAGGAGGAACTGGGATTGTAAAGTTCTCTTTTCCCTTTAGTTTTCTCTTTTGTGACATCCAAGTAAACGAATGTGTAACCCTGTGTCCCTCCATAGCTTATCCCCCAACTTATCCAATGTGTTAAATATGCTTTTAGAGTTTTAATACGAGAATATCATTTTTGGGCGCATGTAACAGAAACAAGTAGCCAGGGCTAAGGTGCAGATTTCTCCTCGATGTTGACTGCTTCTAAGTAGAGCAGTTCTCTTTACAAGTTCTTATTAATTTGACATATGGGGAAGAGAGAAGCACATATATGTATATATAGACATGCATATATATTAATTAAATTATATTTTGAAGTTAGAAACACAGTGGGAAAAACAAGTCTTGGAAATAACAAAGACTTTTAAAAACTACCAGTAATTTTTTTGTCGTTGATCTTGAAAATTAACCCCAAATTAGGGTTGACTCTTTACTGATTCTAAGGAGCTTTCAAAGCATATCGAACTCTCACAGACATGTGAGTGGTGATGTGTTATTATTAATAATTTTTTGGTTAGCTGACTAAAACTTTGGATGACTGCAGAAGCATGTTTTTGACGCTACAGTTTACTTTTGCAAAATCCACCCATTACATTGTATTTTTTAAATCCAAACTCATTTTTAATTACTAAAATAATTAGTAGAAAAGCAATCAATATTTATAAAAAATTAATATGAACATGTTGCTTTAATGTTAAGGTTTGGGGTACCCTGTGTGGTTTCCTCTAGGTCCTATTAGATTTCTTATAGATTTAGAATGTTTCTATTTTATTTCCTAGGTATTCTTGTATGGTGTATACACAGTGATATTTGTTCTTACAAAGGAAGTTGTTCTTCCAAGTTATGTCCTTTCTTCTTTCCCTCCCCACTCTCTCTCTCCCTCCATCTCTACCTCCTTATCTCCCTTCCTTCCTCCTTTCCTTCCTTCATAGATGTGTGTGCCTGTGTGTGTGTGTGTGTGTGTGTGTGTGTGTGTGTGTGTGTTGTATGTGGATGGGCGCACATATACAATAGCCATAGGAGGATGCTGGTGTCCTTCTTTAGAACCTGATGCTTTATTCCTGTCATCTAAGTTTCCTGTCTAAGTCTGCAGCTTGCTATTTTCACCTAGCTGACCAGCAACCTCAGCAATCCCCCTGCCTCAGCACTCACAGTGGTAGGGTTACAGGTGCACACCCCAGCATGCCCAGCTATTATGTTGGTATTGAGAACTCAAACACATGTTTTCATGCTGGTACAGGAGCGTTCTTACCCAATGAACCATCTCCTCGGGCTCTCAAAAATTATTTTCTAAGGAAGGCTCTGCGTCCTGTTTGGTAAGATGAAGACTGTCTACAGGTCATTTAAATTACACCAACACCTTTTCCAGACATAGTGGACAGAACAGGGCAGAAGCGACAGCTTTGCTGTCTGCATATGTCTAATTCACTGCTTTATAGTGGGAAGGCCACTGGCTTTACACATGCTCTTCGGTAGCTCCTGCACTGAGCTAAGTATATGTGACTGGATGAGCACTTGCCCAGAGAAGCCCAGTGTTTCAACATGGACTGGGAGGCACAGGACAGATGTGCACATGCCAGATGTGCATCTCCGTGCTGCTTCCTCTTGTCTTCAGAAAGAAGCAAAGGGTAATCCCCGAAGCCTAGTGTCCTGTGTTTTGATGATGACTTTTCCTTCTTGTCCTCCTCTTCTTCTCCTTCCGCCTTCTTCTCTTCTTACTCATCCTCCTTCTCTTCTTCTTTCTCTTCTGTAACATGAGCGGCCTGGCTTGTTTGTTTTTGGGGTTTTTGTCTCCCTCAGTATCCCGCAACTGTTGAGCCCCAAAGAAAATCACACATAGGTCTCTAGAAGTTATAAAATTAATTGAGCCATTAGCTCTAGACTCTCACTGGCTAACTCTCACATCTTGATTAACTCATTTTTCTGATCTATGTTAGCCATGTGGCTCAGTACCTTTTTTCAATGAGGCAGATCACATCCTGCTGCTTCAGTGATCTGGGCAGGAGTGGGAGGAATCAACTTTTTCCTTCCCAGAATTCTCCTGTTCTCATTACATCATTTCTACTTCCTGTCTTGTTTTTCCGCCTATATTTCCTGCCTGGCCAGTCAGTGTTTATTTATAACATGATTGACAGAATACAGACAATTCTCCCACACTCTTCCTCTTCCTCCACTTTTCCCTCCTCTTACTCCTCCTTCTTGCTTCTTCCTCCTCCTTTTCTTCTTCTTTTTCCTCCTCTTCTTCCTTCTCTTCTTCCTTCTTCTTCCTCCTCCTCTTCTTTCTTCTTCCTCCTCTTCTTTCTTCTTCCTCCTCTTTTTTCTTTCTCTTTCTGGATCTTCTTCTTCCTTGTTTAATGTGGTAGATATTATCATCGTCACCATCAACGAAGACTTGGTCATTTTTAGAAAGTAAGATGGAAAGGGTGAAATAAGCTCAGATTTTGAAATAAATTCAATGTTATACCAGAAAATTCAAGTTTTGTCCTACTGGAATTCTGCAAGCTAAGGGAACATTTTTTAAAGGTCATTATTATTTATGTTTTATTATCTTTTTGTAAGCACACAAAATAACTGCCTTCTTTGTGACCTTTTCATATATCATTCTTTGCTCACATTTACCTCCCTGATGCTATCCCTAATACCCCAATCCCACACCCAGTGAACACCCACTACCCCCAATCTGCCCCAAGAAAGCCTTTTTATCAGGGGAAAGCATATTTATAATATCTATTAAAAAGATGACTAAATAATCATGGATACGATCATAGAGATCAAATCCAAAGAGAGAGTGGAAGTCTCAATCAAAACTATGGAGGGACTGGAGGATAGACAGAAGGATGCGTACAACCAAGCCCTAAGTTTCCCTCCTCTGTGTTCATGTGTGCTGTTACCCATTCTTACATTGTCTGTGGTCTTTTCTGCATTGTGCTCCAGTCTACTTTCCCCTAACTATAAACTTTCAGGAGATCATGGCAGAATCCCACTCATTTTCTCTACTCTAAACTGCTGGTTGTACCGTAGTGCCTATGTAGATGCCCCAACTGTCAATGGCTATGACATTCCTACGAATAAAACCTCTAGAAACATAGTGATATGAGGTTTGTCAAAGAAGATTTCAGGGTCATCTCAGGTGACCTCACTGCAGATGAGGGCTAGAGGCAGTGTGGCATGTTCCTGAGTCTCATCAGTATCCAGGTGCGAGCTGTATCACTGGATCCTACGTCCTTCTGTCCCCAGTACCGTGTCCGTCTTCCATGCTCACTGTACCTCATTTCTCTGCTTCTTCATAACTGTAATTTTGCCACTGTTATGAATCATAGTGTGAATATCTGATATGCAAGGTATCAGATATGCAACTCCAGAAGGTGTCAAGACCCACAGGTTGAGAACTGCTGGTTATGGGCTTGTCTGCTATGGACTGGCCACCCAGAAGTGTTTAGGGAAAGGAAGGACTTCTAAAAAAAGGTTTGCGATTCCTAGAGAAATTCTTGGCATCCTTACTACAGTTTTATCTGCTCCGCAGCAGCTTCTTTCTCAAATTGAGGCTGTTGGTTGTACTCTTCCCACTACTGGCCAGGAGATGGTTCAGTCAGGGAGGAGCTTGCTGCACCAGCATGCGTTTGCTCCCTAGAACTCCTGTCAAATGCCTGGTATAGTTGTGTGAACATGTAATGTTATCATCAGGGAGACAGAGAGCGGAGGGCTACCTGGGGCTTATTTGGACAGTCAGTCAAGCCCCGTTGGTGAGAACCTGGTTCATGGAAATACTATGTCTCAAAAAGTAAGAGTGAGGAAGACATTACAAAGACCTCTGGCTCCCACATATATGTGTCGCCATATACACATACATGCACACACACACACACACACACACACACACACACACACACACAT
>NC_022013.1:74302064-74311230 GCF_000317375.1 Microtus ochrogaster
ACACACTCTCTCTCTCTCTCTCTCTCTCTCTCTCTCTCTCTCTCTCTCTCTCTCTCAGAGCCAAGGCTCAGATCTGTGCATTCTGTGAGTTATAGAACGAGTGATAGTCTCTGTCAATATGGGCAAAAAGCACTGACTTAACACACGAAATCGTATTGACTCAGGGTTCTGTGGCTGAACATCTACTGGAAGCTAAGACTGAACCATTACTCTTGCCCAGTTCCTGTAAATGTCAGGTTTACTTGTGCAGGGGCGCGAGAACCTGCCTGCTCTGCCTTCCCCAAACCAACTTTGTTTGCTGTCTCAGTGAGTCACTATAGGCCAATCACGACGGTGGCACGAGATGCTATTTGTTGAAAAAAATGTCAATTATCTTTATTTATTTTTGTTTTGTGGAATAGAGAAAGTGCCGTTCAAAACCCGAGGACAGGCAAATCAATGTCATGATTAACTGATGCTAACAAATATCCTGAGGATTGAAACGCTGGGCTTCCTGTTCCGAGCTAAGCATTTGACAGGGAAATGCCTAGCAGGGGTTAAAACCAAATGCCTGCACGGCAGCCTATTTCTGTCAACACTCTATTCAAGAAATAAACATTTATGCTTTCTGAAATGAAAGTGTATTTTTGAAGACTAGCCGTCAGATATTTTTTGCCCTTCACACTTTCAAATGCTTAGCCTTTTTGTACGCTGACTGTAAAGTGCATCGGTTTGCCAGGCTGAAAAAAAAATGTCCCCGACTAGTGCCTGTGGCACCACTATCAACTCCCAAAGTTTCCAGCCGAAATGGGCAAGAAGGTTGGCACAAAGCTTGCTTTCTGCAAGTCCACTACCTCAGGGGCAGCTACCTCTTGAGAAGCTTTTCAATCCTTCCAAGGGCTGTCATTCTCCACCGTCCCCTGGTGTATTTGGAGTGCAGATAAACACACAATTTAGCTGCGGGTCAGGGTAGAGAGCCCTTCCGCTGAGTGAGCTGCCCAAGATACAGTAAATGGCCCTGACTTCAGGACAGGCAGAGACGAAGAGAGATCAGACATGTCAGAGGTACCCATGGCAGGGGCTGTGACTGGGAGAGAAACATGTGCTGTGGTGTTTCCAAAGCTGGAATAGGGCTTTGCAAACTGTAACCTGTCACATAGCCAAGATTAACATCCGGGGATGCACGGCCCGTGAATTTCAGGGGACACAATGTCAAGCCCCATTTCATTTCACTGGGGAGAAAGGTGTCCTGCCAAAGACAGCTCTATGTTCTAGATGACAAGAACTCTACGTTGTAGCCTGGTTGCTATAACACACCAGCAAATGCCTGGTAAGGACACAAACAAGTAATTATCGTTTGGACACAGTAGCTGAGCGCCAACAGCACAATCACGTCTTTAAGAAATCCTTAAAGTCAGCTTCATAATGGCAGCGTTTTCCTTTAGGCTCATCATTCAGGTGTCTGTGCTTCTTTGCTCACGGCTCTTGAGAAAGATGCGATTTCATCCATGTGTCTTCGTGGAATGGCAATATAGCCAGCCATCCTCAAGGGAGGGGAAAAAGATATTTTTTTTGAAAGTCAGATGTTAGTGGTGCAGGGTAGTAATTCTAGCACTCAGTGGACAGAAGCTAGAGGATCATCACCGTGAGGCCAGCTTGAGCTATGCAGGGTTATCAGTGGGAGATCAGCCTGAGCTATGGAGGATCATCACTGTGAGGCCAGCCTGAGCTATGTAGCAAGTTTAAGGTCAGTCTGGACCACACCAAATAAATAAATAGATAAATGAATAAATAAATAAGAAAGGGAAATAAAATCTCTATTGCAGATTGGGGTCCCTTAGGTGGGGCAATAGGAATGTTTTGTACAAAGTCTGAGTGCCTCCCTATGTCCGGGTGAGGAAATTCTTTCTGCCAGTTTCTGGATTGCAAGGGTGAACTTGTAAAGGGATAAATTGTGAGACACTGATTTTTCCAGCCGGAAGACGTAGAGGCCCTGATGGCCTTACTCTTTAAAGCATGGATTTTGTGTTTTCTCCCGATGCTTGTGTGAAAATTGTACTGCTTCAACAAAGTGAGGGGGAAAAATACTTCAGGAGGTCAAACAAGAAAGTTGTCAAAGCTTTGTGTTTGAAAAAAAGAAAAACACCTTTTCTTTACCTTTCTTTTTTGTTATTTCAGAGTAAAATAAAGGGGGAGAGTTAGGTTTGCAGAATAGATGAGCACAGACACAGACACAGATCCGTCAACACAGAGGAAACAAATGGCAGAACCAACCTTTAAAAATGAAATTTTATTGCTTTTGCTTAATTAAACCCCAAAGAAATGTCGCAGACATTGTTGCTGTTGAAAAAAAAATGTTAATTTGTAAATCACAGGGACAAAGCGGCCCCGTGCAACTTTAAAGTTTCGGCACACGTAAATGTCGATAGCGCGCCTTCTCCATCATCAGCACTAAATTCACATTGACGCCTCTTTTCTTCTCTGTATTGATCCTTCCATGAGAACGTAGATTTGTATCTGTTAATTAATGCGTCCTGAAACAGCGTTTGTATTAATCAGGCAGATAAGAAAAATTGGATGGCTGCACCCCAGTGACAACCGTAAAAGTGCTGGCCCTGATAAAATCACGGATGGACCTCAATAAAAAAGTTCCTCCTTCCACTCAATAAACTAATCATCCTGCTTTTAATTATGCGGCCGAGAGATGGGTGGAGATTGGAGGATGTGTAAATCTATTTACTAACTACAGTGTCTGGGAGGGAGGATGGGGCTGTCTCAGGACGACGCTCCGGGCTACCAGCTCTCTCCTTCTGCAACGGTAACAAACTGCTGGTTAAGATTGCAAGGAGGAAGAATTAAACCAGGAAAATTAAAAAAAAAAAAAGATCCATTCCTTCTGGCTCAGAAGTTTCCCAGTGATGATTTTTGTTTTTGCTGTTGATTGACTTGTGAAAGAAACCCCTAGTAGCTTTCTTTTGCAGTTAGTCCGTGTGGGATGGGTGGTGCGGTGGAAAGAACAATGAGTTTTGTTTGTCTTTTGTAGAACTTAATTTTCTTTGAAAATTATTTTCCTCCATTGACTCCATTAAAATGCTCTCAGAATATATTTATTAGAGTAATATTAAATTTCACTGATGAAAAATTAGGGAAAATCACCATATGAAACTAGACCCAAAGAAGCCCTGGCAAATGCCATATGAATGCCTTCATAAGGAAAGAAATGGTATGGGGAGCCCATGAGAAGAAGTGCAAGGAACCTTTTTGTGGTTTTACTAAGCACATATGGTTCCAAGGGCAGCTCACTGGTCTTTTTACTGACATGTGGGACAGAACTGATTACATGTGAATAACAACAGGACCAACTGATGGGGAACAGAAGCCTGCAGAGGTTAGAGCCCGTGGATATTTACAGTGGGGTCTTAATGTCTTAGGAAGGGCACAAACAGAGATTTCTTAAGCTGCCTTAGCCACATTACTCTGCCTTCTACAGGATTGCTGCTAGAAGGGCCTTATACCATGGATGGGTGTAATGTACCATGCAGTAACCATGGGCTGGGGGAATACACTTGAAACTCTGGGGCATATGGTTGGCAAGGAAATAAACTTTTCAAGTCCCTTGGAATAGTCAGCTGGTCATCAGCTATTATTACTGACATATCCCTTCCCCCAGTACAGAGCTGAGATGCAAGTACATTATATCACACACACACACACACGCACACACACACACACACACACACACACACACACACACCATGCCTCTACTTGGACTTAAAGAATTGTCTTGTACAAGACTTTATTTTTATTTCCCAGTCATTTTCTTTTCGTTACTCAAGTGTGGAAGAGAATTTATATAACCTCTATGGATGCTTTCTAATATTTCAGTGAAGGATTGAGCCAGATATTATCTCAGGTGAAAATAAGTCGCAACTTTTTACTTCCTTACACTTCCCAACTGCACGTTGTGAGTCAGAAGTTAGAGGGTTGCTCTTCTTAAATTTCCCAAATGCAGAAACAGGTTCATTGCCCTGCGCAAGATGAACGGCTGAGCCGGAGCCCAGCCAGTGTTTACATTTGGGCTCTGGCTTTCTGCCCGCTCTTCCCACCAGACACTTTTATTTCTATATTTAGAATTTTTAACAAATAGACTTTAATAATAAGTACGAATTGTAACTTCTTTCTTTGGCGTGGGGGCTGGTAAGCTAAGATTTCTCCTTTCTTTATATGCTTGTTAGCGTTTCAGAGAGGAATCTACACAGACGTCAGCTGGGCTAAGTGGTCAGTTGCGAATGCTTATTTGGTTTTAATTCCTCACACAACTGTTATGGAAACACACTTCTGAGTTTCTGTGTGTTACACAGTTTAAATTGTTTTCTTCCACAGTATGTGTGGAGGATTATTTTAGCCTTCACCCTCCTCATCAGACCTAGTTTTTAAAAACCAGGTAGTTGAAGGTAACCAAAGATCACCTCCTCCTTTAAAGTTAGGAGTAGATAGGAGAGGTGGTGTGGTGGTGCTTTCTCTACAAACAAAGACCCCTCTTTCTCATTTCTCTGGCTGGGTTTGTGATTCTACCATTGCATCAACCAATAGGAGCCGGCTTGTGACTTCGACTTTGGGTTCACAAAATGATACTGGGGTGGGGGAGTTAATAGCTTTTCCTAATCAGAGCACAGCATGGTTTTGAGGCCTGAGACAGACCTTGCCCATCCTAGGAAGCTCGGATTGCATTATGAAATTGTGGCTTTAGAGTAACTTGATCCACCCATCTTCCCATGCAGGCTTCTCCACACTGTCGCTGGCTGATCAGATGAGCCTCCTGCAGAGCGCGTGGATGGAAATCTTGATCCTTGGTGTTGTGTACCGATCCCTTTCGTTTGAGGATGAACTTGTCTATGCAGACGATTATATAATGGACGAAGACCAGTCCAAATTAGCAGGCCTTCTTGACCTAAATAATGCCATCCTGCAGCTGGTGAAGAAATACAAGAGCATGAAGCTGGAGAAAGAAGAATTCGTCACCCTCAAAGCGATAGCTCTTGCTAATTCAGGTTGGCATACCTATGTGGTCCTTGTTGCATTGTTAACGCTGTCAGTCTTCCCCTTTCGGGCTCTTCTCAGGGATTTGTGAGGTCCACTTGGTAAATTCTCTGTGAGTCAGCAAAATTATAATCAGTGCAGCTTTCTAGTGAAAAGTTAGGAAGAAAAAGAAAGTTCCAGGGAGCGGCTTTTATTTCACTTGCTCCCGTAAGTGGTGACACTTTTACCACCCCATGAATTTACTAATTTGGGCCATAGTTAAGCAGAAGGCCTTGAGGGACTCCCACAAATGGGCACTCTTGGGACAAAATTAGCTCCATTGTTGTTTCTGTGTGAGGCAACACCAGTGAGTTATGGAGAGACACCTCTCCTCTCAAAAAGGCCAGTTTTGCAATTGAGAAAAATACATGCTCTTGGTTTTGTTAGGAAAGAACACTCTGTGGCTTATAGTCTGGAATTCTCTAGATACCAAATTCTGTTGAGAGCGCCCCCTGCAGTAAGGGCTAAGGAATAGATACTCCTTGCCTTTGCACAGGGGTATGCTAAAATCAGGACACACTCTGGTAAGTAAAAGTCACTAGTACTTTGTAGTTCTCTCTTTGTGCTACATTGTCTCTTTTAACATTTGCATAAAGTTCAAGATAGATCCCTCCTAATGACGGGCCGATCTTCAGATACCTGCCTGTCAATAATGGCTCTCAAGCCATGTAGCATTGACAGTCACACCGTGCTCTTTCTGGCTGCTTTTGTTTTGACCCTATCTTTGAACTTTATCTTGGTTGCTGGCCAGTAGTTTTCCCTTTAATTACAAGAAGGAAACTGTCAATAAAATCTGTTAAATGGGATGCAATGAGTGGCTTGAATGGGCACTGGCTATTTGTTCAAATTCTGCAGTATTCAAGGTATTGACAGTTTGTTTTCTGGGGCCATATGTGACGATCAATCTCAGGCTGGGCTCAGCCGCGCTGAAAAATGAAAAACCAGATTGCTTTTGCTTACTTGTGGATGGTGACTTTGTGATGTGGCGCAGGCTGGCCAAGATGAGATCTTCTGCCCAAATTGCCCCCCTGAGAGCCGGGGATGCGTGACTGTTTTTAGAAATAATTTTTAATTGATTTTGTAATTAACAGTTCATCTACAATATTGATGCACGAATCCTTGGACTGATAGAAGGGAAATTGTTTTCAACAATGAAGTTGTACTTTCCTATTTGTCTTCATAATGGGCGTTAGCACTTCACAGGTTTAATTGTGAATATAACCCACTCCCAACCACACCACCCACCCTAGTTCCCCTTCCCTTTCCTGTGAAACTTAAAATATGATTTCTTGTGACCAGTGACCTTGTTTTTATGAACTCTTGAGAAACCCTGGCTCTGTTCTCTGAGGGTCCACGTGGGACATGAGATAGACGTTTTCTAAGAATAGTTTGTTTAACCTCCACTATATAGCATTTCTCCAGATTGGATGAAGGATTTCACAGTACTGGCTTTGCAAAGAATTTTTACTGGATAATCATAAAAATAATTCTAACTGAAACCATTTATGCAATTTGTTGTTTTTCAAACGGAGTGAGCACATTTTGTATCTTTTTATGTTTCCAGTTGATTTTGTAAATTGTTGGTTAATTGTCAACCCTGAGCAATGCTAACTTTGTCATCCAAATCGCTATAAGTTGTCAACTGGAGATGTTCCAGGCATAATTTATGCCTAAGTATTCTAATTTAGGCTCTCTCAGAGCCTTACTAAAAGTTTAATCATTGATACTGTTCAAACATGGATGCTCCAAACCCGTTCTGCTGCTGCCAGGCCAGGAAGGAACCTGCATTGCTGCCGTTGCATGTGGTCAGAAATCCTTATTTACTGTACTTGTTAATTTCGTGAATTTAAAACTAGAAATTTTTAAGACATTTTCTGCCTCACCAGACCTAGTTGCTGAGTAGCATGGCTTTTCAGACGGTTTCTGCACCAGGTGATTCTAACATCTGTTTAGCTTCTTTACACCAAGAAAATTAATTGCATCTCGGTCCAAATCCTAGCCTTTTAGTTTGGGGTAACCTACTTAGAAAGTCATTTTCTTTGATACTTCGGATATAAGGTTATTTTGTTCCATTTGTTCTTTGACCATAATTAGGAGAACAGAAACAAACTTGTAGATTTATCTTGTTTGGATTCAATGTGAGTTTCTTAAATGCTTATGGGAACATTCATGTGAGTGTATCTGTGTGATCATATGCCTGGGAGTGTATCTAGTGCACACATCCCTGCGATCACATCTGTGTGAGCATGTCCCTGTGAGAGCCCCTGTGTGCACACATCCCGTGAGAGCATCTGTATACACACATCCCTGTGAGCATATGCTGACATTTTGCATAGATGTGCTAGAAAATGCCCACTTTTTCTTTTAGTATTCAGGAATTTTAGATTAACATAAATGAATTTTTATGTAAAAATTAGTATTGTTTAGTAGAGACCTATGTGACCTTTTCCTGCATGGCTGTTGATGTTAAGAGATATCTCAGTTATCTCTCTTGTCTTATTTTAAACATCTTCTTTTATTCAATAATCATAAATATTGTGCTTCTGCTTGGCAAGCACACAGTTTGATTCTTGATAAGGGATGTCATGCTTTTTTAGTGAGCTCATTTCATTCAAGTATAAATATGAATAAAATTAAGTGCTTTCTTTTTTACTACTATATAATACTTCTAGAATAAATATCTGCAGATAGAATACTATAATTACGATTTTGGCCATCAGCTTAAACTCTGGAGTAACTCTAGCAACCTTGTAATTGAGGACTAAGTCAGGACGAATTGGTTTGTGCACACATTGTGAAATTTGTAATGACAGAAACAGTGACTTATCTAGGTGGTTGGAATGGGGTGGGGCCATATTTAATTAGGCTATTTGAATCCTCATGGAGGTTTGGCTTAGTGTCTCTCCATTATTTTTATTATCATCCCCTCAGGGAGAATTTTGATAAGGTATTCCTTATAACTTGATAATTAAATAGCAATACCACAAATAAGTATTTGTTTATGTAGCATATATTTGGGAATGTTTTGTCTAGGGGTATGGTTTTCTATTCTGCAAGCCTGTATTTCCTCTGTTTCAGAGAACAAGGTTTAGACATGTAAGTAGTTTCATTCATTCATTCATTCATTCATTCATTCTTTTTAAATGTTGAAGTAGGTTCTTCTCATATAATACATCCCAACCCAGCCATGGTTTCCCCTCCCTCTTCTCCTTCGCTGTTTCCTAACTCCTCTCTCCCCCCAGATCCACTCCTCTGCCATTTCCTCTTCAGGAAAGAGCAGGCCTCCAAGACATGAGAGTAAAACAGGACAAAGTAGAGTACAGTAAGACAAGGCAGAAGCTATCTCATTGAGGCTAGACAAGGCAGCCCAGTAGGAGGAAAAGATTCCCAAGAGCAGGCAAAAGAGTCAGAGATATACCGGCTCCCACCCTTAGGAGTCCCACAAGAACACCAAGCTGACAGCTATAACATGTATGCAGAGGACCTGTGTGCAGACCCAGGCAGGCCCATGCTTACTGCATCAGTGTCTGTGAGCCCATGTGAGCCCTTCTTATCTGATTCGGTGAGCTGTGATCTCCTGGTGTCCGGTGTCCTTCATTCCTTCTGACTCATGCAATCATTTCTGCCTCTCTTACTCGGAGTTCCTCTGCCCCAGTGAAGAGAGATCTTGAACAGGGAAGTAAGCAGTGTCCAGTGTCACATAGTGACATAAATATTTGAAATGAGTTATAAAGGTGATGAGATTGTTTTGGTATGGGGGACACTGACAGAGACTGTATTCTAAAACCTCAAGATAGAAATATAGCTTCTCCATGGAACTAAAGAATGAGAATAGATGTTATTAACAAAATCCTTTTCAACCTGTAGGAGCTACTGGTTTCTTAGAGAACTTTAAAAATTTGCCCTATTTTCTATGATGTTCTAAAGATGACTTTAGTTAGTTGCTGGCCAAGAGTTTATATCCATCCATCCATCCATCCATCCAGAAATGCATATATTTATTTTTTTTTTTTTGAGAACCTTATTGTATCCACCTCTTTTTAAAAATTTCTCTTGGGGAATCTCCAAATGTGCCCATTGGGAGACACATTTACCTGAGACAAACTGA
>NC_022013.1:74312104-74333469 GCF_000317375.1 Microtus ochrogaster
CTGTAAGACAGAGAGTTGGATATTTTATCTTTGCTCTCCATCTGCTGTTTGTATACCAAAAATGACCATGCTCTGTGTCTTACATGTCTTGGTACAGAAGACTCGGGACTCCAACTCTACCTCTAGAAACCTAAATTGATGGCTTTAAATTCCTTTAGAATTGATGCCTACTTTTTTTATTTCCCTGTTTTCTGATAATTGTAACACCGTGTCCCATGGTATCTATGAGGAAATAATTCTGAATTTTTTCCTTAAGCATGGTTATATAAAACCTAAATATTTTCAAGTTCCTTATGTAGAATGGAATAATGTTTTTATATAACCTAAACCTGCTTGCTTTAGTAACTTATCTCTGGATTACTTATAATATGTAGTGCCAGGTAAATTCAGGTAAACGGTTGACATACTGGATTGTATTGGAAACAATGACAAGGCAGGACACTATACATGTTCAGTACAGACATAATTTATATCTTCATTTTTAAAATATATTTGTGCTCTGTTCTCTAGGCATCAGAATTCTTAAGTCAGTTTCATCAAGTGTACTACAAGACACAGAGCATGGTCATTTTTGGTATACAAACAGCAGATGGAGAGCAGAGATAAAATATCCAACTCTCTGGACAGAGCTCAGCTTGCTCTGGTAGCCCCAAGGAAGAATCTTTTTATTGATTTCTCTAGTATTGATCACATTCCATAACTTAGAGCATCTGCACCCGTCTCTCCATCCACCCATCTATCTGTCTACCATGTATCCCATCCATTTTATCTTATGTTCTTGAGACACAGTCCCACTAGAGAGTTGAGACTAGCCTTGAACTCCTGATCCCTATCTGTGAACTCAGGCATGCCCACTGTGCCAGGCTCTCCTTCCATCATAAAAGGCAGTGATGTAGAAGTTAGTCTTCATCACATTGCTGTCTTCTGTCTATTTTGATGTTATTGGCCTGGATATTCCAAGATAATCTCCCACATGAAGATTTGATCTTAGTCACGTGCAAAGTTTCTTTTGCCCTATGAGGTGACATTCATGGCTTCTAGGACGCAGGACTTGGACATACTTGGAACCAATTTTCAGTCTGTCATAATGAATATATAAGCAAGGTCAAAAAAACAAGGACTTCAAAGTACTCAAGGAACCCTTCCAGATGTCTTGTTATAGCCTGAACCCTCTCTCTTTCCTTCAGAGGAGCTGCTTTTAGAAAATGAGGAGCTAAATATAAACTGTGGATTCAGATAGATGCACTGGATTCTATGAATGTAGCAGATATAGATGCGGGGGAAGTTAACTCTATCCTAAAGGGTAGCCCCTGTTGTCCTGTTACACACAATGGATTACTGTACATGCTGGTTCTTGATACATTCTAGACTCAACACCAAGCATAGTCATGTACTTCTGATACTCAGGTCTAGCTCAGAGTACAATCCGGGTACTGAGACAGCATTATTGAGTATGAGCTACAAACCGGAAGCCAGTTTTCACATTGGACTATGACCCCCTGAGTACCTGTGCCCACACCCACAGTTATAGGAAAGGCCAATGCTTTACTATAGTTAATCACTAAGTATTTGGTGATGGCTGGAAAAGTCTGAACTTTGCACCTATTGAAGTAGATACATCTTTCCCTGTTCTCAAAGTCAAAGAGTTCAATGACACCTTCCCTTGTGGTTCCGTTCACAGGGTAAGCTATTAAAATTTATGACAGAGGAACTGGAGAGGTGGCTCAGTGCGTAAGAACACTGGTTGCCCACCAAAGGACCCAGGCTCGAGAGCCAGAACCCACATAGCAGTTCACAACCTCGGTAATTTAAATCTCAGGGAATATGATACCCCCTCCCGGCCTCTGCAGGCACGGCACACATGGTACACATGCAGGCAAAACAGCCATATACATTAAATAAATAAATTTAAAACATAATAAAAGCATTCTATATGGATAACTACTAATGTAATCGTTAAGGGTTAAAACACCATATAAGTAATAGTATATATCTTATTTGAACTTAGAATATACTTTGAAAGCTTAATTCTTTTTAATATATAATATATTAATATATAATTAATATGAAATCATCTTATTCAGTTGTCCTGAACCAAGCCTTAGGTGGAAGTTGTGGATCCATCCCCAGTACCTTTTCTTTTTTTGGTGTAGTGATATTTCATTTGTATTTTAATTAATAAAGCTTGCCTGAACTTCAGAGAGTAAAAAAGCCCATGCTGATCAGCCGTAGAGATCAGGCAGTGGTGACACACACCTTTAATCCCAGTGGCCAGCTAGTTTGCCATAGAAACCAGGCAGTAGTGGTGCAGGCCTTTAATCCCAGCACTAAAGAGGAATATAAGATGGGAGGAGACAGCTTTCACACACAATCTCATTCTGAGGATTCCTAAAGGCAGGATCGCCATTTCGGATTGAGGTAGAGGTAAGAGCCAATGGCTGGCTGTTTTGCTTTTCTGAACTTCAGGCTTAACCCCAAGTTCTGTCTCCGGGTTTTTATTAATCATACTTCTTTTTAGTCTTTGGGTTTTTTTTGAGACAGGGTTTTTCTACATAGCCCTGGAGGTTGGTCTCGAACTCACAGAGATCCACCTGGCTCTGCCTCCTGTGTGCTAGGATGAAAGGTGTGTGCCACGACCATCCATCTCAGCACCATCAGCACCATGACTATGAGTTAGTGACTCTGGGCTTAGGCCCAGGTATCCAAGTTCCTTTTGCTCTTTCTGTGCAGCCCCACCCTGTCAAGTTTGTTCATGAGTGGATGATACATTTACCTTGTTTCCATCCATTCTGGTTCTGGTACCTGTTGCCTTGGAGATGTACTTGCTATGAAACCAGTACCAATCTCCAAAGCCAAACCATAAATAATGCCACTTCTACTGCATCTGGCATCTGCATGACAGCTCAGCCCACTGAAGAGAGCAGATTAAAGTTACAGAACCAGCACTTGAACCAGGGCCCCTAATGGAGATGAATATTTCCTTCAGCAGTCTGCCAGCTGAATCGTGGTCTAATTAAATAGTTCAGATTTAGTGAGTTTGCATTTAAAGTATTAGCAGATCTGAGAATGGGTAAAGCTAAAATGAGTTAGAATCTTTTCTGTAAATGGGAAGTTAAATTATCATAGTAATTTGATTAAATCATTTTTAAATCTCTCCAGCTAAATCACGGCCTTTAAAGAATAGTTTGAAGTCTTAATTGCTGTTTGTGAGCATATCGTTCTGCTGTTTGTTCTCGCCTCATTTCCTGTGACATCCGCTCGTATATCTCCCTGGGCCAGGCCAGAGGAGCAGCTAAGGCAGAGCTGAGGGGAGGGTTGCAGCTGGCTTCCCATGTTTAACGACACATCTCTTAGAAAAGAAAAATACATTCTAGCTTCTTCTAGTAATTATTACCCTAACCAAATGAAGGAACTTGGAGACAGGTCTATTTCATTCTGTGTTTCTAATTAGTGTCTATATTTTATATTCATTCTATATTTCTATCAATGCATGTATTTCTACTAATTAGCCCCATCCTGCGTAAAGTAGCAGTCTTCATGCAATCAGAGATGTCATTGCTAGGAACACTGTAAAGAGTGTGGCTGGGAAAGTTGGAGGCGTTGGTGACATGAGCTCATAGAACAGTTCTCTTTCATTCATTGCAAAATTGCACGCTCTCTTCACTCTTACACATTCGAGAAGCTTTAATTTGATAAGAAAGGAAACCAAGTTTATGGACTAGGGAGTTAGTGAAACGCTTTTCATGCCGACATGAGGACCAGTGAACCATGCAAAGCCATGCCAAAAAGCCAGATAGGGTGCCTGAGTTCCTAATCCCAGTGCTGGGAGACAGAGACGGGAAGGCTTCAGAGATTCACTGGCCAGCCAATTTAGCTGACATCAGCATATTTCAAGCCAGTGACTGACTCTTATGTTAAAAAGCCACAGTGGACAATTCCTGAAGGTCACCCAGATGCACACACATGTACACTCACACACTCCAGCATGTACAACACACACACACACACACACACACACACACACACACACACACACACGTACACAAACACAGAAAACTAGTTTGAACTGGAGAAAGCATAGGCCTGGGATAGCTTATTGGGCTCTGAGTGGCTCCAACACAGCTGTGTCTCTACCTCGTCCCATTCCATTCTGGATGATGACCTCCTGGAAGTTGCCTCATGGCGTCTCCTGGCAATTAGCCGTTTACTTCCCTTATACTCTGTCATCTCCCAAGATACTTTCAGGTGGGAAGAAGGAACGAGAAGGGACGATAGCAAGATTTCCAGGTGAGGGTCTCCTGACCCTCCCTCATGTCCTTCTTCAAGAACATGTCAATCAGCTGGTCCCTTAGTGTTACCATGGACCTGAGCATCACTGTATTGTATTGCTCAGTAGTAGCCATGGTTACCATGCCAAGTTAATCTGAGCTCCATGGTAGCATCACCTTCGATCTGGAGGTAACAACACCATATGGCCATTATCTACTTAGTACAGATAGTGTCAATTTACCATTAATATGGTAAAATGATTTTATATAACCCTGTACAAGAACACTAAAAATACTTTTAACAAACAGAAGGGGTATTCAACAGCATTTGGATGGTGATGCTCATTTGCCCCAATTCCTTTGCTCATTTGTTGCTGTTCCATCTTATCACAAGTTTCTGTTTAGTTGTGAAACTTTGGGCTAACTAAATACATCTTCACAGTCAACATTCACAGAGAAAAGGGATTATGAAACACGAAGGTCCCCAGAGACTCCATTATGTGTAATTAACACATAAACTGTCATCGGAATCAATAAAACGTGCTAAATGATTCAAACTTGTATATAATTAAGTGTTTTATTTTTTTAATCCACATTTTACATTTCTCACAAGGGTAATTGCGACAACCTTGTTAACCCATTTTGTTCCTGGCGGAATTGGATTGTTAGATTCGTCAATTTAGGGGCAGAGTTCACTGTTACGAATGTGGAAAATATTTCACAACTCAAGGTTGGAAAACTATTTCAAGGCAGGGGAAATTGAGAATACAAGGACACTTTAATGTTAGGAAAGCGTTTAAGATCTTGAAAGCATGAAAGAGCTATCGGGATGTCACTCTGTCTAGCGTGAGGTTCTGTGTATCATGTGGAGTTGTTAATTATGACCCTAGTCATTAATTTTTTCCAACTAGAAATATGGGATTTTGTGGGAGGATTTGGGGTTTAAACTTTATCTCAGCTAAAATTTAGACCTTTTTCAATAATATTTGTATTTCTTCTTTGAGAATTTCTTAAATTTTGATCATTTTTGTTCCTTTTGCCCAGCCATTTCCAAATTTTCCCCTGCCCCCTTACTCACCCGTGTTCTAAGTTCCTTGCTATAATTCTTTGTTAAATGAATACATGAAAAAGGCTTAGAGTCAAGTTGCAGAGATTTTCTTCTGGTCAGTATGTAAGACATGCTGTAAATATGTGTCTATATCTACTTATGTATAGATAAAAAATAATTCCTTTCTTCTAAGCTCTTATCGGGGGTTACTAAGCAAAATTCAGGGGAAAACACAGATGTTAGAAATAAGACCTATGCAGCAGCTCTGACCTTGGGATGACCAAGAGCACACAAATGTTTTGTTGAGAATGTTTTCAGCTGTGTTCCTTTTGATATTGCTTTACTGTGTTTTTGGTGTGTGTGTGTGTGTGTGTGTGTGTGTGTGTGTAAATGTATGTGTGTGTGTATATGTGTGATAAACTACACTATTTGTGTGACTTTGATCTTACTGTTCTTGTGATTGCTGACATACTCTGCTTCCTTGTCCAGATTCCATGCACATAGAAGACGTGGAGGCTGTCCAAAAACTTCAAGACGTCTTACACGAGGCCCTGCAGGATTACGAGGCTGGTCAGCACATGGAAGACCCTCGCCGTGCAGGCAAGATGCTGATGACGCTGCCGCTCCTGAGGCAGACCTCCACCAAGGCCGTGCAGCACTTCTACAACATCAAACTGGAAGGCAAAGTCCCCATGCACAAACTTTTTTTGGAAATGCTGGAGGCCAAGGTCTGACTAAAAGCCCCCTGGGCCCTCCCGTCCTGCACGTTGAAAAAGGGAAGAAAAACCCAAGAGTGATGTCGAAGAATCTTAGAGTTTAGTTAACAACATTTAAAATCAACAGAGACTGCACTGATGTTTTAGCAGCAACCGTACGATGCAGCCTGTGGGTTCCGCCACAGCTTCCTGATAGGTTTCCTCGTCTTTATCCCACTGTTCCCTCTGTCCTGTTCCTGTCCCTCCCACTCTCCCTTGTTCCTGTTCTCACATTTTGCTTCTTTCATTAATGGTTCCCTTTCTCCTCCCTTGTCTCCCTCCCTTCTTCCCCCTCTGTCCCTCCCTTCCTTTTTTTCTTTCCCCCCCTTTTCTTCTTCCTTTCCACCTCCCCCTTCACTCTCTATGTCCAATGCCTCTCATTGCAAGGAACGTTTCTTTCAGCTCCTTCATCTCTTTCCCTTTCTCGACCTTCCCTGTCTTTTCCTTTTCTCCGCTCTGCCGCTGAACTCTTAAATGCGGTCTCTAACTGGAGAGAGATGGAAGCCAGCCCTGCCAAAGGACAGAGATCCATAATATGGATGCCCGTGAACTTGTCATGAACTTTGACATCCCCAGTGAGTAAGGAATCAAAGAGAGAACCGTACCTAAAAGTACAGTGCAACCCAAGCGAATCGACTTAG
This sequence comes from Microtus ochrogaster, assembly GCF_000317375.1. Classification (NCBI taxonomy): domain Eukaryota; kingdom Metazoa; phylum Chordata; class Mammalia; order Rodentia; family Cricetidae; genus Microtus; species Microtus ochrogaster. Next base: position 74,318,817 of record NC_022013.1, read on the forward strand.
CGCAGTATTAGATTCCACGGGGCAGCCTCCTATCCGAGGACTTAAGCGGCGGCCTCGGCTGCTTCTCCTTGCTTTCTCATCTAGATCAGTTACAGCCATTTGATTCCTTAATTCTTTTGTCAAGTCTTCCAGGTATTGGTTAGTTTAGCTACTATGTAACTTTTTCAGGGAATCGTTTAAGCTTTATTCATTCATGCAATACTAGAGAGAGGTAAGGATACCGCAACTTTGCGCTGGCTTTGAACAATTGAACACTGATGAAGGACAAATGAACCCTGAAGGAAGATTTTTAAAAATGTTTCGTTTCTTCTTACAAATGGAGATTTTTTTGTACCAGCTTTACCACTTTTCAGCCATTTATTAATATGGGGATTTAACTTAACTCAAGCAATAGTTGAAGGGAAGGTGCATATTACCACGGATGCAATTTATGTTGTGTGCCAGTCTGGTCCCAAACATCAGTTTCTTACATGAGCTCCAGTTTGCCTACATGTTCACTGACACCAAGGATTAGATTACACCTACCGTGATGCCAAGCGGTCACACCCACGAGCACTGCACATGGGATCCCTATCCGTAGAATTCGCACCAGTACACCTCCCCGCTGGGAGGGACAGTCGCCATACGATTTCTAGCTGCCCTCGTGGTTAGGAACGAGATGCTGCCTGGACGCAGTTACAAACTCTGTCTCAGAAGGAGCTCTGAGCCAATATCATTTCAGAGGCAATAAGGCTAACGCCAGAATTCAAGCAACCCAATCATCAAAGACAGCAGACGCCTGACCAAATTCTAAAACCTAATCCGGAGGAGTTGATTCTCTTAGGAATGATTGCTTAAATTAACCTGCAGTTTTGTTTCGTTCCTCTGTTTGTTTTTTTACCAAGAGCTAAGCCAATCGACGTGCTTTCCAAGCCGTGTGGTCACAGCATGAAAGTCGGTCGGTTTCAGAACTGGAACCAGGTGTAATCTAACGAAGAAATCAGATGCCCCCCTCCCGGAACCTACAGTCGCCGAATAACCAGAAAACAGTAACCTCCATAGAACGCTTTTACCAATGGACCAGTGTTAGTAGCTGCTCTCTGTATTCTGTGGACAGTCTTACTCTATGTACACAGATGTAATTAAAGTTGTACTCCTAACAAAAGACTAGTTCAGCTTCCATGTTCCATGTTTGCTACGCTTTTCGGGACTTTACGTTGCATTCAGAAACTGTCGTCTTGTTCTCGTGGTGTTTGGATTCTTGTGGTGTGTGCTTTTAGACACAGGGTAGAATTAGAGACAGTATTGGATGTATACCTTCCTCAGGAGACTACAGTAGTATATTCTACTCCTTACCAATAATAAAAGAGATTGAAACTCCAAACCAGTATTCACTATGATCAGACACACATCGAAATCATAATAATATTTTCAAAACAAGGGATAATTTCTCTAATGGTTTATTATAGAATACCAATGTATAGCTTAGACATAAAGCTTTGAATATTCAAGAATATAGATAAGTCTAATTTTTAAACGCTGTATATATGGCTTTCACCTGATCATCTCTCAGATGTTGTTATTAACTCGCTCTGTGTTGTTGCGAAACTTTTTGGTGCGGACTTGCTTCCAAAACTATTGCTACTTTGTGTGCTTTAAGCAAAATACCTTGGACTGAGGATGCCTCAGCCCCGTGCTAGGAATACTGTGTATCTATCATTAGCTATATGGGAATATATCGTAGATTGTGGTTCTCAGTAGAGAAAGTGACTGTAGTGTGAATCTAGGTAAATCATCATTAGCAATTCATTCGGGTGGTCAATAACTTGAAATTGATAGCTCTGATAAGTTTAAAATAAAATTGGCAAATCCCTGAACAACCATCAACAGAAAATACAACTCCTGGGAGGATAAAAAGGTGCTGATCCTGTAAGATTCTTTCATCATGTAAGTGTTTAAAAACATTATTTTCCAGAAGGGTTATGCAGGGACTAAGTTACTACTGCGCAGCTGTGCTGTGTATACAGGTAGAATAGAGTGTAGCCACCGTTTGGCTGTATCACACTGACGTATCTGGGCTGCAGAAGTCAGAGCCTGCAAGTGTACACGTGAGCCAGAGACACCTTTGCAAAATGCAGTACGATGTGTAGTCCTCAGTTTAAAAGACTTGGCTTTTCCAAAAAGCAAATATCTCATAGCTAAGGGGGTAAAAAAACAGCTTAAAATGTAGATCTAAAAGAAATGCACGAGCTCTAGGGCAAACACCCGTTTGCACCCTGCTCGGGCAAAGTTTATTGATTTCTCAAGTTTCAGGCAAGACCGTTTCGTTCATGCCAAGTGTCAGGAAATCACCAAGGTGTATGTTTTAGCTGTGCGATTTACAGTTTTCTCTTTCTTTTAGCTTTGTTCTTATTTAAAGCAATATGATTGTGTTGACTCCTTGTAGTGACACTCGTGTTTAATCAAATCAGATTGTTGTATTTATTCCGCTATTTTGCATTTAAATGATGACATAAAAGATATAAAAAATTTAAAACTGCTATTTTTCTTATAGAAGAGAAAATGGATGTCGGTGATTGTATTTTAATTATTTAAGCATCCCTGTTTACCTGCCTGGGACAACATTTCATGGCAGTCTTATGTGCAAAAGATCGTAAATGGACAAAACAAAATTTAAACTGCTTACAATGATCCAGGAGTTGCATTATAGCCAGTAGTGAAAATAATAACACTAATAATTATTAATAATAATGAAACCATGTCTATAGCTGTAGATGGGCATCACATCTGTAAAGCAATCAATTGTATATTTTTGTGATGTGTACCATACTGTGTGCTCCAGCAAATGTCCATTTGTGTAAATGTATTTATTTTATATTGTATATATTGTTAAATGCAAAAAGGAGCTATGATCCTGTGACTCCAATCAGTTCAGATATGTAACTCAAATTATTATGCCTTTCCGGAGGATGGTAGAACAATATTAAACAGGCTTCCACTTTTCGCGCTCTTTTGTACTGTGTTTCTTTCTCTGCGCGCTAAAGAAACAAACGGATCAACAGCGCCCTTTGTTGCCGCCACTCAAAGAGTAGCTCTGAGGACCCGGTCCCTAAAAATAAAGTAGGACTTTAAGTAAGAGCTATATAAAGGCCTGTCAGAATGAATTCTAGGGTGCCAAGAGACATTTTGCATATTTAAGGGTATGCAAAGTGTCTCGTGGCACATTAGAATTCCTTCTGACAGGCCTTTATATAGCTCGTATTTAATCTTAAGCAGCCCCTGCTTTACTCAAAATCATCGCCTCCGTGTCAATGTCAAAACAGAAAACTTTCCCCTATTTTAAGATCACATTAAAACCTGTGAGAGATATCTATTATTTCCTTCTATCAACAGTTACATCGAACTCCGGGCTGGCACACAGAGCTCTGGGAAAGCCTGCCTTTTGTGGAGAGATTCACAGCTCAGCCCCTGACCAGCGCTCCTGGCTGCGAAGTCTTGGCAGAGCCCTGGGATCCATGCACAGGGAGGAGGCTGTCTCGGAATTCAGGAGGGTTAAACAGCACTGTTGACAGCAAATGACCTTTTACTGCCCTCCTGCTTGGGGTCAACTTGGAGCTTCCCCTGGATCCTCATGGAGCCATCACCAAGTGCTAATTTGCTTGTTCTCACTGCGCCTGCCTAGCCTGTCCTCTGTTTACTCTGCCCAGCTGGAGAGTGCTTCCTCAGTGAGCTTGCCCACCTCCCAGAGGAGACTGGTTCTCCCTTGGAAACATGGTCACAACACAAAGGCCACTAACAAGAACTGGGTATCTTTAGCACCACACGATTACCTAGCTATCAAGAAAGCTCAGAGTTCCCTGTGCTCTCTTAATATCTGTCGAGGGGTAAAAGCCCGACGTAGTATTTCAGGGTCATATTTTAAAGTCTTGAGATGTTGCTGTATTTGTGTCAAATACCTGAGACGCAACATTCAAACTAAGACGTGATCCCCGGTCTGCCTTCTTCAGCAGAGTTCCTCTTTTTAAACATATGTGAGGCACACTTCTGTACTTTAAAAACCCAAACATTTAAATTCTCTTGCTCTTTTATAACCTGTAATCATAAAACAGCTTTTGTAGCACAGACATTTATCATGGCTGCTACGGGCTTCAAAGAAGGTGACAGTGGGGTTTTAACGTTCTTAGATGTGTTTGTCAGTTTAGAAAACAAGTAGATTTGTCTATTGCTTGTTCTTAGGAATCACTTAAGTTGAACAGTTTGCAAGCAATTACTTGTTTTACATGTTGATATATTAGAAGGAACATGCATTACTTTGCAGATTATTTTAATGAACAATATATCATTCTTCAGGGAAAAAAATTAAGGATTAGTCAAATGTTGCGTTCAAAATACTTTAAGGCTTCAAAAGCTGAAAACCCAGGTTGCTGAGTTTCATAAACCTTCATGAACACATACCAAATGAAAGGAATCTATAAAATAGCATCCAACCTTATTGAGGCATGGTCATCTAACCAGTAGATCATAACTCATAAGAGTAAACATGCCCTTTGTGTACCCTTCCAGCTATTTAAGAAAAAGTCAACTGAAAACGGCTTTGTTCCAACTGTCAGTAGTTGTTTAAAAACAACAAAACAATGGTTCTTGATCTCATGCCCATGTTTTGAACTTGGAATCTTGAGACTCACGTGTCCCATCCAGGAAGGACACAGGTTTGGTTTCACTGGGGTCTGCCATGTGGCTTGGGCATTGGGACATTTGGAGAAGATCTTCAGATGATTTCACTGGGAGATAGGGATGGAATCCAACTGTGTGTGTTTTTGTAATTTTTCTCAATCTATAAATGCCCTTAAAGAGCTTGCTTGTATTGGCTCTGCATATTTGTTACTGAAGAAGAAATCCAAGGCAAAAGATCTCTTCTTAATTTTGCTCCCACAAAGACAAGGGGATATATGTAAGATGGGGGGGCATCCTCTCACCCCCAGTTCCACCTCTGGTTTTTTTTTTTTTTTTTTGCCTCTCCCAAAACCACAAGGGAACATGGGAACATTCTGGAAAAGATTGTCTTATTTTTAATTATGTGTGTCCCCGTATGTCTCTATGAATGCTCATGTGAGTGCAGGTGCCCTCAGAGGGCAGAAGAGAGCAACAGATTTCCATGGGGTTGGGGTTAATACTTGATAGCGTGTAACAAATGTGAGTGCTGGGAACTGAACCCCCATCCTCTCTACAAGAACTGCAAATGCTCTTAAGAACTGAGACATCTCTCCAGGCCTAAGGGAACATGTTTTATTTGGTTGCTCAGTGCACATCTAGTTATTTGCCAGTAATAAGTGGAGTTGCCAGCTCAACAATTTGTATGCTGAATATTTCATGATTATTTTTATTTTAATCTGTTCATTTGGCCCTTTATCTTGCTTTGAAATTCATTCACATGTTCTGAAGGAGAAAAGTAACAATGTTTTTCTGTACTAAAAATAAAGAGAAAGAAAATTTAAATTAATTTTTTGGTAGGGACTTTGGACTGAACTATTTTTTCTACCCATGTATTTCCAAGTTGTAGGTTTATGGTTTGGGTAGAAATAAAACGGAATTGAAAATAGAAATGCTTTATTCTTAAAATTATGCATAAGCTTGTAGTCTATCTGGCTCCTTTGAAAACTTTATTGTGACTAACCTGTGAAAGAAACGCAAGATTCATTTGAAGGTTGTTTCTTCCACAGTGAAGAACGGGCACCTGTTCAGTGGACATTTCCACAGTCTACTGGGTACAGATGTGTTTTAGTTGGAGCATCTTCTCTTTTCCTGCCTAAACCCAGCTTCTTGCTTTTCCTGCCCCATCGCAGTGTGAAAAACCAAAAGTGAGTAGCCAGAGATTGATTGTGAATTGCATCTTATTAGGAAACAAAGTGGAGAAGAAAGGAATTTCAAAATATAATCCTCCATTTCCAGGAGTATTTTTCTTGTTCTCCACGAAGCTCAAGTTCTGAAATAATGTGCCCATCAGGGGCTCAATGTTGCGTGTCCAGGCCAGTTGGTCCAAGGGCTTGTTATGATGGTAATGACCTACTGCAACGTGAGCTTGGATCACAACAATGCAATTGCTACCAGCTCACCCGCTGAGAGAAATATTTTATTATTGTTGAATATCCTCCATAGAGATTTGTTTTTCCTGTTACTGTTTAAATTAAATTCAGTGCAGAACTGCCTGATGATTCCTCTGGAGTATGTTTCAGATAAACAACTAGTCTCAGAATTTAGAAATCCTAGCTAGTTCAAATTTGTTTATTAGCAGAAAAATTACATAGGTGACACTATCACCAGGGGGTGACGACTGCACCTACCCAAGAGATTTGCCGACAGAATCAGTGGATAATGACCGAGAACTCCCTGTTTTATTACAAATGCCAATCAGAAAAAAAAAATAGGGAGCATCAAATATATAGCCTTAAAAAATACTAATAATACTAATTCTCCCCCCGCCAAGTGCCATAGAAGTCCTGGAGTAATGGAATTCATCCTCAGTAGAAAAATTTAATATCAAATGTGTGTGTGGGGGGGATAACCAACCCTCAACAGAAGCCCTGTAGACAGAGCTTCTGTAGGTGAAAGATTTTTGTTTATAGTCTATTACAGCAGAGTTTTTGAGAATGGTCAAGAATGTCTTTAAGTAAATGGAATTAATTGGAAAATGTTTCCAGAGGCCCTAGATTGCATCTTAGACTGAGAATTCTGCACAGAGGGGTGCTGGATCATACTAATTCTGTAGCATGCAGCCAGATTATAATCCAAGTTTATTATACTCCCTCCAAAAGATAGAAACCAGAAAAGCAAATAAGTAGAAGAAAGAAAATGGCTCTGTTTAATGTTTGTAAAAGCAAAAGTGCCCGTGTGTATGTGTCTAATATTGGCAGGCTGATTTTAAGGAATACCAGCCAGCTCAGGGAAGGGTTACTACAAGAACCAGCACCTAGAAGGACGCCATTCACACTGCAATTAAGTCTGAACAGCCAGTCAATTTTCACAGTTTTTCTGAGAAGTAAAGTACTGCCTGCTATCTTTAAAAAAACCCAACACAGGAAACTAAAAGCTTACAAGCAACTTTGGAAATGAGGTCTTGAGTTGGGCTGATTCTCCTGGATTGAGACTTCCTATCACTACAAACAAAGCATTCTGAGGATGGATGTAAGCCAGCTGCTAAAGATGGCAGTTTGGGATGATCTCTGAGATTGTACTTTGAATCTCTGAGGCTGCTCTTTGGCCATGGTTCTCTTTCACTGAGCAAAGTAAATAGTTCAGTATTTACATGCCAAGTGTATTCACACTTACATATCAAGGAATATATAGCTATATATCTTTAATGTCTGCACAGAAACATATTCTCTCACTCACAGAAATAAGCATGTAGTCATTGATAATTTCTAGGCTAGATAATAAACAGATAATGCAACAAAATGATTTTTTACACAGAATATTATGTGTACATGACATGCTTTATGTAATATGGTCTGGGGTGCAAACATAAACTTTGAAGAGTCATCTACAATATGCCACACTACATAACATGAGAAATTGAGCCTTGCAGTGTAAGTTCAAATCCCAGCTCTCTGTCACTAACTAGCTTCATGGCATGACCACTAATGAAATCTACTCTAGTTAACAAAGTGGGGATAAATACAAGCTCAGCGGATTGCTACCATCAAAACATTTAATGTTGGAAAGAGATAGTTTCTACCTAATGCTCAATAGATTGAAATTTCAATTCATTCTTAAAAATTCCTTCCTAACAGAGGATAGAGAAGATTCTAAGGTAATCCAATGATAATAGGATAAAAACCCATGGATATTGGGGGTAGTGTGGGTATCTGAGACCCCTGTTAGTAGCAGGTAGATGTGAGGGTTTCTCCTTGGGAAGACTGCAAAGAAGAGCTACAGGGGCAGGGTTGCCTTGGTAACTCAGCGCAGTTGTGCTGTGTCCAGAAATCAACAGTGGCCCTGGGTGATGGCATTGTTCTAAGTTCTTTGGGTGTTTTAAAGCGTTTCAACACACCCCAGAATTTTATGAGATCTTATTAGTCTTTCCTTTACACACAAAGTAAAAGAGTTTAAGAGAAGTTAAGTGGGTTAGTGACTCCTTTGCCCCATGGATAGAGTATCTGACAGATTTAAGGAAGAAATATTTATTTGGTCCCACAGCTTCCGAGCTTTCTTTCCTTGAGGACTTGGTGCTGTGATTTGGGCAGGATGTCACAGCAGTAGGGGTACAAGGGAAAGGACAGTGGTCTGTAGACTGAAGGCCCTTTGTTCTTTAGCGCAATCCCACTGGGCTCCTTTGTCTCTGCCCACCAGGTCCCTGCAGCTGTTAATGCAATAACTACTCAGAGGCTTAAAGTCAGTTACAATGGTCTGGCCAATGGCTTAGGCTATTTTTGGCTATCTCTCTCTATAAACTAACCCATTTTTATTAGTTTCTATTTTACCATTATGCTCATGGCTGGTTACCTCACATCTTGCTTTCTGGGTGGCTCCATGGCATCTCCTCGATTCTACCCATGCTCTCAATGTATATCTTTGTTTGAATTTCATGCCTAGTTTTATTCTGTTATGTCATTGACCAAAGCAGCTTTATTCATCAACCAATAAAGCAATACATATACAAAAGGACATCCCACATCAGTTGTCACTATGTGGGTGACCAGAGAGACACAAGAGGCCAGGAGTAGCATACCCCCCCTCCCAAAGACCTGTTCCAAGTGACCTACTTCCTCCATCCCTTCCCAAACCTCCAGATCACAAACCATCCCAAAATAGTGGTACCATCTGGTGAACTGAACATTCAAAGCATGAGCTATGGAGACATTGCGTATTCAAGCCATGACATTACATAATTTGCCCTAAGAGCATGAAGCGAATGTGTGACTCAGCTAAGGTTGAATTTGGTCTATTCAACTCTTGATATAAATTGTTTCAGCCAATAGCCAGGCATTGAGCAGGTTTTAGGACTTGAATAATAGATGCTACCTATGTCTCCTTATTCGAAGATGTGGAGCATGGCATTGGGTCATTTCTGTTTATTTTGTTCAGGAATATAAACTCATTGCTGTTTCATTGTTATCTCTTTCTATTTGTCTCAATGTATATGATGAAGGGATGTACAAGTAAGACTTTTAATGTACAGAGATGGCCCTTTGTTGACCATTTCATTGCTTCTTACTCTTTACTCCCCACTAGTCTGTGTGACTTACCAGGGAGTTTGTCATCGTAAGTCACTGAAAACGTATGTCATACATCACCTGTTCTCTTGATAATGAACAATAAGATCGTTTTCCATCTCCTAACCTATAAACAATATGATGCTAAACATTTCTGGATGTGTTTCTTTATAGGCCAATGAAATTATTTCTGGAAATCGGTACAGGCTGCCAGACGGATGGTCATTTACATATTTATTTACACTACAGAAATTATCCCGGGTTACAGGGTTATTCTGAACTATCACAGTGGCATATTTGGCTTCCTTTATTCCTCGGTTGTGAGTGTCTGCGCATCTCCCTAACCCTAATACTTACTTGTTCAAGCATTTCTTTCTCCATGGCGTTATCTATTTCAGCTCTGCTATTGTCTCTGTTTGGTTCCCTATCATTTTATTGTTCACTTACAGTTCTTTGTCTATTCCAGCTATTGATCCCTGTCAGTTTTACTTTTCACAAATGTCTTCTCCTGTCTGTCATGTGTCTAGTCACCATGACCTTTGTCTTTGTTGATTAGGAATGATTAGCTGGAATAGAATCAAGTCGTTTGGTCTTACCTTTATGGTTCCAGAGCTCAAGATATTTTCCCCAATTTTTTAAGAATGATTTTTATAATTTGGATTTCACACTTAGGCCTCCTTTAATCCACTTTTCAGTTGTAAAGCATTTTGATTAGTTTCTCAATCTCATCAATCCCCACAGTGCGTGGGGTGACATCTTCATCACACAAGACACTGTATGTAAAGAGGTCTGCTCTGAGAATGATGTATGTTATTGCACGGTGACTTATTTTAGTCCCAAGACTCTACAGTCTCAGTACCTGGTGGCATATCCTCCATTTATGCCTGCACTTTGGTATATTTTTCAAATTTATACATATTGGGGAAAATATACTCTTTCTGCATGAATTATAAAGATTTTTATTTTGACTTATCACAATTCTGTTAACAACACTGGATTTGTGATGCATAAATTATTGTGGAGAAAATATTTTTGCAAACCACATTCAATGGGTATGTTTTAGTCTTCCATGAATTCTTATGCTATTTCTCTACAGACACATGTTTGTAGACAATCACTACAGTGTTGGAACTTTATTCGAACCAGTTCCTGAGTAGTTTAAAATGTGCAACTGTGCTATTAGTTTATTCTTTATTAAGTTTCTCTTTTTATTTATTCTGATTTTGAGCACTGAATGCTTGACATATTTCATCTTCGTCTTGGCTGAGCACTGGTTAAGAATCCAGGTTTTCAGGTGCATGGTTTATGCTCCCTGTTGTGGAATATTATTTTAAGATGTGTTAGGTTTGTTTATGCTGTGGGACATTAGTTTTAATGATGTAAAGATGTGTTGCATTCTTTTATGTTGTATTTGTTTAACTCTGTGCGGCTGTGACTCTAAAGCTCCTGATGGCCTGATAAAGAACTGAACGGCCAATAATGAGGCAGGAGAAAGGACAGGTGGGGCTGGCAAGCAGAGAGAATAAATAGAAAGAGAACTCTGGGAGCAAAAGGAGGAGGAGCAAGAAAAGGAGAGGAAGACGTCAGGGACCAGACACCCAGACACCCAGACACCCAGCCAGCCATGGAATAAGAGTGAAAGTAAGATGCACAGAAGTAAGAAAAAGAAAAGACCCAGAGGCAAAAGGTAGCTGGGGGGAATTTAAACTAAGAAAACTTGGCTAGAAATAAGCCAAACTAAGGCCAGGCGTTTATAAGAAAGGATAAGACTACATGTGTGTGATTTGTTTGGGAGCTGGGTGGTGCCCCCCCGAAGCCAAAGGGTAAAACAAACAACAACTGTTCCCTTCAAGTGCGAGATGGAAGCCTTCCAGTCCCTCTCTGAGTCTACCCTCTTCTCCATCAAATTCACTTGTTTTCCTGTAGGCATTCTAGGACAACTGAGCCCTCATGCTAGCTTTCTAAGTCCTGCGTTTCTTAGATCACTCCTTCCTCCTGTGACTGAAGCACACTATCTCAGACGGTCTGCAAACGCTTGCTGTCCGCGGCCATTTTCTAGCCTGTAAGACGTGTCTCCGCAGCTCTCTACCAGACTTTCTTCTACCTTTGTCCCCAGGCTGATCCACAGTTTAGGTTTTGCTGTAGCTACAACTTCATTTCCAGGTCCTGGTGTTTCTGTCAGCCAGTTTTGACTTTGCAATAACTACAAAATTCCAAAAAGTGTAAAATAAGGGTTACATGTTTGGAGGTGGTTGTAGTGACAGGCAGAACTCAGCCCCTGCCTTGTGTGCAGTCAGCCTGGCTCCCAGATCCAGGCCATGGGGACTGCATTCACTAGGAGGTCACTTTCATCTTACTGATTCAAGAGTCGCCAACACATCCCAAGTCAGATAGGAAGCCACCGCTTCTCTCCTCCATCATTCACCTGCCATTGTCCATAAAGTCACCCGGCTGAACCCCACCTGAAGAAGAGAGCAGAATAGTTTATGGTTTTGTGAGCTGAGCTGCAAGATTACGCCATGTATACACAGAAGGGCCAAGAAGAGCGAGAAAGCAGGTAAACGTGAATAAGGACCTAACACAAAGGCTCTCCATGGTGTGTTATCTAACACGTGTTAAAGTGTGTTACCTCATGGAATCTGACATGTAATATTCTTACTAGAATTTACCTAAATATCCCATAATTACCTTTAGCTCATTTCTAATCAATCAGTGTGTTTAGTAGCAAGGTATATGTATGTATGTATATTTACATGTAGATGTTTGCTATTATATTTTCAAATATTGTCACTGATTTCTACTTACGTTTTCTGAGAGTGTAGTCCATATGTACTTGAATTATAGCATGGAATATATGCTTTCTGTGGCTGAGTTTCTAATTGACTTTTAAGAAAGTTCTGCTTATGTTCAGAACAGGCTAATTAAAAGTGGCAGAGGAGGAGCTGGAGAGGTGTCTCAGTGGCTAAGAGCACCTACTGCTCTTTCAGAGGGCTCAGCACCCACATGGCAGCTCACAACTGTCTGTAACTCCTGTTTCAGGGGACCCAATACCCATGGCAAAACACAAAAACACATAAAATAAAAATCAAGAAATCAAGAAAAAAATTATAGAGGAAGTGTTAACACATTACTAACAATATTTACTTATTTCCTAGTTACTTTTCCTCCTTGGTGTTTCTGGGAGAATATGTGAGAAGCTTTCATTATAATTCTTGGTTATAATGGTCTCTGTCAGTTGATACAGTATTGTTTGGAGTACATGTTATTAATTACATATGCCGATATAACATTTATCAATCATTTAACAATAAATTGTGTTCCCTTTAGAATATCTTTTAAGCATTGAAGAGTGCATAGAACAGGCTTTTCTTAGTGAATATTCATGACATCAACACTCATGAAAGCATCTAGCAAGTCACCTATCTGACACTGGTTAGCGTCACAAACATTGTGCCCATGGCTCGAGCAGGAACAAAGGTAAACAGGACTCATTTTTCCTTCTGGATACACATTGCTAAGCAGCACAGAAAGCTTTTCATACTTAAATGAAAGAAAATACACTGTATATAACATTTTCTAATCGTTTGCTTTTTGGTTAACATTACTTTTGACAAATTGATCCTTGTTTCAGTTATCAGGAGTTTGCTCATCTGTAGATGAACATTTAGGTTTTATTGCCATGATTAGTACAAACAATGTTTCTATAGACTTCTGTTCACCTGACCTGGATGTACACACATCGGGTGATATATTCTGAATGTAGCATAGAAGTGTTGCACAAGGGCCTGGGCAGTTTGGATGCTCAACTTACTAAACCTGGATGGAGGTGGGCGGTCCTTGGACTTCCCACAGGTCAGGGAAACCTGATGGCTCTTCAAGCTGATGAGGGAGAGGGACTTGATAGGGGGAGGGGGAGGGAAATGGGAGGCGGTGGTGGGGAGGAGGCAAAAATCCTCAATAAATAAATAAATTAAAAAAAAAGAATCCAGGAAACTCCTGAAATTAGGCATAAAAAAAAGAAGTGTTGCACAACATGTATGGGTTTAATGTCAATAAATAAGCTTTTAATTTTCTTCCCAAGTGGTCAGACCAGCTTATTCCTCCATTGACAGAGTACAATACAATTCTTAATGTTACCATGGACTTTACATTTTTAATCTATAGTGATATTCCATGTCTTTTTATTTTCAGTTTTTAAATTTATTTAATTTTTAAATGTGTTTCATTTCCCTAACCACCAACAATATTGAATATGCTTTTTCAGACATTATTGACCATTTGGATATCGTCTCTATATGAAGTTTCTGTCCAGATTAACCAATTTTCATGTTTCCCATGGTTCTAAGTTTAGTTATTTGTAGATACTTTTAGTATATTCTGAGTATGATACAGTGACAAGTGGAGAAGGATCTCTAACCAGCAGGTTGAATCTTTACTTTCTTCATGGTATCTTTTGATGAAGGAGTTTCAAACTTTAGCACAGCCCTAGTTACCAACCTTTTTCATCATAGATAGCACTTACAGCACCACTAAAACCATACTGCTTCTTCGAGGCTGAGAAAATGCCTCCACATCTGCCTTTCTATGGGTTAATTGCTTTACTCACCTCCTTGATTTCATCAAATAACCTGGACTGGATTTCTGTGGGTTTGTGAATGGCATCCGGTGGATGTTATGTCTTCTATATCTTTGTCTCTCTATTCACAGCGATTGTCTAGCTGGTCTTTCTCCAGTGCATTGTGGTGCCATGTCTGTTTACATGGGATTTTCCTTGGTCCCCTGCTCTGCTCTTTTGATCAGTTTGTCAATCTCTATTTCAACCCGGCCCCTACTTTCTTATTTACTTTCTAGAGCATTTAGGGCAAGGGTGGATGGTTATCGTAGAAATTTCTCTTGGTGTCTTTTCTTAAGTGTTTTAGTATTACTATGAAAAGCATGGTATCACTCTGTTTATTTACACACATGCACACATTATTTTACTCAGGAATGGCATTGATTTTGCTACTCAATTTGCAGATCATTCTCTTATAAGTTTGTGTTCTTCTTTGCTTTCTGCTACTGTGACAAACAGTCTGACCAATGGCAACTTGGAGAGGAAAGGGCTTATGTCAGCTTACACTTCCAGTTCACAGACCTGTCTGTCATTGAGGGATATCGGGGCATCCTGGCCCTGCGGCCACAGCTGTGCAGCATTCAAGACCATCAAGTCTCTCTTGAATCCGTCTTCATATAGGCTTCTCTTGTCTGCGTGCACCATCAACCTTGGCACAGGGCTTTAAATATATCTGTGGCATAAGGATCATCTAATATAATCTCCCACATCATAAGACACTTTACTTAATCACCTCTAAAATGACCAAGTTTACAAAGTAAGTAACTCCTGGACCCAGTGTCTGTGCGCGCGAGCACGTGTGTGTGTGTGTGTGTGTGTGTGTGTATGTGTGTGTGTGTGTGTGTGTGTGTGT
>NC_022013.1:74333569-74335166 GCF_000317375.1 Microtus ochrogaster
GTGTGTGTGTGTGTGTGTGTGTGTGTGTATGTGTGTGTGTGTGTGTGTGTGTGTGTGAGTGTGATGTTGTTCAGCCTCCTACAATGATGTTTTCACTTTTCTTGATTTCTTAAGTAAGCATGTAAAGTAATGAGTCTAACGATGGTATTTTCACACATATGTGCATTTTATTTTATTCTGGCCCATTCTCCTCACCTAGCTCGCCTCTATGCCCCCCCCAAACCCCCCAGCTGGTTCATTGGAATCATTCATCCTTAGCCTTGAACTTGCCTGGGTAGCATTCATTTCTGTCGTTCCGTCGATATGCTCAGGACCTTCCTTGGGAGCAGGCTGAGCTTGAGTCTCCTAGTTTCTGGCCCCCATTTGCTTATTGTTTCGACATGGTTCTTCACCCTTGATGCCTCTATATACGTCCTACTTACATCTGCTTATCGTGGGCCCCAATCACAGGAAGCAAACTTGTGATATGTGGATTTTGTCAGGTTTCCATATCCTCACAGATACCTGTATCTCTCACATGGATGGGCTGTAGAATGCTGGGTCTGGTGGTACCTGGTTGTACCACCAACAAGACAAGCACCACAGACAAGCTCCCTCCCTATGTTTGTGTGTTTCTGAGTTAGAGGAAGGGTAGCCATTGAGTGAATGACCATTGTGACAGCAAGGACGAGCTTACCGCTGGAGAGTACCACAGAAGAGCCCCCACCCCATGTTCTGTAGGAAGAAGAAGGCATTTTGGTATAAAAAGTTGTTGAACCGAGACTAACCAGCTGTTCATCTCCCTGGAGAGAGAGAGCGTGGAAGGGAGGGGAGTAAATTGGTACAAGAGAACTTAAACAAAGCTTTCCAGCAAATGTGTGCAGAAAGATAACAATTAGAGGTCATTTGTGGTCTCCCAAAGGCATGTTTGAGAGCATGGAAGCCACTTGGGTGCCATGGGAGTTTGCCTCTCTGATAGGTTCTCTGGATTCCCAGAGCCATCAACACACTCTGATGTGATTGCCCGGAATGACCCCAAAGCCATCAGTACACTCTGATGTGATTGCCTGAACCAACACTGCCACAATCTCATCCGAGGTTTCCATAGGAAACAGATAGGAAGTATAAAATAAAACACAAACCATCCTCATAGTTACAAAACTCCCAGTTCTCTCCTTCTGCCCAGTTTTTGCAATATTAATTAATTAATATTTCTAAGGCTAGTTAGTGCTTCCTTGCATGGGATCTATCTGTCATTTTTGGCCAAGGAGCTTTTCCTGGCCCAGGTCAGAGTCTGGTACCTCATCATCTGTGTTGTGTTCTGTAGGTGGAGGATTTGTCTTTCTTGTTTCCTATACACACCCCCTTTTGCGCAGAGCTCACATTCATTATATTGCTTTTAAAATTAGACATATTTTCCTTAAAAGTATTTCTGCCAACCTCTAGCCTTATATATAGCCCCTGCAAACCTACCCAATGGAAAAAGACCAAGATCAAATTACTAACTTCATACCTGCTTTAAGAAAATGGCAGATGGGACTGATCTATTGGGAGCTCACCAATGCCAGCTGAATTGTGACTCGAAAAGCAGGAGATAAACCCGGACTCTCTGAATATG
>NC_022013.1:74335890-74336316 GCF_000317375.1 Microtus ochrogaster
GGGAGAGGGGGAGGGAAATGGGAGGCGGTGGCAGGGAGGAGGCAGAAATCTTTAATAAATAATTAATAATAATAAAAAAGAAAATGGCATAGGAACTTGAAAGTAACTTGGTAAAATTAATCGAGTTTTCACATAAAATCTATACTTCTTTGCCCTTTATCAAAAGTCAAGGTAAAGTTTGAATCTGACGAGAGACAATGGTGTGCCTTGGAAAAATAAAATTAACAGGGAAGGGACCACATGGGGCCTGTCACTGTCTCCATTTTAGGGGCTAGGAAGAGATACAAGGAGACATGTTCCTAAGATATCAAGAGTTGGGGACACAGTCATCGGGACAACACTGTCTCAGCATTTGTGAGACCCAGGGTTCATTTCCCAAGGCGAAGGAAGAGAAAGCAAGCAGGGCACGACAACAGGATGGCAGGG
>NC_022013.1:74338981-74362675 GCF_000317375.1 Microtus ochrogaster
TTCAGGACAACAGGATGACTGACAGGGTGGACTGTTCTCTTCAGTACAACAGGATGACTAACAGGGTGGACTGTTCTCTTTAGGACAATAGAATGGGAGGGGGACTGTTTTCTTCAGCCAGGTCTAATGTGTGTGGTTTATCTGCCATTTCATCCATCACCCTCTGAGAATGAGGGAAGGATCCAATCCAGCATCCAGCGAGATGGAGAGAAGGGAATTGAGAGGAACAAGGGGAACCATTTGTCTGTTTCCTGTTCAGCTTTTATCCAGCCACAGCAGGTCCATTCCATGGCTTTCTGGGTGGATGTATTCTTGGCCATTTGACTTTGAAACTAATAACTGGTCTTTGACAGTAACATCACTAGATTTTTGAAATTAGTTTTTTTATTTTAAACATATTGCATTAGAATGGATTGTAATCATCTTTTTTAAAACATATAATGTGCTGGAAGCTATGTTACCAAGGCTGACACTCACCATGTAGACAGGACATTTTGTCACCTCAGTTGATATCCAGCCAGGGATTAAATGAAAGGAAGAGGCAGAACTCAAATTCTGCTTCCTCTTACTTTTCTTCCTGTAAGTAAGAGGCTTGCCCCTGTGCCATCTGTATCTAGCTCTTAGTTTTAAATCATTTGACCTCGTCGGGCCAGAGAGCACACCCACACTGAGGTGGTCAGATTTGGCAGCAAGTGTCTCGGCCTGCTGAGCCACTTCCCAAGCTCCATTCTTAATTTCTGTTATCTTCTGAGATATCACCAAGTTCTGCCTCGGATCGTGTATAAAGCGCAGTTTCAGTCCTACAGCCATCATTTAGGTGGTGCTTCTGGTAGGCCAAGTACTGTGTTCAATGCCCCCCCCCTATTTTTAGTCATTTAGTGTTCAAGATCCATAAGTTAGATCCTAGAATTATTCCCGCTAAAAAAAGAAAACAACTGCTGCATTGTGAAGGTGAAAGTATCCTCCCACTACACATACACACACTCACACATACATTCACACACATGCTCACAATCACAGATACACATACACTCACACACATATACATACACATGCTCACACATACCACAGATACACATACACTCACACATACACATACACATGCTCACAACCACAAAGATACACTCACACACATAACATACACATGCTCACAATCACACAGATACACACCCTCACATATACATACGCATGCTTACAATCACACAGATGATACATACATATGCATACATATGTTCACAATCATACAGATATACACGCACGCTCACAACCACACAGATACACCCATACATTCATACATACATACACATGCTTATAACCACACAGATACACAAAATACATGTACATGCTCACGATCACACAGATACACACACTCACATACATATATACATACACATGCTCACGATCACACAGATACACACATACACATGCACACATCCACACTCTCCTGACATATGAATCAGGAGGCATATTGAGCAAGGGCCTGATTCTTTCCTTCTTTCTTTCTTTCTTTCTTTCTTTCGTTCTTTCTTTCCTTCCTTCCTTCCTTTCTTTCTTTCTTTCTTTCTTTCTTTCTTTTTTTCTTTCTGCTAAGCGCTTCTTTTGACTTGGATGCTTTCCTCCCAACTTAGACCAAAACTAGGCCAGGTCAAGTTAGTAAAACCCTTCCTTTGGTTTTGTGAGCATGGATTGGCTGTAAAACTTTGAGTACAATATTTTCTTGCTTTAGATATAGCCAACTAGGAAACAAATATCTGGCGTTTACAAGGATAAAGGTTTGGTGATGTTCCTCACCTCAGAGGACATGGGTGTATGTGTTTGCTGGGGAGGAAAGACAATACAGCTGTTTTGCAGGAAGTAAGAGTTTATTTTATATCCTATTTTCTTTAACTATAATGCCCTTACTAGCATACTCTCCCAGCATTTTGTAGGCAATAAAGAGCATACAAAGAATGACTTTTGCAGAGTATTTCACAAGCCTGGACCCTAGTTCATATTCTATGGCAGAGACATCTCTACTCTGATTCCAAAGTGGGTTGTAGATACATGTGGCTGTCGTGTGGGGACCAGGGCCGCTCTCCTAACGTCTCTGATGACTCCCGTTGTTGGAGCTCTCAGTGTCATGTGGAGGGGGATAAGAGCCTCACACCAGGGTAAGAAAATACAAGAACAGACTTGTGAGGAGAAACAGAAACGCAAACTATTGTAAAGAGGAAAATAAGTAGTAATTCTAGGTAGACAACATTTAGCTGTTTCCTGATTAAATATCCGTGTGCAGGGCAAGCTAGAGCAGAAGCACAGAGGAACATTCTAAGATGCCATTTCTCTTTTCTGTTTCCCTAATCTCTTCAAGGCTGTGTTTCAAACATTTTATTCTTTGAACCTTCTCGGCTTGCCTTTGGGACTTTGAGGCTTTTCTTCCTATTGATTACTTAATCACAGATTGATTGGCATAGATAACCACAAATCATTTCCTTTTAACTGCGCAAACGTACTTACTTACTTTTTTTTCCCATTTGGTATCTATACGTGTTTGCATATAGGTGGGTGCGTGCGTGCGTGCGTGCGTGCGTGCGTGTGTGTGTGTGTGTGCGCGCGCGCATTCAGGGGAAGAAACAAATTTGGTGCAGGGAATCGTCCTTCATCCTTTACCAAGGCAGAGTTTTTCAGTCACACCCAGAGTACACTGACACGGAGTGGCTTTAGCTAGTCTGCTCTGGGGATGAAATTACAGTCAGATCATTTGGCCACCTTTTATGGATGCAGATTTTGGGAATCTGAATTCTGGTCTCATGCTTACACAGCAAGTGCTTCGACCACTGAGCCCTCTCCCCAGCCTAAGTGGCCTCGTTCTAAAGTGTCTGCTCTATGCTAAGTATCATGCTTGGTTAGTAGCATAGATGAGCTCTGGGTCTTGAACAACTCCTCCTCCCCCAGCCACTTCTGACTAACAGTCATGGAGAATGGGGCCTAACATAGTGACAGGATCTGCCCAAGGTCTTATAGGGACTGAGTGGGAGGTAATAACAGTCCAACCCATGCCCTTCCTGTGCTCCCCATTGTACCAGGCTCTTTAGTGGTAGCCATTGGAGACACTGTTAAAATTGTAAGTTTGCCAGATGTCAAGCACACGGCCGAGTAGAAGAGAGGGAGGTGTAGCAGATACCTCTCCCTTCAAATGAATCAACCCGTGACAATTCCCCGTTCTCACCGTTCTTCCTACAAGCATCGGAGAGCACCACGGTGATAACAAATGATAAGACGTGGTGGCTAACAGCCAAGGGTAAATCCAGTTCCAAGAGATACAGTATCTGTTTCTGACATCTGTGGGCATGAAGCACACACACGCAGTCCACATACATACATGCAGGTCAAATGCCCACAGACATAAAAGAAAATGAATAAATCCCAAACAAATGCAAAATATAAAAAGCCAATCTAGAATGAATGCTACCTACATCTTGCTGACCACCTACAGTGTTTATTGGGATGTCTCTGGATCACACAGGAACATCAGGGAACAGAATGGGAATGGCAGCTACAGCTACTACTCAGGCATCTGCTTTGAGGAATGTTGTGATACATAATGTTGTCACCATGGTGATGTTATGATGACACATCCATTCTACAAGAATGCTGAGGCCCAGAAGGGAAGAGCAATTTATTTCAGGTCACTAATAAATAGAGTGTTTGCAATTCCATATCTAACCCTCTGCCATCCCACCACATCCACAGACTGTGACTCCATAACTAACCCTTCAATCCCACCACATCCACAGACTGTGACTCCATAACTAACCCTTCACCATCCCACCACATCCATAGACTGTGACTCCATAACTAACCCTTCACCATCCCACCACATCCATAGACCGTGACTCCATAACTAACTGACCCTCTTCCGCCATCCCACCACATCCACAGACTGTGACTCCATAACTAACTAACCCTCTGCCATCCCACCACATCCGCATACTGTGACTCTATAACTAACCCTTCACCATCCCACCACATCCATAGACTGACTCCATAACTAACCAACCCTCCTCCACCATCCCACCACATCCACAGACTGTGACTCCATAACTAACCCTTCAATCCCACCACATCCGCAGACTGTGACTCCATAACTAACCCTTCACCATCCCACCACATCCATAGACTGTGACTCCATAACTAACCAACCCTCCTCCACCATCCCACTACATCCGCAGACTGTGACTCCATAACTAATACCGCTCCATCCCACCACATCCACATTCCCATCTCCACTGCACCAGATTCCCCACCGTTTTTAATTTAGCTCTTGTTTTTGGTTTTGGTGATACTTCTGTACTTGCTCTTACTCAGCATTTAGGGGCAAATGAAGGCAGGATCTAGGCCAGAAGTTTAATCTCTGTTGTGTATCTGGCTACTCAGACAGATAACACACACACACACACACACACACATGCACACACACACCGTTACCTGTGTAAAATATAAAATGTAGACCCAGCAAATGACCTGTGATACCTCCTATGTTATTTCACAGATGCACAAAAGGAGTCTCAGAGTAAATCAATTATTTATAATTAATTAACCAATCACCTACCAAATGGGACAAGCAGAGTATCCGAGATCAGCATTGTTCAAGCAGCAATTGGCTGGGAGAGACACCATGCTTGTCACTGGGATTTGGGACAATATAGTAAAGACTGTGTTTGCTGAACTAAACACCTGCGTTCAGAATTAATCGATTACCAGTATGATCTTTTCATCTGGGATTGTCAGTTTCCAGATTGTTGAACAGAATCAAACAACTAAAAGGAAGGAAAATGCAGGGAGGCAGGGAACTAAGCTTTCATAGTGTCCTGTCTCTTCCTCCTCATTTTACGAGGTAGCCATCTTGGCACACGTATTGATCACAAGACAAGACGACTAAGCCCCTTAAGGTCATTAAATGTACTTAATTAAAGAGCACTTAGCAAGCTTCTCCTTGCTAAAGTAATGTGGCTGTTAAAAGTGATTTGTACTTTACCAATACGGCAGCTATTAATCTGAAGGTCAATTTGTCATTTGTATTTTCCCAAACAATTATATTTGTGAGTCGAATGAACACCAAGATACATCATGCACCTGCCCGACGCACACTGCTGTAATCTGCATTTTAGAAAGACTTTGTCTAGTTGTTCTGTTTGCGGCCATCTGGCAGAATGGCTGTGCTCTCAGGCCTCAGTGTGACACACCCTCTAGATCGTTCCTTTAAACATCAGATGTTGGAGTGCTTTTTCTATAGGCATTAAAGGGAATGCACCTAATATGGAAACTCTAGCTACATCTTTGTGACTGGACTTGTTTCAAATTTCTTTGAAATGAGGAATGAAAGAAGCAGATAAATTTGCATTATGGAATGGTAACACCTGTCACTAATTTAAAGCAAAAGTCAAAACTGAATTTTCAAGACTTGTATCTGGGAGCCACTGGCTGCTGGATTTCTGTTTATTCCTTCCCGGTATAATCCTAGCAAAATGCAGGAGATTGAATGCATTGACTGGCCTCTTACAGCTTCCTCCTTGTGGTCCCTTGCCTTCCAGCAACGTCACGTGTAACTCTCAGGTTGTATCTGTGCCTTGGCAAATGCTCAGTGATTCTAGGCATAGGCTTGGGTACCGAGGAGTTCCTAAGGCAAAGAAGAGCCAGGACAGAAGACGGTGCTGCCTTCCACATCACAGTTGCTCCCTTTGGGCTGGGCTGACACAACGTGCCAGTGGAGTCCTGGGGGACGGAGCACAGCATTCTCAGGAGGGAGAGCAAACGTGAGTATGAGCTACTAATTGCGTTTTGGACCATCTCACTTCCTTCAGTCTGTCTTCATTCCTATTACTTAGTTGGAAGGATTCTGTAAAGTCAACCATCTGACTTCAGAACATGCAAGAAAACACTCAGCCCCACGGGGAAAAAAAATCCAACTAAACAACAACGATTTATTGACAGAGGTTCTTTTCAATCTGTGTCTCAAATTACAGTCGCAAAGGTTAGACAATGATAAATGGGGAGACACAAAAATCTTGATTTTAAAGGTTAAACAATAGGGGAAAAAAAGATCTGAGCTCCATGCCTTCAAACAACATGGAGAGAAAAGCTTGACCCTTTCCAACTGCTGATCCCTTTGCAATTAAGGTAACTATTTCCCTTCAGTATCACCTTCCAGAGCTGGACCAGATGTGTAAAACCTAGCAATATGGAGGTTGGTGTGGCTGTCATATTCCAGCAAAGACAAAGCCCATTGTTCTTTCTGGCTCCTGCAAGTCTGTGTGTGTGTCTCTGAACTTGTCTGCTGACCACAAATTTCCAACTAAAATGGAGAAATATGTCATTGTGTTCTAGATCTTTGGTGATTTCTCCAATGTATTCATCTTTTATATATTATAGCTATAATAGACCTAAGATGCATGCATATTGAGATTCTGTCCTGCACCAGAGCAACCTTCCAATAAGCCTTGCTCTACCTAAGTGCGATTAACTAGATGTTGATGTTGAATTTGGGTTGGGTTCAAGCCTAGAAACCAGAGGTGCAGCGGGAGGATGGCAGTGTAGTAACCTTCATAGATCCTTGATCCAACCAGACACGTGGTTGTCTCTCATGATATACTTCTCCCTGGGACGTGAGTCCAGTTTTCAGGTTTGGAGAGTGAGATGATCACACCAGAGGAGTTGGCTCCCAGAAGAGGGAATTCTTGGCTACAGTCCTACCGGAAGGAAGGAGAGGACCAGATGAACCAACACGGAGGAGAAGCAAGAGAGTCATCCCACAGCCACTACCTTTGGTACTCGAGACTGAAGCACAAAGGGTCGCTCTGTTACTGAATCTGATTCTTTCTGGCCAGGTACAGGGTAGAAAACTGCAATGGCAGCACCCCAGCCATGTGGCATAGAAGATTCCTTAGGTTTTCTCTACTCCAATAGAAGGTTTCATCCCACAGCTCCGGTGAACCAAACCCCGAACAGGAGCATTTGACCCTTTGCTGTGGGTGTGCGCATTGTTCTGAGGATTCATGCACCCGCAGCTGCAAAATCCACAATGTCATTAACCAAGTCCCGAGGTCTCAGTCTGCTTTGTTTGCCCAGCAGTTTTCCTGTGTTCCTCCTGCACGTTCAAGTTTGCCAATGTCATAGCGTATCCAGGGCATCTCTTTACTATGCCTCTTGTGACTATTACGGTTGATTTAAAAATACACTCATTTAGATATTTTCAAGCTGCTTACCAGTTAACAGTAGTCATAACGTCCTATTCATCTAGTACAGTTGCTTCTGCTGTTTTGATAATCAGATAAGGGTCATTAAGCCTTTTTTGAGATTAAATAGCACAAAACCATTTTTTTTTCTGTTTATGTGCTCCATTAATATTGGAGCTTATGCTTGCAGTGGCTTAATGTTTCCATTTTTAAATATCATTTATGTTAATATAAAAAGGCTCTATTATCTAATTGTGAGGATTATTGTCATTGCCTTTTAGAATAATCTCTGTAAATATTGGCCTCCATATTTTCTTGAGCTGACAAAATGGACCTTGAAGGGGGTTCAGAACAATGCTGTTCACTAATGTTACTTATTCCAGGCTTTTAAAATTTGATGTTTTCTTTTTTCAGACATGACAGGTACCTGGTTGCCAGTGTTCAGCTTCTTTCTTTATTATTACCTGGAGCCTCCATCACAGGGGAATCAGGGAAACACTGTCACTTTAAGTCCTCTTGAAGTAAGGCACTAGTGGGGAAGGAAGGAGGGTTGAAAGAGCATGCGAGATTAAGCAAATCAAGACTGGAGCCATTTAGGCAGAGTTCTTTTTCTATTATTTTCAAAATGCTCGGAAACAGAAAAAAATAAATCAAGAGGCATATAGAGCTTGGAATTACGTACATCAGAGTAGTCCAAAGTCTCTTCATGATTGTACATCTTAAAATGCCTAGGAAGTCCGTGCTTCAAATGTTGTCTTTTATTATTGATGCAAATATGCCAATGAACTCATATTTACCCATGATTGCTTGGAACGATGTCTTTACACTTGTACACAGCCTCACTTTCAATGACTGGGCAAAGTCCTCCCATGACAAAATCATGGCAGTCTTGTGGGCTATTACTTCAACTAGGCAAAGCTGTGCTGTGTTTGTTTATGCTGCTGAGTGTTGCTTTAACTGTGTAAAGGTGTTTTACTTTTGTTTATGCTGCATTTGTTTAATGATATAAAGCTGTGTGATTAATTATGTAAAAATGTGTTGCATCTGTTTTACCTTGCCTGGCTAAGGCACCTGATTGGCCTAATGAAATGCTGAATAGCCAATAGCTAGGCAGGAGAAAGGATAGGCGGAGTTAGTGGGCAGAAAGTATAAATAGGGGGAGAAATCTAGGAAAAGGAAGGAAGAACGAGAGGAGGAGGGAAGAATGAGGGAGATGCTCTGGGCCGGAAGCCGGGCAGCCCACGCCAGCAGACACGTGAGAAGTGAAAATAAGGTAAACAGAAGGAAAGAAAAATCAAAAGCCCTGAGGCAAAAGGTAGATAAAGAGAAACAGGATCATTTCTGTTAAAAAGAGCTAGCCAGGCTGGGCGATGGTGGCACATGCCTTTAATCCCAGCACTCGGGAGGCAGAGGCAGGCGGATCTCTCGAAAAACCAAAAAAAAAAAAAAAAAAAAGAGCTAGCCAGAAAAGAGCTAAGCTAAGGTGGAGCATTCAAAACTAGTAATAAGTCTCTGTGTCATGATTGGTGGGCTGGTTGGTTGGTGGCCTAAAAGAAAAAAAAGGCCTTGTTCTCCAAGTATTCCTGTGTTTAGTTTTTGACTAAGCACAAATAGGGTTGATCCACACACTAACCCCGCAACGCCCCCAGTATGGATGTAGCCTCTCTGGGTAGTACCTACTGGTTTGCACCAACCAGTTTTCAGATTGGACTGTGCCTGCACAGTCCACCACTTCTTTTTGCTTACAGTGCTTGCTCAGCACAGTCATGACTCAGACCCCTTCAGATATTGTGGAATGAGCATCTTCCTGACTAGGGAGCCCTCCAGGTAAAAGATAGCTGGAAGAAGTAGAAAATTTGACAAGAGCTTGGAGATTGTGTTAAGGATCTCTGCAAACTTTGGTGCGTTTCTTAACTATTGGGTCAACACCACCTAAGCCTTGGTTCTGTGAGAAATATTAAAGTAGATAAATGTACATAGGTTTTTGTTGTTGTTTATTGTTGATATCACTGTTTAGAGACAGGATCTTATGCATAACAGCCTGGCCTCAAACCCAGTTTCCTCCTTTAGCCATGCTAGGACTACAGGCATCTACTGTCATGCCTTGGTCATAGATATGTTTCTTAAATGCTATATAAACTTCAAAGGACACTAAAACCTGCTACCAGTGGAAACAGGTGTGGCTGTAAAGCCTTCAGTAGCATCTACCCTGCATTCCCTGTCCCAGGTGCTCTGTTACAGCTCACGAAACTGGCTCACCAAGCATGGTCGCTGGGAATCTTTCTCTTCTACTGATAGGTAAACCGAGACATTAAAGCACTCTCTGAAGAGGTACACTGCTAATGAGTGGGGGGGCTGGGATTTAACATCAGAGACAGCAAAACAGCAATGAAGGAGATGTTTCTTGACTTTAAAATGTGTATCTTCTTCCTGAGGAAGTTTGACTTTTATCTGGTTATCTTTCCCTCCTTAATCCTTGTCCTGACTCCTGAGCAAATTCTCCTTTATAGCGTTAGAGAATGACTCGTGTAGAAATGTAAAATACATATCCTAATACAGTAGGTAAGCAATCTCATTTCCTCTCTCCAGCATTGTGTTGTTAAGAACGGCTAAATTTAAATAGTAATGTAATATTTTCATTTGATATGAAATATTAATGGCAATCCTAAACACTATTTTCAAGAAAATTATTGGTCACATCTGTGTCTACAGTGTATACCTTTTACTGCCCTTATCTTGGCTCTCTTTGATTTAGACAAAATGCATTAAGCTTGTATTTATCTCTCCTCAGGTATTCATGACACTTGAAAGATTGTTTAGTTACACTTGCTCCCGTCAGCCCGAGCGTGCGGTCTTCCAAATGGAATTAGGGTGCGCGCTAATAGATGTAACATTCCTTGTCATCTTGTGAAACTGTCCATCACACCACAAACTCTTCCGTGGACAGCACTCCCTAGTCCTCCTCACGGCAGAGTGTCTTAGCTGTGAGCGTTCTCTGTCCTCTCAGGTTTGAATACCGGTACCCTCTTTATCAATGCCCTCCTGAAGGGCACCGTGTCATGGGCCTTGTGTAGCGTCATACTTCCATGTTATGAGGTGTGGAGGCGATATAGTTCTCCACAGTATTTGGCTTTCATGTTTGTTTCTTTGGAAACCTGTAGCTTCCTTCTTCTGAACTGAAGGCCCCTAGACTGTTTATATTAATATAATTATACATATGTATAATTATATTATTATATACAGATCTCAGTACTTATCCAGTTCTCTAGGGAACATAGTGGTTAGTGTCATTTGTCTTGTAGATTTTTGGGGACTTGTGGGAGTAGGGGTGTCGTGCAGTCTAGAGGAGAGCATTATCTCTGGGCTGCTGTTTCCTACCCTGCTTCCTGTTGCCCCTGTCTCCATCAATAGGAAATGCGCTTCATTGGGCTCTATCAAGTGACCTCAGGGCCTCTATGCTCCTGGTCATCACACTTCTTGGGAGACTCTTTGACCTCCTTCAACTCAGGTCTTTTTGCTCTATTTTGAAGAAACGTGATGCATTTTCTCTGGCTCGGCATTTAGTTGTGGGAAGAGAGTGATACAAGTTAGATGCTTATGAAATGGAAGAGTTGGGTAGACAGGCTGGATGTGTGTGTGTGTGTGTGTATGCACGCATGCACATGCACGCATGTGTGCATGCATGTTGGGGGTCACTGATATCATCCCACCAAACTTTTCCTTTTCTTTGCCTGTTAGCAGTGAACAGCTGAGGTGTAACACGGTTTATGTTGCAGGCGAAGGCAGGACCACAGTGTCCCTCACTGCCCAGCAGAAGTCCCCTAGCAGCCATGTTGGCTGACTGCAGAGCACCCGAGAACTCTCCACGCCTCCTCAACCCTCAGTTTGGGGCTCCAGTCGACCTTCCGTTCAAACCTTTGCTCTGTTATTTACTTGTTTTGTCAGACGTTTGAAGTTTAAACCCAAACCTCTCTGAATTATTAACATTTTAATCAGGAAGAATATATAATTTAGGGCTCAAACAGCTAAGCCTGTATTCCTTGTCCATACCATTTGTCTTTCATGTGTTTCCTGCTAAGGGCAGATGACTCTTCATGGCCTCTTTGTTCTGAGCGATGGAAAGACAGACATGAATGAGTAACCGTATCTACTTCTGTGGAGCCTGAAGCCCACTAGCAAATGGTTCTGTGCATCAGCAATGCAGGATGACGAGTACTCTGAAGGGGGAGTGGGAGAGGCCGAGGAAGGCATGGCTGTGGCTGTCAACAGCTGCTGTATGGCAGAAAGGCAGAAGAAGGGCGAGTTGCCATGTCGGTTTCAGATAAAAATGAAGGCTCTTGTTAACCCATCAGTACTCTGACTCCGCAGCTGGAATGGGATGAGGGTGATAGATTCCACATTGCTTATCCATGTATTGCATTTGACCAAGTGGACATCTGAAGGTTCTCAGGCCATTAAATGGATGATCTTGACCAGAGACAAGCATAAGATGAAGACAGTTTCTCATAGAAAGGAGATATCAAAAATATAAAATACTTTTTATTTCAACATGCAATGCATGAGGCTGATTTGCTTTTTAATGAAAGCTTCTAGAAAAATATTCTATATATTAACCTGCAAAACCAGTCCTGACTATTGGAACTGAACATCAAATGTAAGTCAGAACGAATACATGATCCACTTACAGTCAACTAAAAGTTCTGATGCAGGAAAGTACATGAATCCAGACAGAAATATTTAAGAGACAAATATTGGCGTGATATACTTCAGTGTAGCGATGCAATGTTGTTTGCAAATTAGTCACCAGCAGCGTGGCTGGCTTTGTGCCAGGGAGTTTGAAATAAGATTCCTTCCTTGGGACTCCTGTTCCCCAACTCCATTTGTTTTCTTATAACATTTTTGCCTCCAGGACTTTGTGTTCAACAAAGATTTCCTTTCTCTGGACCTGTGTCTGTAATTCAATGTACTTTCCTATCTCTGAGAACAGTGCCTGCCCCGTGTCTGGGCAGATGAATGTGCTATTTGCAGGTTGCTGATTAAAATGAAAGTCTGAGTGTGTACATGAATGTCTGGTCACATTCTTAAAAGGAAATCTCAAAGGCTGACAGAGTTTCTTCCCCGTGTCTATACAGCTCAACAGCTTGAGTTCATGTCTAACCAGCAAGCCTCTTACTGTATCTCTTAAAGAAAGAATGAACCTGTGTGTGAACCGCAGCCAGGAAGACTTTGGCTGAGTGGCTGTGCTTGAAGCAGATGCCCCAGGAGAGCCCCTTCCCGCTCCTCCATGCCTTAGCTTCAGAATTCTTGGCCACTGATACTCAGGCAACAGATACTCATGGGATTTCCCTTGGCACTGAAGAAAAAGCCCAGTTTAGATGATAATAGACCAGCTAGTGTTGAAGGACACAATGTTATCAGTCAGGTTTTACCTCGGCACCTTGGAAAGGGGCTGGGTGTGGAGAGCAGAGAGGGAAGAGGGTAGGAGAAGGGGCTATTCTCTATGGATTCCCCAAGTTACGATGGTAGGCCATGGAGACACTTTGAACGCTGTGTATGGGAGCCACTGGTGAAATCCAATGTTCTCTCAAGTAGTGGTAGGCAAGGATAAGGTAGTTACTGCTGATGTAGTTGGGTTGAAAGAGGTCGTTTGCATTCTTATATCTTAAAGTATGAAAAGAGGTGGTTATAAAATCTTTAACTGCTTGAAGCAAATTATGCAAGTGTTCCCTGTTGTCCAAGAACATGTCCAAGTGGCACACAGGAGAAAGCATTGGCTTCTGATTCTGTAACCAGCCTACCCTATGATGTCCTGGGTGGTTGTTAACTCACTCTGTGTCACTGAGTGACAGCCATAGTAACAATAGCTACAATAGGAAAAGGCAAATGCCCTTTACTGTTCTTTTAAAAAATATTTGATTAATTTCACATGTATGAGTGTTTTGCCTGCCTGCATGTCTGATGTGGGACTCCCCTCTGTATGCTGTGAATACCACTGATTAATAAAGAAACTGCTTTGGACCTATAGCAAGGCAGAACTTAGCTAGATGGGGAAAACTAAATTGAATGCTGGGAGAGAGAAGGCAGAGTCAGGGAGAAGCCATGTAGCCTACCTGGAGACAGACACTGGAACTTTACCTGGTAAGCCACTGCCACGTGATGATACGCAGATTAATAGAAATGGATTAAATTAATATGTAAGAGCTAACCAATAAGAAGCAAGAGCTAATAGGCCAAACAGTGATTTAATCAATACAGTTTCTGATGATTATTTTGGGGCTGAGCAGCCAGGAATTAACTAGTGATCTTACTATAACACATGTCTATGTGTCATACGTGTGCCTAGTGTCCCTGGAGACCAGAAGAAGGTGTTGAGCCCCTAGAAGTGGAGTTAGAGATGGTTGTGAGCCACCATGTGGATATTGAGAACTGAACCCAGGTCCTCTGCAAGAACAAGTGCTCTTTACAACTGAACCAGCTTTCTAGCCCCAACTTCATTTTTCTTTATTTCTGCATGTTTGTGCATAAGTGTGTATGAAGTTTGTGAGAAGAAAATATTTGTGTGTGTGCACACGAGTGTCCCACAGCTCAGAACAGTCTTGACCATTGGTTGTTGCCTTTTACCTTGTCTGAAACAGGCGCTGCCACTGTTTCTTGCTGAGTTCCCCAGGAGAGCTGGTCCAAAAGATTGGGAGTCTTCTGTCTCTTTTCTCATGGCTGTAGGAACTCTGGAATCTCAGACATGGGCTTCCACTTCTGGTGTCACATGGGTTCTGGGACCCAAGCTCAGTTCTCATACTTCATGTAGCAAGTTCACCATCTACTGAGATTTTGCAGCCCCTGTCATTTCCTCTTAACAGAAGCTATGGAAACCGTTTACTTGAGATTGTCTTGTTTCATCTCTGCCATCGGGACAGGTGATTGACTCATTTGAGTAAACTTGTCTTTTATTTGTTTGAAGTAGTGGAAATAAATTTTATCTTCCATAAAGCTACTGTATGAAGCACTGGAGATTAGAGATAGAATGAATACAGAGGAAATCAAACCTGATTATCCAGTACTTCACTTTTTACCAAGCTGTTGATTCTGAGGGAGGCTATTACCGTTGAAGGATGCCCCTCAGAGGAATTTTAACCGATCAGTAGCCCCAATAATACCCACCTCTTTGGAAAGAGCAGAGATGTGAATAGAGGTGACATCCACCTTTGGAACTTATAATTCAAAGGAACACAGAGAAAGCCATTCTAAGTAGAAAGCCTGGTGGTACAGAGGATGAAGAAGTAGATTGTGCTGGAACATTTTATGTCAGCTTGAGAGGAGGGCACCTCAAGAGAAAGCCTCCATAAGATTGGGCTGTAGACAGGTTTATAGGGTGTTTTCTTTATTAGTGATTGATGGGGCAGGGCCCAGTCTGTTGAGTCATTCCTGAGCCAATGGTCCTGGGTTCCATAGAAAAGAAAAGAAAAGCAGACTGACAACCATGAGGCAGAGAGTGAACCTAAACCGGAGCTCTCCATTGGGTCCCCACCTCAGAGCTCAGGGAACCTAACGAAAAAAGGGGAGGAAGACTTCTAGCACCCATAAGGATGAGGACACCAGAAGAACACGCCCCACCAAATTGATTTATTAGGGCTGGTAGTGGCTCACAGACACTGAAGCAGCAATTACAGAGCCTGTGAGGGCCCTCTACAAATCTACACTAGGCCCTCTGCAAATAAGTTAAGGTTGTTAGCTTGGTGGTTTTTAGGACTCCAAGCAGTGGGACTTTAGGGATCATTTTGCTTTTGCCAGGTTGCCTAGTCCAGCCCTGATACAAGGGCTTGTGCCTAGTCTTACAGTAACTTATTTTTTTTTGTACATTAAAGTAATCTATTTATTTATTTTTCTATTAAAAAATTTACACTTCCTCCCCTCCTCCCATACCCCCCCACTTGCTCCCCCACTCCCCTTCTTCTCTCCCCCTCCCTCCTTAAGAGAGGGCAGGGAACCCTGCCCTGTGGGAAGTCCAAGGCTCCCCCCCCCCCCGCTACATTCAGGCCTAGGAAGGTATGCATCCAAATGGACTAGGGTCCCCAAAAGGTCCCAGTGCTATTATCAATGGCTTCTCAGTCCACCCCCATTGGAGCCACATTCAGAGAGTCTGGTTTGATCACATGCTCGTTCAGTCCCGGTCCAGCTGGATTTGGTGAGCTCTCATTAGATCAGACACACTGTCTCAGTGGGTGGACCAACCCCTTGCAGTCCTGACTTCCTTGCTCATCTTCTCCCTCCTTTTCAACAAAATTATAGGAGAAAACTTTCCCAACATAAGGAAGGATATTCCTATGAAGGTACAAGAAGCATATAGAACACTAAATAGACTGGATCAAAAAAATCCCCTCGCCATATAATAATCAAAACACAAAACATACAGAATAAAGAAAGAATATTAAGAACTGCAAAGGAAAAGGTCAAGTAACATATAAAGGTAAACCTATCAGAATTACACCTGACTTCTCTATGGAAACCATGAAAGCCAGAAAGTCTTGGATAGATGTGTTACAGTAACTTGTTATGCCTTGTTTGGTTGATAACTCCTGGGAGACCTGCTCTTTTCTGAGGGAACGGAGAAGGGATGGATCTGGGCAGGGGCTGTGGGGGAGGGGGAGTGGACAGAGGGGATGTTCTGTCGGAGAGAAGAAAAACCAGACTAAACAAGGCAGAGAGGCAAAGGAATAAGCATTGCTCCTCTGTGTCCACTGCATCAGCTCCTGCCCCACCCCCAGGTTCCTGACTTCCTTTGATGATGATCTGTGATGTGGAAGTGTAAGTTTCCGGTGGAGTATCTCCCAGGAAAGTGAAGGAGTAGATGCAGAAACAGATGGGGTAAGCACAGAGAGAGTGCGGTCAAAGAAGCCTGTCCACAGGATGATGACGTCAGACAGACAACTCTGGAACAAGCTCAGGGCAGTCCCCACTGGTGTCTTCACCCATCATGGTGTAAGACAGTCTCCGCCGGCTGCTGACTTGAGGTGACCGTGCATTTATCTCAGCTTATTGAATGTTTCCAGTGCAGCAGTGCTTCGTGATAGACTTTGGAAATATACTTTATTATTTTGCATCAAGGTTGTCTTTATTGGTATTTCCCAATAACAGACATTGTGTATCCAGTCCTAACATTAGGCCAGAGTCTGTCACAGACTTCTGATGATCATTTAACACGCTTAGTCTGGAACATAAGGTTATTTTCCATAGTGGAGGCAGAGGGGAGGTGTGTTTGGGTCACCCACACAAACCCTTGGACTTTGGTTCTTTGGGGGTGTGAGTCAAGATTAGTCTGCAGTGGGCCTCTGTCTAGGTCCCCGCATGTAGCACAGATGGACATGAGCTGTCATTCTGAGGTACAAGTGGTGGGGGCTGTGCCTCTGGCCCCCTGCACTTACCCAACAGAGCTCTGAGGGGAATTGCTGCACTTCCCGGCATTGAACCATTAGTCACGGCCTAAGCCAGCCTCAGTCCCTGTGTCTTTCAGGACCCAAGGGCCACCATTTCCCCTTCCAGAAAACCAGCAAGAGTACGGTACAGAGGGGAAGCTAATTAATTTTAAAAATAATAACAAATCCTAATAAGGTAAATGAGATCATGGAAACTGATTAAGAAATGTGCTGTGCGTTTTTCTGTCTTACCACACAAATTGGTTTTTTTTGTAAACGAGGACGTTAATGTATATATAAATCTGGTTGCTGCTTACACCATGAATTTATTATCTATCCTTCCCTGAGACAAATGATAGCTATTTAGATTTTATTAGAAGGATTAGTTGCATTTTGAGCTTGTTTATGGAATGAAGGCTTGAATATCCAGATTCCTTCCATGTGCCCACTCTCTCCGCCATTATTCATTAGTTACTTGCTGGGAGTGATTGAAAGGACAGTTTTTTCTTTCATCTTGAAAATTAGAGTACATATTATTCTATCCACAGACTTAGAGTTAAGTACTGAAATATTGATTATTGTCTGGTTAGGGGATAGAGTTATATAATTCAGGCTTCATTTACCACGAGACACCGAGAAGTCTAATTTACTTAACCCCGCATTAGCTTTCAGGCAGGCTACGTGAATTCATTTTTAGAGAGAACCCTGTGAGTTCATTTCTTTACAAAAAATTACATAGGCTCCCTACTGGTAAGCAGAGAACACATGTGCAAGGAGAAACACACTCTTTCACAAACCAGCCAGGAGAGTCTTATGTTCTAGAAAACCAAGAGGACTAAACGTGCGGAGTGACTGCGGCTTCCTGTGTTCCCCTACTAAGCAGTCATGATGACCGAATTCTCTGTGCTCTAGGCCCCAGAGGGCTGACATCCACAGTGGTGACTGCGGCATGCTCCTTGAGCTCTAGAGTGCTTCTACATAGTCTCCTCTGCAGACAACACAAAATAGCTGTGATAGAAAGATACTTACACCAGAGAGTTTTTTTTTTTAAAAAATCAATATATTGCTTTCCTTATATTCAGTGTACTACATGAACTTGGAATAACACAGACACAGCTTTACAACAGTAAGTAAATAACGGAGACAGGTGAGAATAAAGGGAAAGACAGGTAGGTATTGAAGTAATAATAACTCAAACCTGGGAAACAGTCTGGGGAAGAGACAGTACCCTTGCTGCAAAAGCGGGAGGACCTGGTTCAGTGTCCTGAAATCCACGTTAAAAGCTGGATAGGGTAGCGTGTACCCACTTCAGTTTTGAGGAAGCACACAACGTGTGCTCTTGCTGGCTGGCTGGCCGGCCGGCCGGCCCAGCATAATTGGCAAGATCCAGGTTCAATGAGAGATCCTGTCTCACCTAAGGTGGAAAGTGACTGAGGAGACAATCAACAGCGACCTCTGGTCTCAACCCACATAGGCTCATGCAGGAGGGCAAGCACACACATATGAGGGCATACACGCGCACATACACACCCTGCAAATACAGTAAAGCCAAGGATAACACATTGTCTAAGAGTGTATATTGCTAGGGCCGTGCAGTGTCAGGCGCTAGAGATGGTTAGACAGACATCGGTAGGAGCTGCAGAGGCCTCGGTAAGGAGAAAATCAGGACCACAAGCCTCCGTGGATCAGGGATCAAAGCGGAATTTCAGTAGTCACGTCTTCCTCTGTAAATGTCTATTGAGCATCCCCAATTCTCAGTCAATCCTTTTGATGACTGTGGAGGAAAGAAAAGCAAGGCTGGAAAGTGAACCACAGCATCCACACCTAGCAAGTGGCAGAGTTCAGAACTCAGGGTTGCTGGCCTTCTGATCCCGAGCAAGACCGCTGTAATCCCTCCTCGCCAATACCTGTGAGAGAAACTAGAGCACTAAGCCACTCTAAGGTGGGACCTTAGAGGCATTTCTAAAATTCCATGTTAACACAGCGAAAATACTTCAGCTGATATATGCAAGGAGAGACAGTCTGTTTGTAGGAACAATGGCATAAACTTGCTAATAAACTAATTTGCATCTTTAGATAGCAGCTTTTATAATCACCTAGCAATGTGAGCATCTGATCTTCAGTACATGTCCCCCGCTATCTTTTTCTCTCTAAGTCTTTAGTGAGTCTAGCTGATACAGGGCTCATTATTGAGATTGGCTCACGAATCTCATGTTAAAAGCACAATGTTCGGAAAATGTTTACAGATAGTTAAGAAGTCAGTTTCCACTTGCCATAGATCTTCCCTCACCAGGCCAAGGATAAACGTGTTATTTGGGAGCTGTATTTAAAGGCTGGTAATCAGGAAAATGGTATTTTTTATGAGTTGCGTAAATGCTTTGTGGTATTACTGAAATATCTTGATTGCTTTTATGAATGTATTTAATGAGTTCATTTAAAATGTGATGCTATTTACCTTATGGGAAGCAATGACTCTCTCTACCCAGATACTGTGCAAACCCAGGGGAATATTGCTTTTTGCCTGCGGTGTAAGCTGAACCAGAAAGCCCTGC
Source organism: Microtus ochrogaster (assembly GCF_000317375.1). Classification (NCBI taxonomy): domain Eukaryota; kingdom Metazoa; phylum Chordata; class Mammalia; order Rodentia; family Cricetidae; genus Microtus; species Microtus ochrogaster. The sequence goes on from NC_022013.1 coordinate 74,358,158, forward strand.
ATCCAACTGTTAGTCACTCTGCTGTGCCTACAGGAGCTGTGTGTTGTGCCCACAGGAGATCTGGGCTGGGGACTGTCTGTCCGGGAGTCTCTGGGCTGAAATCAAGATTAATTAAGTAACACCAGGGACTTCAGTTGGAATAGATGAGCTGGACAGTCAAGATGGTTACAAGGTCAAGGAACTGCCTGGCAGGAAGTGGGGCTTACATCACAGCCTGTGGATGATCAATTTCGAAGAGGTAGTGAGTTTCTGAACAGAGGCTTTAATGTGGGATAAGAAAGAAGGAAGGCATGGGAACAGCTCTGATTCTAGAACTTTCCCAGTCAGCGTAGTTCATAGACAAAGCTCTTGTTTTTAAATCATTTAAAAACATGTTTTATGAGCATATATTAATTACACTTTATAGTGAGCTTCATCACAACAGTCTTGTTTATAATGTATTTTGATCAGATTCACATTGCCTGTTACCCTCTCTTGTCCCCCCATTCCCAATGAGCCTCTTCCTCTTTCCAATAAGTTTACTTCATGCCATGAGCAGTGAATGTGTGTGTGTGTGTGCGCGTGTGCGCGTGTGTGTGCGTGCGTGTGCGCGCGCATGTGTGTGGTTCACAGGATCCTGGATGAGAACTTGCTTACAGAGCATGTGTGCCCTAACAGTGAGTACACTACTGAAGAACGTATCTGTTCTCCTCAATCAATCTTCAGCTGTCTGTAAATCCTCAAGGATGTGGGGACCCCATAAGCTCCTCCTCATTCCATGACAGGGCCCTGACAGGCCCAATTTGTGGAAATCTTGGATGCATAATTGTAGCTTCTATGAGCTGAAAAGTTTAACAGCTATGACATGCCTGGAAGTCAGCATTCCACACCCCTACCACTGCCTACCTCTGTCCCTTCTGTGATGTTTCCTGAGCCTTAAAAAGGTATTAATGATATCTCAGTTATGGCAGGACAATCAAGTTGTTCATTCTTTATATTCTGACCATGTATGAGACACTTTTATTCTGTGTCTTCCTTCTGGGACTTTAGAGTTCATTCATTATATCATACCTGTTTCTAATCAATAGATAGCCATGCTCCGTAACCACAATGGAAAAGATGACACTACACAGGTTTCTGACATATTTAAATAGTACTAAGCATGTTAGTCCCATCCCACGAGCTCTATGAAAGAGGCATTGCTCATGTTCTAGTTTTACACGTGAAGAAATAAAAGCTTGTTCAAGCTGTGCAGCTATTAACGATGTGACATAAAATCTGAATCCAGATACTTGCTGCCATAATTACCCTCTCATTTATATACTTATTTATATATAATTTGTTGAATTAAAATGTACACATAACAAAATCCCTCCCCATGAATGTATAGTTCAGTAAATTTTCAGAAGAATGTGCAGTTTTGTCACATGCATCATGTTAGAAATCAGGATACTTTTCTGACCTCCAAAGTTCTCTTCCTACACTTTTGCCCAGCCAGCCTCTGCTGGCCACATTTATTTTTGTCTTCATCAGTTTGATTTCCCATAACACCATAATAATAACATAGCACAGTTATAGTCTACAGTCTCTGACTTTGTTCACTAAAGCGTTTTGCAAGGTTTGGCCATACCTTCCCGTTGCTAAGTGGTATTCTCATTCAATGGATATGCTGTGGTGTGTGTATCAACACATCCTTTGATGGACATTAGGTCGTTTTCAGATCTGGGCTACTATGAATAAAGTCACAACTGACATTTGTGCAGGCATCTCTGTGGTGTGTCTTCGTGTACATTAAAATTGATAATTATATGTATATGGATATATTGCCAGCAAGCATGCCTGTGTACTATGTGTGTGCCTTGTGCTTGCAGAGGCCAGAAGCCGTGTCAGACCCTTGGACCTGGAATTATACTTAGCTGTGAGCCACCATGTAGGTTCTGGGAGAACTGGGATCTCTGGAAATCGGAAAGACAAGTGAGTAAACTATTTTTAAAAGAGGGAATAGGGGAAAGAACTCCCTGTGTCAAGTGCTGCTAATAGTTTGAAGTGAACTGGAGCTAAACTTGGCTTGTAGATTTGTCCAGTGGGAGGCCACTGATGACTTCAAGGCAGGTTTATCCAATGTAGTGCAAACCTCATAAGAAGGAAAGGAATCAAGAAATGAAACCACAGAACCAACGAGTAGAGATACCCTTTCACAGAGCTCGAGCAGGGATAGAGGCATAGAAAAAAAGATGATGATAAAATTTAAAAGAATTCAAGGCACAAAATCGAGGGGGAAAGAAATTTGGATCCATAGGTGCCAAGAGAAAAGAAGCCTGGTTCTCTTCCGGAATGCCCAGAGGTGAGACGGAGAGGGTGTGTACCCTGTACTGCTGTTTTCCTCGAGTGGAATAATGCTCCGTCGCCTCTCAGAGAGAAGGGTCTGCAGGTCTCTGAAGAGCTTGAAGGGTTGGTGGCGCCTTTATGTGGGGAATATGAGAAGTTGATTGAGTGCCACTAGGAAAACCAGTAGTTCTCAAGGACCCCATTGTGAATTCACAGCCAGAAATTGGTAGCTCCAGTGGTCTCTGTGATCCACACAGCCAGCTCTTTTCCCTAGCAACACTTAAAAGTTTGGATGTGAGAAACAAGAGCTGGGTTTGGGGTGGAAACCGGCACCAAAAGGTAGAAGGAAAGCATGGGAAATTATAGTTTGGGTTTTGTGAAAGCGACTTTTGGAGCTGGCGGGTTGTGCCAGGAAGGCTAGGATGGTAAAGGAGGAAGATGCAGGAGTAATAGACACTTTGAGATGACGCTGGCGGTATAATAAAAGCAGATACGCAGGAGGCAGAAGAATGCAGGCTGTGAATGGTCAGCCTTTGTTTAGCATTCATGAAGGCATGAAGATTGGGCACAGAGTAAAATCAGAATCCCTACACAGTAACTACCATGCATGAGTCCTGGGTGTTGAACCTTAGAGCCTTATGGTATCTTCCATGGACATCAGGAGCCAAATGACCCCTAGCATCAACAGTCTCTAGAGAACCAAGCTAAGTATAAGATTTCCCACTCACGATGAGATGCCCACTCAGATGGCCCAGTAGATAAATCCAGATAACTCTCGCTCCTCAACTCCTGTAAAAGGCTTCCATCCTCCTCAGCTGCGCTACTTGCTCCCAGCGGTCCAATCCCCTCTGAGAGCAGATCAGCACTGGTCTCTTACAGAGTGTTTGAATCACTTGCCTCTCTGTCTCTTCGTGCCCTTGGTTCCCCTGTTCCCATCAATATCACTCTAAAGACTGTGGTGAATGAAATGGTTATAATGTCCTTTCTGTAGATAAGAAAGTAGGTTGCTGAACGTTGAGTAATAATCAATATGAAACAGGATTCTACCGGATGCAGATACCTGCATACTGCCTGGATTCTTCAGGAATGTCAATGGTCATTTCATGCAGGAGTGATTTTTCTTTTTTTCTTTCTTTTTTTTTTTTTTTGCCATAATGTAAGTGTATCTTGGACTTGAGGATCCCAGAAGACAGTCTTGGGTTAAAACCTGACATCTGGAGCTTTCTTCCTGTACCACTGGGCATGGTACCCAGTGGCATGCTTAGGCTAAATAGGCATTCTTCTCCCAGAAGATTTAAGTCACCTTATCTTCAGAATATAATGCATGGGAGCTTCTCAGTTCAGGTCTGGTGAATTACGGTTGCCCAGGGCCATGAATTCTCTACCCTCAGCCCTGTTCCTTATTCTGGTGCTAAAGGAAAACCATAAGAGGCCTTCAGGTAGAGTATTAAGAAGTGCCAGGGCGTTGGTGGCTGTAACGAAGAGAAGCTTGCGTTCAGTCCATCAGAGTGTTTCTCTGGGTTACATTTCTCGGTGGAGCTGTGCCAGCCAAGAGGCCCTGAGCAGGGAGCACTGAGGCAGAGACAGACATTTTGAAACCTCTTTGGCAATAGATTCCTGCATATTGTTGGAATACACCTTTTGGGAATTTGGTGTATCATTTTGGAGCGTGGGGTCCAGGTTATTGTTGTTGTTATTTTTGGATCCTGGAAGTACCTGTGACGTTCTGGCCCTACTTGACCTGAGCATTTCTTTCCTTGGCAGCTCACCAGCTGTTTAAGGGCCCCTCTCAAGGAACAATGCACAGTGTATTCTTTTGGGTTTGATGAAGTGAGATCTTATAAAATCTGAGTGCAGGACTCTCCTTCTGTATCCTGGTCACCAGCAGGATCCCCCTTCTCTCTTCTGATCACCATCAGGACCCCCTTCTCTCTCCTGATCACCAGCAGCACTCCCCTTCCCTCCTGATCACCAGCAGGACCCCCCTTCCCTCCTGATCACCAGCAGGATCCCCCTTCTCTCTCCTGATCACCAGCAGGACCCCTTTTCCCTCCATGTCACCAGCAGGACCTCCCTTCCCTCTTGATCACCAGCAGGACCCCCTTTTCCCTCCAGGTCACCAGCAGGACCTCCCTTCCCTCCTGATCACCAGCAGAACCTCCCTTCCCTCCTGATCACCAGCAGGACCTCCCTTCCCTCCTGATCACCAGC
>NC_022013.1:74362775-74399108 GCF_000317375.1 Microtus ochrogaster
ACCTCCCTTCCCTCCTGATCACCAGCAGGACCTCCCTTCCCTCCTGATCACCAGCAGGACCTCCCTTCCCTCCTGATAACCCTTCACTTTCCTCTCCTGATCACCAGGCTCTTTCCTTTCCATCTCTTTCCAAGCCTGTTCTTCTTTCCAACAAAGTCTGGGCTTAAAAACAAAAAGAAAACATGGAGTTAACATTTTGAAAAGAGCCGGGCGGTGGTGGCGCACGGTTTTAATCCCAGCACTTGGGAGGCAGAGGCAGGCAGATCTCCGTGAGTTCAAGGCCAGCCTGGTCTACAAGAGCTAGTTCCAGGACAGGAACCAAAAGCTAGGGAGAAACCCTGTCTTGAAAATCCCCCCCAAAAAAAAAAACAAAAACAAAAACAAAAACAAAAACATTTTGGAAAGAGTTAGTAGGGAACCCTACCATTCATAATTCTCAGTACTTCTCATTTTATACTAGTTAGGGGACTTCTCATTCTCTGAAACACTGCAGGTTTCTTAAAACAAAACCATAGGATAAATCTTGACATTATCGTTTAAAAACTTGGGAGAGTTCTGCGAGCCCAGTTAACTGGTGATGTGGAATGTAGCAGAACTGAAAACCTGACTGTAGACTATCTTAATTCCCACAAGTGCCTATCTGTTCCCTTTGTCTTGCTTTTAAAATCTGTACATTGTACCTGCAGGGACTAATCTATTGTATTAGTTTCATCTGTGTGAAATGCACCCTAAATCACAGTTCGGTTAGTAAGCTGCGAGAGGAGCAGGCATTAAGGAACCAAGACCAGGAAAGCAGTGGTGTAGAGAACCATACAGAAGTGAAAGTTCATCGCTTAGGGATTCAAGTCAAGTTGTCATTTTATATACAACAGTGATGCGAGCCTGGAAGGATTTCTTCAGCAATAACAGAAGTGACCACCCTGGGCATTCTGGGAGGTAGGGCACTAAGCTCCGAGGAAGACTGCAGGAAGCAAGGGTTAGCCATGTACTTCTTCAGGGTGGAGCCCTTGCAGATTTGGGTTTAATAAATTTGACAACAGGAGAGCCATGTTAATTGATTTTATATTTGCTATTCTTAAGGAAAAGATAGCGAGCTCATTCTATGACCTGCTCCCTCATCCCTCTGGTAATGTTAGTCAAGGGATCAAAACCAAACTCTACAGGGACTCATCAGTATTAATATTTTAAGTTAGCACACAAAGGAGTGGGTTTCGGCATGGAGTCCTCTTACATGCCTGTCATTGTTAAATGGTCTCCTTCTGTTCCCCAACTGTCCCCTTCCCTTTCCCTCCAGGCTCCAGCTGGTTCCCTCCCTTGCTCTGGTTCAGTCCCTCCAGTTAGTCGCCCTCCCTGCTCCCTTAGTGTCTGTATGTCACTCTCCCTCAGCCTCCCCCTCTTCAAATCTCTTTACAAGGAGAAACCTTGGGGCCAAAAGTTAAGTCAGAAAATTAGAGCTAGTGAGGCTGATTTTGAAGTGGTAAATTGTTGTAGGCAACAAGTTCAATGTGACATTCAGGCCAACCAAGATAGAAGAGCCCCTCTTGGGGGGCAGGTGATGGGATAGACAGACAACCATGGACTGATGTCTGCCCATTTTCCCTTTTGGTTCACACACAGCTCTCTTTCCTTTTCCTTGGCTCAGAGAAGAGCAGAAAGAAGAGGTCAGGATCAATGTTGCTGCTGTTTAGATCTCTAACCATAGGGGAAATAGTTTTTAATAGCTTATAAAAGTCTGCTCATATATTTTGTACACTTGTTTTATTTTTTATTTATTTATTATTTATTTATTTATTTATTTATTTATTTTGGCTTTTTAGTTTCTCGAGACAGGGTTTTATTGTGTAGCCCTGGCTGCCTTGCCTGTAGACCAGGCTGGCCTCAAACTCACAGAAATCCATCTATCTCTGCCTCCCGAGTGCTGGGATTAAAAGCATGTGCCACCACCCTGTATTTTGTCCACTTTTTAATCCTGAATGTCTCTTTTTTCCCCTGTTGAAAAAGCAAGTATTCTTTGTTTCCACTGGGTAAAATCTTGCCTGTCAGACATGTAAATTGCAAGGCTTTTCAGTGGCTCTCCTCTTTACTTTCTTAGTGTTTGGGTAAGCCATGATTGCTAGATTAATATTGATAAACTTATCAGTGTTTTCCATTGTGGATGATCCTTTTGTGTGAATGACATTTTAAATAACTTTCTTAAAGTAAGCAGTATGTTATCCCATACTGTCCCAACTGCTTTGCTGTGTTTCCATTTATGACTATAACTCAGTAATGGGTTTGGTGTAGGGTTTAGAGCCTTCTTTCTCTCATATTTTAAAACAACCCAGAGTCAGCTATTTTACAGAAAGAATCAATAAAAGAGTAAACCTTTCTGATCACTCTGAGGTGTGACTCTAGGAAATGCCCTGTGCCCTGTGGGGTCCCTGACACTAGGACCTGATTCCTCTGTGTGTTTCTCTATTCACACTCTCAGAACCACTGTGTCTTCATTGAGACTCATAGCATCTTTGTGTCTATGCGTCGGTATGCACACACGAGTACAGGCACCCATGGAAGCCAAAGTCTCCACTTCTCCTGGAGCTGGGCTCACATGAGGAAGTGAGCTGTCCACCATGCATGCTGGGAACTGAAATCAGGTCCTCTGCAAGGGCAGTGTGTGCTCTTAACTGAGCCACCTCTCCAGCCCCTTCCAGTGCTATGATCCCAGGTCTCTGATTTGTACAAGGATCTGGTCTCTCTCATGCTAATGTCCAGCGTTTTCCATGGTCATCTACCTCACAATATGACTCAGCAACTGTTACTCTGAGCCATGAAGAAGAATAACCCCCTTCCATAAATATTATATCATTAGGCCAAAATAGAAAGAGAGAAAAATGTTTAAAATATATTTTAATTATTTTTTAAGATTTTTTAAAAGTATGTGTAGTGTGTGGTGTATGAATATGCACCATTGTGTGGGTGTCTGTGGAAGCTGGAGGTTTAGCTTTCCCTGAAGCTGGAATTAAAGGTTTGTGAACATCTACCCAACATACCTGGAAGCTGACTTAGGTTCTCTGTGAGAGCAGGATACACTCTCACTGCTGAGTCAGCTCTCCAGCTCACCAGAGCAAATAACCTTTACAAACTATTTGATAAGAATTATATAGGAAATATTAATGGCACCGTCAAAAAACCCGCATTTGTAATATTTTAAAGAAATAATAAATGTTTGCATTTGAACTTGAGATGCCTTGGTCTTCCAGGATCCTAACAGTATGAGAAACATTTACATCATGTCATGGAAGCAGATTGCAATGCCAATTGTTGCAGTCATTGAAAATTTTGTTCCAAGTGTTTTAGTAGATGCAATACTATATAAAATAGGGACAGTATCAGCTGTGAAACAAAGAGTAGTTATATTAATATCATGAATAACATTTATCAATTAAAGCTTAGGTTAACTGAAAATATGTGATGCTGTTCAATAGGGTGGCCGGTTTCACATAGATAACGCCCGTGTTCGTACACGCTATAATTTTTTAAACTATATAATGAAGAGATGGCCAGGGTTCTGAAAAGTATTCAAAAGTAGAAGTATCTGAGACATTTATCAATAACTGGTATCTAAGTAACCTTTTAGGGAACTTAAAATAATTCTCAAACAAGCTTAAAGCAATACCATGTTCCAAGGGCAAAGAAAGATAAAGCTTATAGTGTAATTTCTTTAGAATTCAATGTGCATCTTATCTCAAAGATGCTTGAGATTCCTTTTCTCACCTTTGAGTCAAGAATGCTAGTGATTCTAAAAGAGCAAATGCGTAAGACAATGATGAGTTTCTCACAGGATAAGGCATGATGAATTTGTTTCTGTTGCTTGTTATTAAACCATAGCTTCAATGTCTCACATACTTAATGCATGTGATTCAATGGGATTCTGTAACATGAACCCTGAAACATGGCTCACTCCATATGAGGGCTTTAACATTTGTGCCATTGTTACTTTAACAATAGAAATGGAAACACCTTATTAAATGATGCTCTATTATTGAGTTTATTTTTAAATTGTTGCCCAATTTGAAGGTGATTCCGTAAACATGAGCAGGATACAAACAAGAGTTTCAGATAGATCACACAGCAGTTTATGCTATTTTAACACTGAGGTAATAGTCACAAAACAAAGGTTTTGCTAAGCCCACAGCCAAAGATTTAATAAAACATGCAACAACACTTTATTTCTATGAAGATGATGAACATCACTAGCCATCAGGGGAATGCAAATTAAAACACCATTTCATATCTGTTGTTAAAGAGGATGATTGGGCTAGGCAAGGTTGCTCAGAGGGTGAAGGTGCCTGCCCCGGGCCTGGTTTGACCCTGGAACACACACGGTAGAAGGAGAAAACTGACTTTCATGAGTGGACACCTGACTTTCACACGTGTGTGATAGTGTGAGTGTGTGCATGCACACACACTAAATTTGTAAGTGCAATTTAAAAGATTGAAATGATAGGGACTGGAGAGATGAGTCAGTGGTTAAAAGCATGGATTACTCTTTTAGAAGATCTAGATTTGAGTCCCACCACCCACATGGTGGCTCACAACCATCTGTAACTCCTGTCTTAGGAAATTTTACGTTCTTTTCTGGCCTCCATAGGCACTAGCCACACTTGTGGTACATAGACATGCATGCCAACAAATCATCCATAAGCATAAAATACTAAAAATAATTAATTTCTTTAAATGAGAAAAGGCTGTAAGGATGGTTCTGTAAGGATGGCTCTGTAGTTAAGGGAACTTATTATTCTTGACGAGGACCCAGATTCAGTGCCCAGTACCAGTGGTGGCTCACAATCTTCTATAACATGAGCTTCCACCTGTTAAGGCTCTGTTAAAACAAGGCACATACACAGTGTACATAGATACATGTAGGCAAAACATGCATACACATAAACTAAATTCATATTTCAAAATTATATATTATATAATAACATGTTATATAAATATATAACAAATTTTATACTATATATCGAAAATGTACATATATATATATCTGATATTGGTGAGGTAACTTTGCTTTGGAGAGGAAACACTGATCTCTATATGGAGAGTAGTATTCTGGATTTCCAAAATGAGTAAGCCGACTATCTAGGTGATCCCATAACATGACTTTTGTGTCTGTACCCCCAAAATTGGAAACAAATACCTGAGTAGACCTTTGAACACCTGTGCTTAGGGAGAGCAATAGTCACAGCCGTCAAGAGGTAGAAGCAAGCCAACTGTTCCTCCATGGATGGGTCAGGAAGTTGTAGTGTGTATACATGTAAACACACTTTTTAGAATTGAAAAGCTCAAGTGCGTGTGCTATACACATAGAAACCTAGCAGTAGGTTGAACTCAACTGTACCAAGTGGTCCATACTGCTGAGCCATCCCACTTCCGTGAGTGCCAGCCAATGGTCCATACCGCTGAGCCATCCCACTTCCGTGAGTGCTAGCCAAGTAGCAGAATCCAGAGATAGATTAGCAGCTTGTCTGTGATGCTTCATTTTGGTTGCCAAATTGATTGGACTAAGAAGTTCTCAAGAGATAGAAAAAGCCCACCTCTGGGTGCATCTTTGAGAGCTTTGAACCTTAACTAGGATTAACTAGGAGTGAGAACCAACCCTGGATGTAGACAGCACTGTCCCAGAGGCTGGAGGCCCTAAGAAAATTAAACGGCTAAAGGGGAAAGCTGGCGGGTTTGCCCTCCGCTCTCTGCTTCCAGGCTGCGGCTGTGTGAGGTGCTCTCTTTCACGCTGCTCTCCCTGGCTCGATGGAGTGGAACCCCTGACACTTCCGCAGTTCTGTTGGCTCTGGTGTTTGACAGAGACAATGGATTTGACTAACCAGGGTGACTGGCAAAGGTCAGGAGAAGGATGACCATGAATTGCTTAACAGCAGTGTCAGTGGGGAGCCATCAGAAGGTGCTGGGGTGGGCTGTGGATGGTAAACAACAAAGTGAGTCTACCCACTTAGAATAGATTTTATATCACATATGCCACATGGCAATAAAGTAAATGCACACACTTTTCATTGAAAATATTAATATATGAAACAAACTAGGGAAAATATTTTCTGAAGGCATGCCCACTGTTCAATATCTTTAATATATAATGAATAGTAACTTATTTTTTAATTGAATGTTCAGCAACAGAAGCAAAGAATATGTGCTGATGATATAATGATGGCAAATATCATCAAATGTTCAAATTTACTAGCAAAGAAATGAATATTTAAACACAGAAATCAGATTTTATTCACCCGTTTTGAATTAGTGAAGATTAAACCTTTGTAATGTTTGTTGTTGGTGTTTCTTATAATAAGGAAACATAACCTTTTAATATTACCTTATTAAAAAGATTGGGTCACACATTTATGCCTTTAAAATCCCCATAGTCAAGATATGCCAGGTTAAGAAAATTTAGAAGATACTGAAGCAAAAGTACGTCTAGGCTTAAAGTAATAGTTAAAAATTAGTTTTAAGGGAAATAAATACTGGTGTTACTAGCCCAATTTTCTTAAAAATAGAGTCAAAAGATGATAAGAAAATATAGCAGCATGCTGTGGTAATCTTAGTGGTTGATTTACAATTTTTTCTTAGTTTGTTATTTAACAAGAGAGAAGTAAAGTAAAATAAAATTGTGCTGTATCACAAATTGATTTCCTAATTCCGCTACTAAACACAAACATACTCTTTATTTACCTTTGTCTTCCTTCACTTCTCTTCCTGGATTGGTAAGTCATGTTAACAACCTCCCGAGCTTGCAATGACAATGTAAAAACAAGGAACTGAATGGCCAGAGATGACTATAGTTTAGGGCCTGAGTGTCACAAGCTCTCTAGTCACAAGGATTATATAGCTGCATGTGTAGATTTTGTGTGTAGATTCTTTTCTTCATTTCAGAGGCAAAAATCATTAGAATGTATTTTGCCAAATTTTATCCTGACAAAAAAATAAGTTCAGGGTCTTCCTTTCCTTGCTCTCATCTCTGTCCTTCCTCCATCTTGACTTTCAAGATCTCTTTACCCCTCCACTTCTCCCCTCCTCTTGATAAGAGCAAGGAAAGAGATATCTTAATTGAGGGAGCAATTGCGGGGTTAGCAAGAAAGCTGGCTCTAGAGAAATTCCCAGGAATCCACAAGGATGATCCCAACTAAGACCCTAAGCAATAGAGGAGAGGATGTCCGAACTGGCCTTGCCCTGTAGTCAGACTGATAAATATATTAAATATCACCTTCATTCAGCAACTGATGGAAACAGAGGCAGAAGCCCACTTCGGAGCACTGAACTCAGCTCCCACGTCCATTTGAAGAGTGGGAGGAATGAGAATATGAGCAAAGCAGTCAAGACCACAGTCTACCTGAGCTAAAGGGAGCTCACCAACACCAGTCAGACTAGTAAAAAGCAAGCATAGGACCAAACTCTGAATGTGATTGACAGTTGCATGGCTGGGGCAGACTGAAGGGTTACTGACAGTGGTACCAGGATTTATCCCTACTGCTTTTACTGGCTTTTTGGGAACCTGTTCTCTATGGATAGATACCTTGCTCAGCCTATACATAGTAGGGAGGGCCTTGGACCTTCTCCAAACCAATGTAGCTTACCCTCTCTGAGGATTGGATGGGGTGGGGTGAGGTTAAGTGGAGGGTAATGGGAGGAGGAGAGGGAGTGGGAACTTGGATTGGGTATATAGTAAATAAAATTTTAAAATAAAAAAATAAGTTCAGGGGCTAGAGAGAGGGCTAGTGCTTAAGATTTGCTTTTCTTGCAGAAGCCTCGGGCTTGACTCCCAGCACCATGTCAGATGACTTTCAATGCCTGTTACTCTAGCTCTAGGGTATGTAGTGCCCTCTTCTGGACTCTGCATGCCCCATGCCCTGGCTCCCAACTTAAAAAAATAAGGAAGAGTAAGTTCAGTATTCACGTGGACCATGATGCCACAGAATGTTAAATTTTAAGTGACAATTTTTCACTTAGCCTATTTGGAATCTTTATTCCTCCTCAGATCCCTTGAGTGGTTTCTTTTCCTGCTGCCATCAGGTGTCCCCCATGCCTGTGCACCCTAAGTTCTAATTCTGGGAGCTCTCATTCTTGCCCTTTTGTGGTGTATGTTTCTCCAAAGCTAAAGCAAGGGTGTGGCGTGTATGGTCCAGCATAGATTTCTGTGCCTTAATCATGAGCTGCTGTGTAATTTGGGGCCATTCATCCATCCATTCATCAGTTTAACACATTAGCTTCAAGTAACACATAGCTATGAACAATGTGTTGGTATTTGACGGGGTGTGATCCCAGCATACACAATGGCCCTTTCTTTGAGTTGTTGATTTAAGATCACTCTCTCCTTTCTAGTGTCTGGTCCTCCAGCCACTAAGAGTTTTTTTTTCTATGTTGTGAGTCTCTGGTCACACTACATTCTCACTACACACTTCAAGTCAGATAGTCTTTATCCAGGTAGAAAGAATTTTACAGTCCCTGTAGTGGCACTTTAAGCTAAAATTATGGTTGATTCATTTGGCCCTACATAAAGTGATTCCCTTACTACCAATAACTTCAATTTCATCAAGCACTTACTCAAAGTTCTGCCTTGGTGCTTACTTTCATAGCCTCCTGGATTTTTCCTCTGGTGATCTTTTTAAATGTGTTCTAGTATGGTTATTCTTGCATAAGAACTGGAGGCAGATGAGCACCACCGGGTCCACAGGGGCTCTTCCTGCAAACCTCAAACTATGCTTTTCATTTCTTCCTGAGATAAAATCCTTTATATTTTCTTAAACAAGATGCTGAACCAGATTTCTAGAATTCCTTTGGACTTTGTACTAATTGATTAGTCTATAAGCATCTTCAGTATATTAGCACTGTCTACATGATCACCACCTCCATGGGTTTTAAGAAAAACATTCACGCATGAAAATACCTAATAGTGTAATCTCTGAGACTGCTCCCATTACAGAAAGTCTATCATGTGGATGTTTACACAAACCTCCATTTGCATCTTACTTTTCTTCTTCAACAGTAAATTTAAGACTTCAATAAATTATTCACTACCCAAGTTTCAGTCTCCTCTTATATAAAATAATGATAATGAATCATTGCTTAAAGTTTGTTATTGCTGTTTTTTGAGATAGTGTCTCAATATGTAGCCCTGGCTGGCTGAAAACTTGATATGCAAACCAGATGAGGTTCACATTCACAGAGATCCACCTGCCTCTGCCTCCCAGTGCTGGTATAAAGATGTGAGCCACCATACTTTGCCTGTAAAGATTAATGAAATAATAGTTCAAATATGCCTAGCCGACTACCTCCTCAACTAATTTTCTAAGCATGGCCGAGGACAGAGAATTTGCTCATATCCTCCAGGCCAACAACTCCTTTCTCTGTGAACATCTTGACTTTCCATGATAATCGGATGTGTTCATGTGCACAGGGTGAGGTAGAAACCATACTCCTCTGGTCATTGAGGGTAGGGTTTGTCTCCAACAGCAATAATGAGGTCGCCATTTCCCACTGGAGAACACATTATAGTTTCTATCTCAGTGAAGTGACTCCTCAGGCCATCTTGTTGAGTTCTAATGATAGCCACACCCCTTGCGTATGCTGAAATCTGTTGCTAAGCTTTGATTGAGTACTTTATCTCGTCTTGGTTGTCTCTTGGCAGCTTTTGTTTTCTGATGCTAAAATTCACACCCCAGGGCATTTCTTAATCTGAAATTCTTGACAGCATAGCGTTTCATATTTTGATTTTGCTCATTTTGGGAATAACTAGATGTTTGAGACAGGGATCCCCAATAAATGTGGACATTCACTTTGTTTAATAGCTGCTCATGAAGCTGGGTATTTAAATAATACTTTTCGAGCCCGTGTTAGGGCTGTGGCCCAGCATGTGCAGACAGGGAAGGAAACTGACCACTTGCCATGCCATGTTGGTGGTCCCACAGCTTCAGATTCTAGGGAGTTTGGGAATTTGATGTTTTGAATAAGGTGTACTCAGTCTACTGCAGCTATCACAAAAAAATTATACAGGGAAGATTTCAGAGAATTATCAGATAAGGATGGCATGGATGTCATATGATCTCCCCAGAGTTGAGATAGCTCTCTGGACATTTTATGCTTGTTTTTTTTTTTTCCTGTGCAAAATCATCTTTGTCCTTATCACTGTGTATTTTGTGCTCCTTCGCTCTAAATGTAAAACACATTAAAAAATTATTCTGTGTAATAGTTACGTCACTCAAGTGGATTGGTTGTCTACAACTGTCTATACTACCATTCCCGCTTAGCGGTTTATTCCCCAGGGTGCAGACAGCCCTGAGCGTCTTCATTTGCTGAGGGGCTGCACCAGGCAGAGGCTCACAGCTCTTTGCTGGGTTTGTAATTATTGCCCATCACCCGCCTGCCTCATGCTCAACCTCTCAGGTGGCGCTCTGCTTGCCTGCTGTCCTTCACTGACTGTTCCCCTCCTTTGCAGGCCCACACCCACCTCTTTATCCTGCTCACCAGCCATTAGCTTGCTGGCCGCTCCCTGTCTATCCCTCGCTGCTTCCCAGCTGTTACTTTGCTGCCAGCCTCAGAGGTAGAAAGCCAATCTTGACTTCACCTGCCAGCCTAAGTCTGGGTCCTTGCCCAGGTGGAGGAGAAAGAATGGACAGGAATTAGATGGGCTGCCACATGCTGTTGAAAGTATCACGTTTTCCCCGTGTCCGGGGCAGCCTGAGACACCTGTGCGAAGCATTCATGCCTCAGAGGAACGTAAACTTGGATCACCTCGAGTTTGCTTGGGCGAGGAAGTACAGCCACAGACATTCAAACATTTCCCACAAGGTGACAGAATTAGAGCCACGAGGACTTAGATACTGAGTAAAACAAAACCCAGACCCAGGAACTCCTAACAATACACTTTAAAATAATTTGAAAATGTTCATAAAAGTCTGAAAATCTGATGATCTACACCAGGGATGTGTGTCTGTAGAATATCTGTCTCATAAAACAACTTCAAACTGAGTCTCCACACTCAGGTAAATTCTGTTGTTTATGAAATCCCTCAAAGTCCAAGTTCATATCCACATCGTCTACTTCCAGGAAACCTTCCATGGCTCGGGTCACCCGAAGCCAGTGCTCCTGAACACAGGCTGATGCTGGCCTATCTCTTCTCACCTGCGTGCTGGCTCCACCTCTACTTCCCCTTCACTGTGTATTCATGGAGTGAATTTGTCTGTCCAGTTCATAGGGTTGTCATGGAGATTAAATAGATATTACAATACAACTGTAGAGCAATTGAAAAACTGGGATCAGCAGTTTCATTTCTCTCATACCTTCCAATGTTCTAGTTCTGGATGTACAGTTCTAAAAAACATATTAATTATACATTGGAAAAAAAAACGCAATGAAGTACACTAGTGAAAATCCACTCGTGGCCCAAAGTCTCTACATAAACTGCTCAGCAAGCTTTGTACCTGGGTTATATTAATCCCATTCTTATGGAACTTAAAGTCAAGAATATGAGTGGTCCCTCCCAAGAAAGTACAGCCAAGAGCTGGTGTTGCCACGACAGTCCCAACCGTCTCTGGTTGGCAACCCTAATCACAGACTCATCTCCCCTTTGACATAGTGATGGATGGCGAAAGCCACACATCTAAGTTCATCTTATTCATTTGTGTTTGATATCTCCCTAAGTTCTCAGCATGTGGGTTATGACCTCTTTGGGGGAATTGAATGACGCTCTCACAGGGGTCAAAGACCAGATGTCCTGTATATCAGATATTTACATTGTGATTCATAGCAGTAACAAAATTACAACTATGAAGTAACAGCTAAATCATTCTACAGTTCAAGGGTTGGGGGTCACCACAACATAGGAACTGTATTCAAGGGTTAAAGCTTAGGAAAGTTGAGAGCCACTTCTCTAAGACCCTCACAAGCTTCTCTAGAACCTGTTAAAGCTGGACCTGAGTTCCTGCAGTCCATCAGGGGGCTCTCCGGATCCTTCAATATTGTCTACTCAGCCTCCTGAAAGCCAGTCTTTAAGGGCACACCCCTGTCCTTGGCTGTTCCGGTCACCAGTCAGAGTTCTCATGTGTCTTATCCCTTTGTATCTGACTTCCTGGCTGTGAGCTTCTGAAGCTGACAAACTTGTCTAGACACCTGAGGCTATATCACCAAGGCTCTAGTCCTGGTCTTGGGATGAAACCACTCCAACAAATCCACGTTCATCATGGCCCTAGGCAAACCCCAGGCCTGCTCCACAGAACCAACTTCCTGCAGGTGGCTGCTTTGTGTTTCTTCGGGTAAAGGTGTGGTTTCTGCCTACAACTATTGTGAATGCTTACATGGGGTTCAGAGAAAATGGGGCTCCCTCTCTGCTCTGGTAGATGTAGTACATTGTCTCAGAGTCAGGCGGTTTTGTGATTAACCTTCCTGCCAAGACTCTCGACTGCTTTCTCTGACTCGGCCAGTTACCCCGTCACGTTCTCAGTGCCTCTTCAAGCTCCCACCATGCCCACACCTATAATCCTCTTCTCACAGCCCCTCGCTGACAACTCCCTCTTCTTCCTATCTCACTGTCTCTGTCTCTCCCCTCCCTCCCTCTGCTTTCCTCTTCCTTTCCCTCTCCTCCCTCCCTCTTTCAAGTTTTCCATGGTATAATAAGTGCTAACCATAAGCACTAACCTTATCAAAGACTTATTCAGAAGACTGTGGTTAGATTGTTCTTGCTATTTTCAAAATAGTTGCCAACCAACTGGGGACCACCAGTGCTGTAAAGGTTCTACCCAATGATGAGTCAAATAGCTTCTGTTTTCTTAGTTATGATCACGCTACTAAAAAAGATTAAATGTATTATGGAGCATGTGTATAGGTTATTCTGGTCTAGGGGGTCAATCCTGACATCTGGCTGAGGGAAATACACATTTAGGGATATGGGTGAGGTTATCAGTGCCCACCACCATTATATCAAACCTACCTCCTAAATCCAGAGGATGAGATCACTTCCCCCAGTGTAGCACAACTGTCATTGTCATCCGGAGACCAGGATGATGGGCAGTCCACCTTAATTTGATCAGAAAGGGGGCTGCTCCCACCCTGGGTCTTTAACATTTCAAGTCACACTTCTGGTTTATTTTGCGTATGTAGGATGCACGCTACAGTGTGGGTGTGGCAATCAGAGGACAGCTCGTGGCATCTGTCATTTCCGTCCATCATGAGAGTTTTAGGGGACGAACTCGGGTCCTCAGACTTGACAGCATGCTGTCCCAGAACTGGCTCTTTAAATGTTGACCTATAGATGGCAAGCCTCTATAAGACAGACCTGCTCAGCTGTCTGTTCTTAGGCTTGCTCTTCCACAGCTGCACACGTGCACAGACAAGCAAAAGCCCAACAAGCCATGCACTCGAGACTTAACACACTATGCACCGCACACATTACATCTCCCTATAAAGGTATTTCAAATTTAAAAAGGAAATGCTGAGCACAAAATGTTTCGTGTATTAAAAAGTCTGCAGGTGAATTTTTTTTCCATAAGGACAACAATGTATTTTCAGAGTGTTAGTGTAATTCCAATTTAAGAATCATGCAGATGGAGCTGAAGTGTCTTCCAACACCTTTACAAGGGTGTGCGCGTGCTTGTGCACACACACTCAGAAAGAGAGACAGACAGAGAGACATAAGAGACTTAAGTCAGGAGACCAAAAGAAAAAGAAACAGAAATGCAGTTGTGCCCTAACTGGAAGACAGAATATTCTCAACACTCTTCTGGGCTTTCTTTTGCTTTCCCTTTTTGTCTTTGTTCTCTTGCTGTCTTTCTTAAACCCTTTCTTGGTAGATTTCCTATCTTAAAGAGAATCCTTCTAATTTCTACTGTCTTGGATTAATTTTGCATGTGTTGAAACTTACTGTCAGTGCAAGCATGGAGCACATCCATCACCTCTGGGGCTTTCCTGGCCTTCACCCCCTCACCACTACATCTTTGACATGAAAGCATGGTGCTGATTGGCAGAGCTGTTCAGTTTGGGACAGTTAAGTGGCATCATTGCAGGAATACATACTTTACTGCTGGATTCTACAGCTGATGCCCCTCTGCCTTGTCTTCATGTCTCTTCTTGGATCCACTTGATTTGCAGGGTTTAGCAATTTGCTCAACTTGTCTAAGAAGTCAATTATTATAGATTTATTAGTACTTTCTTATGTGTAATCACTTTGCATCTATGCTCTTTGTCTTGTAATTAATACGTTATTATACATGATTAAGTTTTAATAATAAACCCATGGTTTACCCCAAATCCAGGGGAATCCACTTAATTTTAGCCACAAGCAAGAGCTGAGCCCTGTGGCACCTGAGAGCCAAGCTCCTCTCAGTCTTATTATAGATCATGAGCTTTTCCTGGATAGAGAAGAATTCCTTTAGAGCTGTCTGATTGAAACGTAAGGTTTACTACTTTGTCAATATAAAAGAATTATGAGCCATCATGGCATTGTCTTTACATCAAGAAAACCAGTTGTGAACTGTCTGCGAGTGGTCACTCATCTGACCCATTCCTGCAATGAGTGCTTTCCGAGAGGTGGCTTAGCATCCACACCTTGAGGAGTTCCTTCACCAGTCCTTTGAATATGCTCATGGGCCATGCGCCTGTTCTGGATAATAGAAGTTCCGTAGGTAAGACACAGGTGGAGGCTAGGAAAGGACCGGCACATTCTATTAGAGGAGCTTTTTCTACCTCCATCAGAATGAGCCAAGAGCAGGCTCCAGGAACTGTCCATCTGGCTGCTATCATGCTATCTGTTGGTTTGTTCAGTCATACTGATCCAGACCAGAATGAGCCAGAAACAGACAGAAGGCCAGAGCATGACTACCTATATCTGCCTGAACTTCCTCGTGCACCTTACCTTTCTCTTTTATCCTTTCTTTTTCTTAAGTATTTCTCAGGCACTTGCAGAAAGATAAAGCCGTTGATGTACAATTCACCTGGGAGATAGCACAGGACTGATTATACTAAACTGTAAAACAGACAATGAATGTGTCAATACAGTGTCTGCCTTTACAAAGGACAAGCAGAACACCTCCTTGGGAGGCAGAACTGCTGATACCCTTCTGTCTGTCTGTCTGTCTCTGTCTCTGTGTGTCTATCTCTCTCTCTCTCACACACACACACACACACATACACTCATATATGGTATATGTGCATGTCTTTAGGTATGCTTGCCTGGGCTAGTGTGGTATGTAGAGAAGCCACAGACTCATGTAGAGATAGCTCCCCTTAATCGCCAGTGTACCTTATTTCATGTTATTGTTTTATTTATTTTTATATTTATTTGTGTGCATGCACATGCATGTCTCTCTCTCTCAGTGTGAGTGTGTGTGTGCGTGCGTGTGTGTGTGCGTGCGTGCGTGTGTGCGCGCGCGTGTACAGGTCAGAGCACAACTTCCGGGAGGCGTCTGTTCCTTCCTCCGTTTCTGTTCAGTTCTCTCAGGATCAAACCCAGGTCGTCAGGCTTGGAGACAAAACTCCCAGGTGCCCACTGAGTTTGTTTGGGAACAATCTGATTGTGTATTCTCATGCAGGTCTCTGTAATGTGTCCTGGGTTATTTCTAAGATTTATTTTACAAAGCCCACAGAAGTCCTTACAAATTAGCTGTCTTATTTGTTCTTAATTTAAAATTTCCCATCTAAATAAAGCAACCAGGAGGCAAAGAATGGAGTATTTTGATCAAAGGTGAAACAGTCTAATGCAAAAATGTTCTCGTAGGAGAGAAACGTAAGGGTACTGGGAAAAAGAAAATTTGTGTTTGTCTCTTGTTGATTTTTTAAGGAGAACACCTTAGAAACATTTCCTGGTTCTAAAGATGTCTGTAGCTATAAAGGTTTATAGGAAGTGAAGTTACAATTGACTCTTTATTTTCCAGACCGTCTTACCTTTTATTTTTTAAGATGTGACCCTCAGGTTACAGAGACTGTTGAATTGTTGGAATATTTCTAATATTTCAGAGGACAAAGAAGACTGCTTTGAATAAACTAAGAATTATACAGAAATGACTGCTGACGTGTTCATACAAAAATACCCATGCATCAGCTGGCAATTAGGTAATGAAAATTCAGTAGTCCCATTGCTTCTCTGGTTAGCTTAGAATCTGTGTTTTACAAGCCCAGTGTTTGGAAATACAAGACGTCTTGGCCCAAAGAAACCAAGAATATTTGGAACAGGATGTCCTGAGGTGACAGAGGTCAACAAATAAGTAATGAAACTTCCATCACTTGGCCATTTTTGAAGGGCATCCACCTAAGTTTGGAGCCTCATGCTGGATCCTTCCTCCCAAAGAGAGAGCACTCAGAATCGCCCACACAGTTTCTGTCTTCCAGTGTCAGGTCCTTTTGATTAAAGCATTGCATGGAGTGACATTCACAAAAACAAGAAATAGGAGGGGCCTGGCAGGTGCTTACAGGATAAGGTGTACTGGTACTTTAAAAATTAAGCACGCATGGTCCAACCTTACTCCCTCCCACTGACTAAGGTGCCAGCTGAGAGCTGGGACAGCTCAGTTCCAGAGGGGCCACCAAGCCGCCAGCACTGAGTTACAGGTAACCTTTTGAGCTGTGGGGGATGTTTTACCTGAGTGCCAAGTCTTCCTCTTGGCCTTCCTCTTGCTGGGGCCTACTTTCTAGAAGTAATGAGGAGGGGGTAACAGCAGGGGTTGCCAGGCAACATGGGACAGAGGTCCTATTGAGGAGCTATTTCTCACACTGAAAGGACCAGTTGAAATGCAATGAAGAGATGGTAACTCGGCTTATTTATCAATACAATTACTTACACGGTATTAGGAATCCATATTTAACCTCCAAATACAGAGTCATATGTGGAAACATTAACACAAATGCTTGATAAATATTAAGGCACAGGGCAAGCAGATGGTATTGAGTCTCTAATCAGCTTTACTGTGAGCTTAAAGTGGCTGCACAGGCTGGGATGAGGGGAAAGGCACCGAGTGCTTAGCTAGCTCCACTCTGGGCATCTGCAAGTTAGCTCCGGTCACAACATATGGTGTTCATGGAAAGAGCTCTAGGATGCTTTGCCGCATTAATTAGAGCAGGTAGTGCCAATTCCCTGGGGTCGAGTAACAGCTCAGAGGAGCTGGAAGTCTACAATTCAATTCACTATCATATGTAAATACCTAAACTGATTGTCCTGTACACGAGTGTGATTTTTCCGATAATCTCAAGATCTTTATCAGGAGAATTGGTTTTAGACACCAAGTTACATGGTTCAGAATGGACTTTGAGAAATCGCCATTGCTTTAGCAGGGGGTGGGGACTCAAAGCCTTTATGCTTAGGATGAACTCTGGCTTCTCTTGACTTCTTATGTGTTTGTTCAGCAGACACCAGCTTTGACTCATGTCTCTGCCCTCTCTAAGGAAATCCTTTCTCTGCTCTTCCTATCAAAGAGTGTTTTCAGTAGCCCAGAGATGGAGAATCCCCATATTCAGGTGGCCAGCCTCTAACGTGTTCTGGCGAGCAGAGCGGACCTGATTATTAACTTAGGAATGATTCATCACCGGGTGAAGAATACTTTTTGTAGTCATGCGCTACCTGGCTCTCCACTGGGTTTCTTGTGTCAGGCCATTGAAACATTGATCTTTGCCTATTTGACCTCAGTGTCATTGGCTGCCTCCCAGGTCCTTTTCCAAAGGCTGGAGAATGTGGGTGCTCTCAAGAAGGTATCCACTGTGCCAACCCATGCCATGTGCGGATTCCCAGTCCCAGCACTTTCTGTCATAGTGCAGCGGATGCTGAGAGAGTGTAATTCTGTACCAGAGGCTGTGTATCCAGGACTGCCCTTACCACTGTCTCTCTTCTCTGCACTGTTCTCCTAGAAGGCCTCTGGAGCTGCCTCTCAACAGATCCCACGATCTCCATCCTTATTATGGAAGCCACTCCACGAACTTTATATTCAGAAGTCACAAGAACTGCCCTTCTCTGCAAGCTCCAGGGCTGGCAGCAGAACTTACCGCAGCTGTGTGGTTGAAGGCTGAGCAAGACGGTGTGACGTGAGTAGTTCCAACAGTGTTGTGTGTTTTCAGTTGGTCTAGGACCTTGAAAAACTGGGTTTGAAGATCACTCAGAGAACAAGGTAGCAATAAGCTAAGCAACTCCAGGGCCCTATGGATGAAGACCAACTGCTACATTAGATTTTCTTCTTCTGACTTGGCAATTTGAATATTCTTTTTTTCTGAAATGTTTTTCTTCTGTTGTGAATGGAGTTGACCATGAAAAAGAAAGTGTTGAAGTGGTCGTGTTAGAGGGCAATATAGCTAAACATATACCAATCATATATACAATTTTATATATAATAGTTGTATATAATATACAATATAGTTACATATTGACAATATCAATCATATTTGAGTCACTTATTATTCATTTTTTTTCTCATAAACTATCTGATCTTTTTGGTCTTAGCCCTTGGAATCTAGAGGAAGTTCAGAGTACACTTGTAGGCACAGGTGCCAGTACAGAATAATTATGTTTGAAGTCTTGCTTGAGTTTTATGTATACAAATTATCCCTACTCTAATTTTTTTACTATGTAGGTAGCTTGCTGTAGGCTTAGGGATATTTCAATATCTTTATTTTCTGAGTAAATGTTTACATGATGATTGGAATGTGTTCAATACATGAGTCAGATATATGAATAGCATTCCCCTCCCGAACAGTTCGAACTCCAGTCTTCACTGTGCAGTGTTTCCATCTTCAAGTTTGTTAGCAAGTGATTAAGCATGAGAAGTTCCTCAAAATTTTCTTGCTGCTGGATCTGCTAAAGATGCCCTCAACACGAGTTAAGAATGAGCTTTCCTACAACGAACTTTAGTCTGTATGATCACAAGCTTTTCCTTCTGTAACCTTTTCTCAAGCTGATATTTGACACAAGTCCTTTAATAATGCAAAGACAGACCAGAAACTTAACAAGCAACATTTTCAGCTTAGCTTCACTTAACTCTCTTTGAAAATGTTAGTATGTATGTATCTATGTGCATGAGCATGTAAGTGTAGTCAAAGTGCCTGTGGAGGACAGAGAGGGTATTGGGACCACTGGATCTGTCGATGTAGGTGGGTATGAGCTCCCTGACATGGATGGTAGGAATTGAACCCAGGCTTCTGTAAGAGCAGCAGGTGCTCTTAGCCACTGAGTCATCTCCCCAGCTCCCACTAATCTTTTATTTTTAACATTAACCTTGTTCTTTGGCATTTTCATCCATGCATAAAGTGTGTTCTAGCTACTATCACCTCATCTTTTATCTCCTAGCACAGTGTTGGGTACCCACCCTTGTGATGTTTGCTTTGTGGGGCTGTGTTAGGCGAGTATCTCAAAACGTAGGAAACAACTCAGAAATTTTGCCATCTCATAAACAAATGTGACTTTGTCAGAGGTGTTTGTGTTCCGTCTGCCAAGTGAAAGTCCATGCATTTTACTTTTGTGTAAAATTTGGAGTGAGTGTAGAGTCACGGTCTGTTTTCCCTGTTCCACTGCTTCCCCCAGTGGACTTTGCCATTTTATGCTTGGAAATTCCAACTATTGGTTATGTCCTCTGCATCCATATTTTAAGACATTTTTCTCAAGCTTACAGAGACATCTCTGCACCAAATATCTCCTCTATTGGCATCATTTTGTATAGATAAGCTACAGGGGCATTTGCAGAGGTGGTGGCATGAGGTTTCTAGTTTGGAGGGTTCATTGCTTGTACCAAGGTCATTTTCATTCTCGAAGCCAAAATACCTATGGGAATTGGGGGAATTTGGGGGTGTTTGCACTAGATAAGTAAAACAAACAAAACATGGATTATCCAATTATTGTGTATTCAGAAGCAGAATAAATCCAGTTCCTAAATATTTTACTACCTGCCTTCACCTCACATTTATTATCTACCAAAGCTAGAGTGTTTACAAGCAAACAAAATAGCAAGGGAGATAATCAATAACATATTAAGAAAAGCATTTTCAGCAAGCTTGGGGAAATAAGCCTGCATTTGGCAAATACAATCCTGTGTAATGATTGAATTCTCACTTGTAGATTTTATACTCAAAACAAATGAACAAAGGGAAACTCTGAGAATGAGGCCCAGAGTTGTAGGATGCAGGCAGATTTCCCCCCATGTCAGTAAATCACAAATATTCAGCTTCTGAAGGGTAGTAGTAGTATGTATGTATGTATGTGTTTTGATTTTTTATCTAAAATTGTATGCTAAAATTAAAAAGATGCTTTGCCCAGGGCAGGCAAAAGGATAGTAAATTAGTGTCAATAAAAGAGAGACCCTTGCTCTCCCCAATCTTATTCTATTTCCCAACTCGAGACAAAATAGGTGAAAGAGACTTGAGGTTTTTAAAATGTCCCTTTTAAGGATCTTTAGCAGCAATTTTTGGGGGGCCCAATGTTACCTTTGCCTCTGGGATGCTCCAGACGGGACTGACCACTTCCGGGAGGAGACTGTGGTATTCCACACACCTCCATGTCCTCAGAATACTGATGCCCCGATGGATGGATTCTGGCTACTGCCAGAATGGCAAAGCAGGTTTAATGAGCAGGAAGGACTGCTTACACATAGTTGAGCTGAGAAGTTTTCATGGTCTGCAGTACCCGTGGAGATGCCTTGCCTAAATAAATGGCCATCAGGTTAAGACAGAGTCCCAGGCTGTGAAATATATACTAAGGGACCAACCAGGTGAGACATGACCCTTTAAAGAAATCCAGCCCGGAATGGTGGCATACCCCCATCACCTCAGCACTGAGGAGGCTGGGATGGAGAGACTGCAAGTTTAAAGTCAGTTTGAGCTAGGTAGAAAAACCAATTCTCTGAGGAAAAGTGAGTCTATCTTATACCTGAGATACTTCCTAAAAGTTGTTCTCTGTCATCAAGATACTACTTGATCTTATTCTTGTAGAGAAGACTTCCACCCAAGGCCATTCCACCAGCCCAGGGTCTCAGCTGGACAGCTGGCCCTGGAAGATGCAATGGTCATCTTTACACACTGCTTTTGACTTCAGGCCAATGGAAGATGGAAGAAAAGAGGAGGCGGTAGTTGTTCATGCTCTGTTTCATCATAGGAATCAAATAGAGCAATTCTGACTCCAGGGCTAATAATTTAGAGCCTTCCATGGACTCCAGATTCACTTACCATTAAAAGAAGAAAGATTTGCCCTGGTAACTCAATACCCATATGGGATGTGGGCTGTCTTACCACTTCCTATAAAAGGAATAGCCAGGGGACCAATGAGCCAGCAGCCTAAATGTTAGTTTTCCAGTAGGACGCTATGGCTTTACTTTCCATCATGAATCTCTAATGAAGGGTGTTGAGGCTCTGAGGAATATATTGTAAATACGAATTCTAGTTTTTACTGAAATAAAATAACTTCAGCTGGAACAAAGCTTTCTAGGGTTTTACTCAAAGTACACCTTGAGTGAGGGGTCAGGGTTAGACTAACAAAATACCCCATGTGTCGTTTTGCTTGGATGCTGACCTCTTCTGTCTTTTCTGGTTGCTTCCTTAGGTGTGTGATGGGAAAGACGGTGGATGGGCAGATTGTGTTCAAAGTTACAATATCTGAG
This sequence comes from Microtus ochrogaster, assembly GCF_000317375.1. Classification (NCBI taxonomy): domain Eukaryota; kingdom Metazoa; phylum Chordata; class Mammalia; order Rodentia; family Cricetidae; genus Microtus; species Microtus ochrogaster. The sequence continues at coordinate 74,384,372 of NC_022013.1, forward strand.
AAAGAGACCATGTTTTATTATCGCACAGTAAATGGTTTGCAGCCTTCAATAAAAGTAATGACACCAGGGAGAATTCTTATGAAGAAATGGATTCATCTCAGTGTGCAGGTGAGTGAAATAAAAAATATTTAACATTTGGTTAAACACGGGGATCTGTCATCCTGTCTCTCCTTTAAATGGCACCAACCCAGAACTCTATCTAAATTCCGGGTATATGTAAATGACATCAAAGGAAGACAGGTATTCCAGTGACCTCATGCTGTATCTCCTGGTACAATAGTGACTTCTCCCCTTATGCTGCTGTAAAAAATCTCAGCCCCAGAGCTGAACGGCAATGATGCTGTGGGCAATAATCACGTGTCTAGGGAATTTCTGCTTTATTTGGTCACCACATTTTGTGTTTAGACTCTGAGCCCAGCACTGATCCTCCTGGTTATGGCCACATTTAAATCCTCACTTGGTTTCTATAGCTGTCTTTCTCAGATATTGTCTGATAACATGAACGAAATTTGGCTGTGGCGTTAAATCAGTGACCTTAGAGCTGGTGGACTTTGCACTTGAGGCACTCGGGAGGTGTGGTATTATCGCTGTGGTTCTCAGCCACCGTTCGGGAGAAACTTAGAGGCCTCAGATGTTGAGATAGGGGCGAGATGTCCGGCGTTTACAGTGTCTACAACAGAGACAGAGCAGCATTTTGTTTCTGTGGGATTTCAAGTACCTTGGTGCTGCCAAACACACTTTTACATTTCAAACCAGAGGTAGAGTGTGCTCCATGTCCCAGGAGGTGCTCCCATCTGAGCACTCATCCAGGGATTAGCATAATTCTTTGTCACATTAGAGGACACTTGCAGCTTGGTTGATTTAATGAAAATTATCTTTGATTTCAAATACACATAGATGCACATGCATAGCCATACGTGCAGGATGTATATATTTATACACACTACATATATATGTGTGTGTGTGTGTGTGTGTGTGTGTGTGTGTGTGTGTGTGTGTGTGTGTGTATATATATATATATAAAGATAATCATAGTTGCTTAATTGATTTCATGGAGGCATTCATCATACCTACTCAGGTTTTTGGGTAAGACATTAGCTCGGTGAATACGGCTGACGAGGCTCAGTATCCCTTGTGTTTCTGTGCCCCAGGGATAGAGGCACAGAGTGGATCCCACCTCACATCAGGCCCTGTAGTAACAGCTGGGGTCCATCCTGGCAGTCCTCAGTGTGTAGCCGTTCAGTAGTTAACAGATGGGAAACTCTTTATCTTATATCTAGAAGTTGCCCATTCTATAATGATTGTGTGAGCAAATCGGGTTCTAGATTTTAAAATGGGGAAATGGGAACTTCTAGACAAAGAGACTTGGCCAACAATGCCAAAACATCTGTGCTTCCGGCAGATTTTGGTATCTGTCATGATGAAGATAATCTTTCTGGCTACCTTTGTTTTGCCTTGTCTGTGAAATTGGGTGGGGCTTTGGCAGGTCTGGAAAGCTTTGGAAGCAAGCTCCAACTGCAAAAAGGCAGCCGTGTGGAAACTGCCATCCTGGGAGCAGAGCCTTGTAGGGCACATGGAAATCAACGTCTCGTTTCCATGCATATCAGGGGGAAATCACTGCCAAGCTAAGGTGAATATTTGTTTTTAAATCTTCCCTTCTTTAAAGGCTAACATACGGATGGTTTAAGGTTTTTTTACTTATTCTATTTTGTGTGCATGAATGTCTTGCCTGCATTTAGTTAAGCGCACTTTCACGTGTATAGTGCCCGAGGAGGCCAGAAGGTGGGTATCACATCCCCTGGAACTGGAGACACACAGGTTGTGAGCTACCATGGTGGGGCTGGGAACAGAACCCGAGCCCCTGAAAGAGCATCCAGTTCTCTGAACCGCTGGAACATTACTTCCTGTGCTGATCAATGACTTAGGCCGCTGGTGTTTTATTCTGTTTGTCTACTGTGTGACAACTTATCCTTTCTGATGTATCAGTTTTTGTTGTTTGTTTCTTGTTTATCTTTCTGAATTAAAAAGTTATTGTTGAGTTTTTGAACGAGGCTCTTGGTTGATGCTCTGCCTGATGTGGACGCTAAGCTGTTGCCCCGACTGGCTACAAACAGCAATCCTCCTGCTTCCGTTTTCAAAGTGCTGAGATTACAGGCATGTGCCACTGTGCCTGGCTGTTAGGTTTTAAAATAAAATCGCTCTACTCTAATTAACTCACAAATGAACACATCACGCAATTAGATTAATGAAGCTGATAGTGCTTGCCCATTTCCCAGTGCAGACACCTCAGCGGGGGTCTATGCAGCTGCAATGGTCAAATGGAAGCCATCGAGCTTCTCTTAGGGCCTTACTCTTCGCTGTCAATCATGTTTTTATTTACTTATCGACAACGAAAACCTAAAGAGTGATTAGCGTTATAGCCTCTTTCATTACTCATGTGTTCTTTTGTTACTATCCATAAACTATACAAAACTCTGGGTCTCATTGTAGCGTTTCCATGTATGCATGTATAATGCCCTCATCATCTTGGTCCCTTCTTAGCCGTGGGTTTTGTGTGTGTGGTGTGTGTACGTGGGTGGGTGCAGGGATCCAAGAAAGCCAGAGGAGGAGATCGGGTGTTCGGTTCTATCACTGTCTCCACAGTATTCCCTGAGACAAGGTCTCTTGCTGAGCCTGCAGTTTGGCTAGGTCAGCAAGCTTGCATTATTGAATCTGATGTCGCCACTCCTGACAGCACAGTGGTCCAGGTGCACAAAGCCATGCCTGACTTTTTATGTAGGCGCCGGGGATCTGAACTCAGAACCTCACACTGGCACAGTGTTCTCTCTCTTATCTATCCATGGAGCCATCTTCCCATGTGCCTTTTTTTCCCCAATACTCCTTCTGACTTCTCATCTTTTGGTTTGTTGTTTTTTCCATAGTCTACATTTGACAAAAAGAAGGTGATGGTTATCTTTCTGTTCACTTTTTTGAAAATGACACAATTATATCGTAATCTCAAAAAATAAAAAATTAAAGATGTTAACAAAGTACTATCTACAAGAGAACTAAAAAAAGTGAAAAATGCCAGTGTAGGCAGAGGCTCTTTGCTTATTTCGCAGCTGCCCAGACCCAAAATTATCACACAAAAACTATAATAATTATAATACTGTTTGGCCAATAGCTTAAGTAGATTTTTTAGCTAGCACTTACATTTTTAAATGGCTTCAAATGATTAAATCTTTGAGCAACAAAGACACCAGGAAGTACCAGCCACATGAACAGAAGAGATCTAATATCTTGGGTGCAAAAATATCCAAAATTGTTTTAGTGAAAGATGCACCAGCATTTATTTGAAAGCCAGCATTTTGAGATAAGACTGGTCAGAAAATGGGAATTTTGTAAATTAATATTCATTCAGGAGTCTTACATGTTTTTTTATTTAAATTTTGCTTTTGGATTTAGTATATTGGCCATTTCCAATTATGCAAAAAGGGAATTTATTAAGCCACTTGTTTTTGGTGTTTTTGAGACAGGGTTTCTCTGTATAACAGTTTCTCTGTGTAACAGATGTCCTGGAACTACCTCTGTAAAACATGCTGACCTCGAACTCACAGAGATCCACCTGCCTCTGCCTCGCAAGTGCTAGAATTAAAGGCTTGTGACACTACTGCCCGGTTAAGCCACACTTTTTACACTGAAACTTGAAAAATTAGTTCATGTTTTTATTAAGCACAACAGGGATAATCATAATAGATTTTTAAGTGTGTAGTATCCATATTGGGTCAGTATATGTTATACCAACTAAGAGACAGGTTTTTTAATTTTTTGGAATATATGGAGAAATTTTATTGGGCCTTTTGTTGTGGATTAGCAGGCCAAACTACTTAGAAGTATGTACTTAGCTGTCTGTCCCTTGAAAATGAAACTCCTGAGTCCCTTGTAAAAATTCTCTTTGTCTGTAACCACTTCCCACATTTCAAGGAACTTATAGCTTCAAGGAATGGCTGGTAGAGTTTCTCTAGGAACTATGCTGAATTACAGTAAAACATGAGTTGTGACTGACGAAGTGTCAGGATAATGGCGCCTCAAGAATGATCTTAGCCACAGGCCGGTCACATGCTCTATGGCCTCTTGAAGGCTTCTGGGTACACTGACCAACACAGCCACAGAGGAGCCCAGGCACAGCAGTACGAAGAAAGGCAGCTTGATGCAATGAGTGGAGAAAGTATTGTTAAATAAGCTTGAGCAATCAATAGGAGGAGAGGGAGAATAGAATCCTGGCTGTTTGTGAAGTCTGTTTTTGATTTATGTCTTCAGTTTGAAAAAGGAGAACTATTAGGAGCTCTGGAGACAGACAAGCAGTTTAAGGAACAATTTGTTAGACTAGATAAATGAGGGTCCTGGCCTTGGAGTATCTGTACATAAGCACACTTAATATGGTTGTTTAAATGCCCCTGATGATGGGGGGACATGGGGCAGAGATGCCATGGAAGCGCCCTCGGGCTAGAATGCTGTCTAGGGATGCTCATGGGACCCCCATTCCAGGGTCTCTCCCCCTCATTGCTCCTTTGCTAATTCTTATTGATTATACCTGTAACTTTATGTGTCTCATCACGTAGGCATGTGAGTGCATTAAACATCATTTCTTCATGCAGAGTCATAATTAACCATTTGGCCATCACCTAAGTTAGTTGAATGTTTTTGGGTTATTCAGAGCAAAGTGAAAACACAGCCGTTCAGTCCCAAAGAAACACAGAGGTCTATATTAATCATAAACTGGTTAGCCTAGCTCAGGCTTCTTAATAACTCATTCTTACATCTTAAATTAGCCTATTATTCTTGTCTACATTAGCCACATGGCTTGGTAGCTTTTATTAGTGAGGCATTCTCATCTTGTTTCCTCTGTGTCTGGCTTTCTCTGTCAGGACTGCAGACTCACCCTTTCCTCTTCCCAGAATTCTCCTGTTCTCATCACCCCACCACTACTTCCTGCCTGGTCACCCTGCCTATACTTTCTGCCTGGCTACTGGCCAATCAGCATTTTATCAAACTACAAATAACAAATCTTTACAAGGTACAAGACCATTGTCCCACAGCACATAAGAAAAATTAAAGGATTTTAACAAACCAATTACCATAAAACTAAGTCATCATAAAAATCTAAAGGATCATTTTTAAAGTTCTATTACCAAATAAGTAAAATCCCACAGGAGTTGAAAAGACTCAATTGTAACAGAAATATAGTTTTGATATATTTGTAAGTATTCTTACATGTTTACAGTATATGTATGTGTTATATTTTACATATTTATACATTCATAGAAAGTTAATATATTTTGCAGCTGTCTCTCATTCCTATAAGTGGTTTAAATGTATAACAGGATTATTTTTATGTAAAGTACTACTTAATAGTTCTATGCACAAGCCAGGATGAAGAGACGGCTCAGTGTATAAAGCCTACAGCCCAAGATAGATCTCAAAACCCACATGATGGAAGGGGAGTGATCAGACTCATAAGTTGTCATCTAAAATCCACACTTGCGCTATGACATATGCATAACACACACACACACACACACACACACACACACACTTTCAGACAGTAAGGGAAATCATACAAGACCTACTAAACTATGCTCTTCCTTAATCTTGATTATATCCCATCAACCAGTGCATACTTCAGCTTTTTGATGTCATGAAAGTAATTTAGTTTCGGTAGAAACTATATAGCATATTTTATGTTTTGATCTTTTCTTGAGTTGTAGTCAATATATGATACACATCCTGTTGGAATGCCAGGCTTCAGTTTCCAGTTAGTCTCACAATCCTAAGGGTAAGCCACCCATACTCTCCAATGTGTTGCGTAGCTCAGCCATCATGATTGGAAGACTAAGGTATACTAAATGCATTTTCAACTCACACTCTTGCTGTCTTATACTGGATTCTGAACTTCTTACGGTACTGTAACTGGAGCGTCTGCATTTCCAAAAGTCTCATGCATGTAATATGATACCTGCAGTCAGACTGGGATAGAGGTGAAAGCATTTCACATACACACCCCATGCAGTGCCGATACCCTTGGTGACATGCATTGAACCTGGAAGATGAAAAGGCCAGGGGCTTGATGCTGCAGGCGGACACTAAAGCATGGTGTGTAATGAGGAATGGTGGTCAGAAGACGCTGCACATTAAACATCATCGGACACTGCGATTTTTAAATGAGACCCTATGGATGTTCTGGGAAAGGGACAGGAATGCGGAGCATGAGGGAAAAAAAGAAAAACATAGCGTGGGTGGATTACATTTTGCTCAGCACCACTTGACTATATAGAGAGGGTGAGCATCCTGAAGATGAGGATGAAGGCAGGCCACTGAAGCCCACCTGAAGCAGCATTATGTGTATAAAAGACCAATGGCACATATGCTGAGAACAATTTAGCTACTAAAATTAGAACCTTGGTTGATGGAAAGAATGTAGAGTTGATGAATTCTAGTACTCTACTATGTATAGTTGCATAAAGTCTACTTGGCCAAAAAAATCCATATTTTTGATACGTAGCATTAGCTGAGCCTCAGACCACAGCATAATTCCACCTTTAGAAATCATTAGCATTGACAAGAAACTAGCATTTCCCATGCCTGTACGCCATTATGTGTTCACTGGGCTGACGTGGGGCCTGGGTGTAATTCCTACCCATTTGATGAACTTAGAAGTGTATAAGAAAATGAAGCAACCAAAATTCAGTGCAGGGAATTTATCAACTTCAAATTAGGTGTGTTTGGAAAGATGTTTAAAGAAAATAGCATATCAATTAATTCTTAGAGACAAATAGGCGTTTGGTTGGTGTGGAAGAGGAAAACTAAACATTCTATCCATGAGGAAGAAGGGAAACTCAAAATGGTGTAAGGTATCTGTGAGGGATACTGAATTGTGTAGAAGTAAGTATATCCGGTCAAGGAAGAATGGCTAAGAAAAACTGGCTTGGAGACTTGCAGTAAAGAATGTTTTTGGTGAAGTGGGTGTCTCTTGATACATAGTTCATCATTTATTTTGTTTTGGTTTTATTACTAATGGGTTCAAATCCTAGTTGGAGCTGGAGAGATGACTCAGAGGTTAAGAGCACTGCCTGTTCTTCCAAAGGTCCTAAGTTCAATTCCCAGCAACCACATGGTGGCTCACAACCATCTGTAATGAAATCTGGTGCCCTTTTGAGGAAGAGACCTGGTTAGTGACCCTTATCAACTTAGACCATGAAACCATGGACAAGTGCAACAGTACTTCTATATAGAAGCTGCTCATGCATGCTTCAGCATTGCCAGGATTTAAATTTCATTTATTTCCATTTCATTATAATCCTATTTATTTATTAATTTTTATTATAATGTAGTGACATTATTAAAATTTATAAAATACATAAAATATACTACATACTCTCCCCAAATTGTCTTATTTAGCTTATTGCATAAAAGGAACCAGTACATAGTATGCTGTAGTGTTTACCTCTTTAAGTCTGAATGTCATCAGGACAATATTTCACAGCAAAAGAGTAAGACCAATGAGATAATTTCTACAGGGACACTTCTAATCAAGACATACAGAAAGCCATGAATAAATTAACATTTAAACTTAGAAACTGATATTTGAAGATGAACATACCTATTTATTTCTGCAAGAAAATGGCCAGTCCTCAATGACAGCTATAAAATATACAATATATATAAAAGAAATATATACAAATATCGTGTGCTATGTTTATTCGGTGCTAAAACTGAAATTTGCAGTGAAAGTGTGTGTTTCTGTGTCCACTATTTTTTTTTATTAAACAATGTCTAGTTTGAAAATGCCACAGTGGTGATTCTGTCAAATTTATAATGGTTCACATTCGATGATGGCGCTGCCTAAACCCGTTCACCTAATGGAATTGTCATTCACAGCATCTTCGCCTAGAAGCCAAGTATAATAAGACTTGGGTGATTGTCGCTCTTTGTGGGTAGTTGTTTTGTGCCCAAAGGGCTAACAGCTGCTGTTGGTTGAACATCACCAGGCTGAGCTGTGTGCACACCGCCCAGGGCAGAACTGGGCCCAGGGAATGCATCACTTCATAAAGGAATAGGAACTGCGGCTGCTCTTAAACATGGACTTGAATAGTTTTATCTCCCCATTTATTGTCTTTGATAGTTCTCTCTTAAATACAACATTCTAAGTTATTCAAGTTTTCTGTATGAGTCTTGATATGTAACAATTTGTATTGAAGACTAGTTTTTATATCCATGTAAAGAAAAAAATGAGTTTAAAAGGTTAGTTTTGTAAAGGTTCTAATAGGTTCACTTACTTTATAAATTACTTATAAATTAATATAAAATACTTATGTTGGGTATAGAATTTTCAGTCCAAAATCAAAAGACGAAATGACCATGAACTGTATGTTTGAAAAATAGAAAAGTAATTATATATGTTTCTTTTTTATAATTTATTTTTCCATTCAAAAATTTACACTTCTTCCCCTCCTCCCATTCCACTCCCACTCCCCCACTCCCCTTCCTCCCTCCCCCTCCCTCCTTAAGAGAGGGCAGGGAACCCTGCCCTGTGGGAAGTCCAAGGCCCTTCCCCCTATATCCAGGCCTAGGAGCTTTGCATCCAAATAGACTAGGGTCCCAAAAAGCCAGTATATGCAGTAGAAACAAATCCCAGTGCCTTTATCAGTGGCTTCTCAGTCAGCTCCCATTTTCAGCCACATTCAGAGAGTCCGGTTTGATTGCAGGCTCATTCAGTCCCTGTAACACAGACAAGAGCAACAGTGAATAAAGGGGACCTCCTGAAACTGAGAAGCTTCTGTAAAGCAAAGGACATTGTCATTAAGACAAAAAGGCATCCTACTGAATGGGAGAAGATCTTCACCAACCTGGCATCAGACAAAGGTCTGATCTCCAAAATATATAAAGAACTCAAGAAACTGGACATGAAAATTCTAATTAACCCAATTAAAAAATGGGGTACTGAACTGAAAAGATAATTCTCAGCAGACGAAGTTCAAATGGCCAAAAGACACTTAAGGTCATGCTCAACTTCCTTAGCGATCAGGGAAATGCAAATCAAGACAACTTTAAGATACCATCTTACACCTGTTAGAATGGCTAAAATAAAAAACACCAATGATAGCCTTTGCTGGAGAGGATGTAGAGAAAGGGGTACACTCATCCATTGCTGGAGGGAATGCAAACTTATGCAACCACTTTGGAAATCAGAGTGGCGGTTTCTCAGGAAATTCCGGATCAACCTACCCCTGGACCCAGCAATACCACTCTTGGGAATATACCCAAGAGATGCCCTATCATACAACAGAAGTATATGCTCAACTATGTTCATAGCAGCATTGTTTGTAAAAGCCAGAACCTGGAAACAACCTAGATGCCCTTTAATGGAAGAATGGATGAAGAAAGTATGGAATATATACATATTAGAGTACTACTCAGCAGTAAAAAACAAGGACTTCTTGAATTTTCCATATAAATGGATGGAAATAGAAAACACTATCCTGAGTGAGGTAAGCCAGACCCAAAAAGAGGAACATGGGATGTACTCACTCATATTTGGTTTCTAGCCATAAATAAAGGACATTGAGCCTATAATTCGCGATCCTAGAGAAGCTAAATAAGAAGGTGAATCAAACGACAAACATATAGGCATCCTCCTGAATATTAACCTTCATCAGGTGATGAAAGGAGACAGAGACAGAGACCCACATTGGAGCACCGGACTGAAATCTCAAGGTCCAAATCAGGAGCAGAAGGAGAGAGAGCACGAGCAAGGAACTCAGGACCACGAGGGGTGCACCCATACACTGAGACAATGGGGATGTTCTATCGGGAATCCACTAAGGCCAGCTGGCCTGGGTCTGAAAAAGCCTGGGATAAAACCAGACTAGCTGAACATAGCAGACAATGAGGACTACTGAGAACTCAAGAACAATGGCAAGGGGGTTTTGATGCTACTGCACATATACTGGCTTTGTAGGAGCCTAGGCAGTTTGTATGCTCACCTTTCTAGACTTGGATGGAGGTGGGTGGTCCTTGGACTTCCCACAGGGCAGGGAACCTTGATTGCTCTTTGGGCTGATGAGGGATGGGGATTTGTTTGGAGGAGGGGGAGGAAAATGGGAGGCGGTGGCGGGGAAGAGACAGAAATCTTTAATAAATAAATAAATTTAAAAAAAATTTAAAAGAAAAGAAAAAAATAACCAAAAAAAAAAAAAAGAATGGCTAAAATCAAAAACACCAATGATAGCCTTTGCTGGAGAGGATGTAGAACAATGGGAACACTCATCCATTGCTGGTGGGAATGCAAACTTTTGCAACCACTTTGGAAATCAGAGTGGCGGGTTCTCAGGAAATTGATATGTTTTCTTTGTGCTTAGTATCCAGTTACTTTTATCACAGGGACTTGGGTAAGAAAGGGGAAGAAAACGTATGACTTGATTGGGGCTTGAGAGCAAAGTGCAGGGTCGTGAGGGGAGGCTCTGAAACCTGAGGCTAAGGGCCACTTGCTCTGGCTAGTGTCAGTGTGGTGGAGGAGACCCAGGAGGTTTTGATTACACATGCATGCTATGTATTTTAAGTTGATTTCCGGGGAAAGATGCCCCTTGATCTGCTCTAGTTATTTAGTATTTTTCCCACAGTAACTTTACAGAAAATAATTGAATTCAGTGTTTGGGTTGAAAATATGACCAAAAGGGGGGGGGGGGACCGTTGAAGCAATGGGTTACAGGTGAGATGAAGTCTGTGGCCTCACACCTGTGCACAAATGCTAACCAATTAACATACCTCCCAGGATGACACGCGGCACAGCTCAAGATGTGTGGGCGGAGGGCCTTTTATGAATATTAAAGTGGTGGATGTCGTGAGGAAACCTGAAAACTAGGGACACGAAGGTTGAAGCGTAGATCTTGCATAGACTGTGCATCTCTGTGTTTGTTGATTGATATTTTAATCATATGTATTTATGGGATGCATCATGATAATTTGCTACATGTATGCAGTGTGTAAAGATTGAATTGGAGTAATTAGTGTCTCTGTCTCTTAATAATTTAATTAACATAATTATATATATTTATGAACTGGAGTGTAATGTTTCAGTGAATGCATACAATACGTGCAGTTCAAATCGGGATGCTAGCATTTGTAGCTCTTTACTCTGTATTTAGAGACTTGGACCATTCTGTTTATCCATGCAAGGCTTGATGGGTTACTGTGAGCTCTTGCTATAGAGTACTAGAACGTGGGACCCCTATCTACCTACAGTTTGATTTCTTAGCGCATCTCTCTGCCACCCTTCTGCCATTTCTAAGACTAATGACCATGGCCTCTTATCCGGAGCTCAGTGTTTTGTGGTGTGGCACTCTTGCATGCCATCTTCTAGTTCCATTCATTTCTTACAACGATACGATATCAGTTTTTATGGATTTAGTAGAGATTCAATGAACACAAAATACTACCTTTATAACCAGTCCATATCTTGACAAGAGTCTAGTTTGATTGCATAAAACATACTCATACTCAGAAGTGAGATCGCTGGAAATCACAGTAATTCTCTCTTGTGTTTTTGTTTGTTGTCTTGTTATGTTTCCTTTTGTGTCTCTGTGTGATCTCTATCATGTTCTCCATAATGGCCTTACTAATTTGTATTCCCACCAAAATTTTAAATTTTCTTTTTCTTTATATTCGTCTAAGCATTTGCTAGTTGGTTTTAAATGTATTGTTAACTAATCTCAATTACAGTAACCCTATCATGCTAACCAGAAAAGCAATTCTTCCTATTTGACTGTATTTTAGTAGGTATTATCTACCTTCTTGCTGTCCCTTGTCATACCTACTCTTCCAGTATCAAGTAATCATTCTTTTATTATGAACACTTCAGACATCTGATGAGATCAGCATGTTTAGCTGGTTAGGGCCATAAGTCTTATTATCTCCATAGGATGAGATCAATGCTGGTGTTTGCTATAGGCTATGGATGATTGAGAGTATATCTATTCGTTTCTCTGTTAGCTTATTTCCTCTAGCATCCATTTCCATCCACACTACAGCAAATCACAGTTAAAGTGTTTTCTACTTGAGTAACATACAAGTACCAATGTGCTTGTTGTTTCCAGTGTGTTAATCTATAAACAGGTTGGCTGATTCCCAGTCTTGCCCATTGGGAATAATAAATAAGGATGGGTGATAAAGTTAAATCTGCTGGGGTTTCTGTGTGGACAACTGTTATATGTGATATATATGTATCATTAATTGTTCATCTGTATCTTTCTGATTCCCTTTTAGTAGTGGCTAGAGTTCCTGCAATTATGTGAAAATAGAATGATATCAGTAGACATTTTTGCCATCCTTGTTCCTCATGTTAGAAGAAAGTATTTAGTAATTCATCACTGATTGGGATGCTAGATAAATACTCCTGTAATCATTCTTTATCTGAATGAAGGAAATCTATCTTCTTTTTTCTTACCTTGAAATTAATATTAACAAATTTAAATACATCTTGAAAATAAAGTGTTTCTCTTTAATAGACATTAAAAATTCCAAACTTTGTATTCAATTGTTTAAATATAGAAATAACTCCACTTCTGCTACAGAAATGAAGTAACACTGGGAATTCCACCTAGACACGAACAACAGTGATGTGGGGTTGATACTATGCATCTATGTCCTATTATGAATGAGTGCTGGGATTGTTAGAGGCAAACCTTTAGCCTTTCAGTTTGCTTGGCCACAGTGATAGATTTTCAAATATTAAACCAAAACTGCATGCCTGGAACAAACCCTGCTTAATCCTCTCATATTTCATGTGTTGCTGGGTTTGATTTTTTTTCTTTCTTAAAGTGAGAATTTAAATCTCAAAAATTTTCCTAATAGCACCAGACTTGATTCTGTGCTACACTCTAGTTGTATACCTTCATTTATTTTTCAGTCATAACCAGTAACTTCCATGCCTGCATTACTTTAGCTGCACCAGGCATATTTTAGTAATATTCTTTCTGTCATTTCTTCTGTTTTACCTGCCCCTTTAGTTAGAGTTCTCTCTCTCTTTTCTTCTCTTGAAGCCTTCTCTTTTATTCACAATCTGCCCAGAATTGTGTTATCTATTTCCCAATCATATGAAGAATTTTGAAATTACACTTCTATTACTAACTTTAATTGTGAATCCATTTTTCTCAGAGAACACAGTGAGCAATTTGTTCTGTAAAATTTGTTAAAGTTCCCCCTAGTGACTCGGTTTATCATTCATATTTGCTAAGTGTTCCTTTGAAACTCATTTATATTTTCCTATTCTTCTCTATATTATGTTTTTATATACTTTTTTTTGTTTAGTAATTTTCTTTAAATATCCCTTAAGAATGCTTTGCTGTCTGTCTGTCTGTCTGTCTGTCTGCCCCCCTCTCTCCACACACACACACACACATACAAATTTCTCATGTTGAGATCTAAGGAGTCTTGCTAGTTTTCTTTCAGGAAATCAATATCATTTGCTGAGCACCAGGTGTTCGGGTGTCTAACTATCATAATTTGTGCATTTGCCTCATTTTTATTTGATGCTGTATCAACTTTTGCTTCATGCACCCAAAAATGCTATTGTTAGGTCCGTGCACATTAGGATTATTATGTCTTTTAGCTCAAGCAATCTTTGAATCATTATGTACTATATTAGATAATTAGATAAAGCTTTACTTCAAGATAAGGGTTTGTTTTCAAGTCTGTGTTGCCTGGTACAGATGTGGCTTCCTCTCTTTGTTTTGAATGTTTGCATATTACCTTTCCCCGGGCTCCTAATAATAGCTTCGTGGGATTGCATAGGAACTGGTTTTCACATGCATGGGGTTTATTTTTCAGTTATACATTTTAGTAATTTTAGTCTAACTGTTCTTCAAGCAAGCTTCTTGTCATGTTGTATAGTCTGGGCCGGGACATGTGGCCCTCCTCCACCTGGCTAAAGTTGCTGATACTACACATGTGCACTTCCATGCTTGGGTACATGGTGACACTGTATTCCAATGCAGACTTCCCCTTACTTTCACTATTGGGTTCTATAGGCTGTTTACATTTAAGCTTCTTACTCACCCTTTAGCCTTGTGTCTGCAACCTTTTACATTGTCTGATGTATATTGTGGTTGTTGGTGGCTCCTGTGCTTATTTTTCTTTTGCCTGTTTTCTGTCTGTTTTTCGGTCCCCAAAGCACGGTGTGATACTTGAACAGATTTCACAATCCCTCCTTGAATTTTAAACCAGCATTTCAGTCTGTCTTCTCTAGAGCGTTCTGGTGGTTCTCGGTGTTTACATGTACGCAACTTGTTCATCACAGTCATGACATGGACACTTTTTCCTTGTCCTGAGGGGCAGAAGTCTTTCCCCCACTTAGGTTTTCTTTACTTATCCTGATTTTAAATGCAATTGTCTTGAGTAATTCCTGCACACACTCTCAGCACCACCCTTACAATTTCACAGCGCTTGCTCCTACCACCCCATCTGGTATCACAGGCTGAGAGACAGCCTAAGTGTCCTGAGTGTTCCTCTTTCTTCGTTTTGTTTCTCTTTTGGAAATTTTGTTGTTGTTATCGTTGTTTATAAGTCATTCTTGCCAGCTTAGGTGGATAAAACCTAATACCCTTATACCCAGTCATCTGATGATGTCTCAATTTTCCTCGTCATTGTTCTTTTTTTTTTTTTTTTTTTTTTTTTTTTTGTACACAGTGTTCAGCCTCCATGT
>NC_022013.1:74399208-74423177 GCF_000317375.1 Microtus ochrogaster
GCCTGCCTCTGCCTCCCGAGTGCTGGGATTAAAGGCGTGCGCCACCATCGCCCGGCCTTTCCTCTTCATTGTTAAAGGATATGTTTATGCTGGGTTTATATTCATTAAATAAATGATTGACAGTTAATTTCCCTCATCAGTTCTGTGTCGTAGCTTCCGTCCTGCTTTTGGATTTGACGAGACATTTGCTTCCAGGTCAGTGCTCTACTCCTGCTTGCTGTCATTCCTCTGGGGGTTTTTCAGGGTGGATTTGCCTCCCTCCCACCCCCTTGCTTTCTCTGAACCTCAAGTGTGGAGTTTGCATTATAGATGTATCAACTGGGATGGGCATCTATGGTCAATTTCTGTGCCTTGGCCAGTTGTGTGGGGAAAAAAATCAAGCACAAACACAGAAGGGAAGTATTTAATACTGAGTGATAAAAATGTAGTATAATGTAGAAGGCTGAAAAGGGGGAATTTTAGAGAATTTTATGATTCTAAACACTTAGATTGAGCAATGCTGGTTTAAAATATGTCTCTAACTTCCATTAAAAAGCACTAAAAGAGAAAAGAATTAAGCCCTAAGTGGAGCAAAGAAAATAGTAACAGTGAAGTCAGAAATCAGTGAAACACAGGTTCCTTTAACACTGATAAATCTGATAACCTCTAGTTACCTAATAAAGTTGGGATCTTCTAGCTTGACTTGTATAAAATGGGAGCAAACACAAATTTATATCAATAGGACAACATAAATACTTTTACTTCTTGCTTAAAAGTTTCTCTGATGGAGGCTGTCATGGTCTGTCTCCTTGCCAGAAGAAGTATTTTAGAGTGCTATTTTATCTGAGAAGGTTGGGAGCTCAGGATTAGAGGCTTCTACATGTGCTAAAAAAACATTTGTTGTTAAGACGGCACGGGTTGACTTCTGGGTTGCAGACGTGAGATTTTACCTTCTTTCTGTATTTGTTTGCTGTGTTATGGTCATGGCCTATGACTATAGGAAGAGGGAACCTGAAGAAAATAAAGTTGGGCCACAAAGAATTTTATTAAGTACTTGTTTATCATTGAAAATGCTAATTAGCTATAAATTATTCATCAGGTTTAAAGAACATTGGCTAATAAATGCTAGGGAAAATTTCTGAAAAAAATGAATTAGATATGGGGAGCTTAAAGTAAAAGTTATGCTAATTCAATAACCAGGATGCTGAATCTGGCAAAGCTTGACATAGTCTTATTGACTATATAAAAGTCTGTAAAACACTGTCACAGTGCCTGCCTTAGCTGACTGTGAAGTACTTGGGAGTAGCCTGTCCTCAGCATTTTTGGACTCTCTGAGAACTTTCTGCAAACCTGGGCCACTGTGGAAGTTGAGGGGCAGGCTGGAATTGACTCTAGACTGGACAACACATGGGATATTTGTGAGGGGACTGGAGTAAGGTGACTTTGTATTGACTGCAAGTGTTGTTACTGTCAGGGTGGGTGGATAGCTATTCGTCTCGCGATTAATTCTCTGCTAGAAGAATGTCTAACTGTGAAAGCAGCATTTCTCGTGCGTTGGTATTACTTACATTTCTGTTGCTATGATACCATGACCAAGAGCAAATGACATCAGAAAGAGCTGATTTTGGCTTAAGGTTCTGGAGGGATTGTCCATGATGGTGGACATGGTTGAATGTGAAGTCATCAATGAGTGATACTACATGGGAATGATTAGGAGGTGTGGCCTTGTTAGAGGTGTGTCACTGGGGGTGGGCTCTGAGGTTTCAAAAGCCCAAGCCAGGCACAGAGGCTATCTCTTCCTTCTGTCTATGGATCAAGGTGTAGAATTCTCAGCTACTTCTCCAGCTCCTTGTATGCCTACATGCATCCATGTTCCACAGTGATGATAGTGGTCTAAACCTCTGAACCTGTAAGAAAGCTCCAATTAAATGTTTTTCTTTATAAGAGTTGCTGTGATCATGGTTCCAAGGACTGGAATATTTATATGACAGGCCTGATCATGCTGCATGTTGGCAGACTGTGGACTTTGGGACTTAGGGTCAGGAAAGCAGTGGTATGTATTAAGTGGAACTTAATGGGCCATACTAGCTGGAGTGTGGAAGACAATGGTGCTCAGAGTGATGTACATCATGACAGCCTGACTCAAGAGGTTTTGGAGGAGAAAAAATATTAGTAAACTCCCTAGATTCTTATAATATTTCGACAAAAGAATATGCCTGCTTTCTGTCCTTGTACCTAAAATATCTGAAAGAGGCTAAGTTGAAGAGTTTTGGATCTTGGGAGTTAGCAGAGGAGATTTCAAGATAGCCTTGCAATGACTGTGTTGTTTGGGTATTAGTGTTCTCTTATGCAGATTTTAAATGAAAAGGAACAATCTGTCAAAGGAAAAATACAAAATGTACAGTTTAAGTAGAAAAAGAGCACCAAGAAGGATAATGAAGCTGAGTGCTGTGTTCAAGGAGATAAACAGATTAAAGAAAAACCTGGTACTACATGGAATAAAGTGATGACCCCATGGCAAGATCCCACCCAACTAAGCTTCTATTTTTTGAAAGGGAATTAGGGGAAAATCTTAAACAGTAAAAGAAGTCATAGAAAACAGGAAAATGAAAATGTATTTGAATGAGGCAACCAAGTTTCAGCCCCAGTAATGGAAGAACTTGGCAGTGTCAGGCACATGGTTCTGGTTTTATAGTAAAGAATACATGAAGGGGATTCTGGAATCTTCCTCTGTGACTCAGGAAAGCCCCTGGAGCCAGGCCTATGTCAGGGGTGTCCCTTCATGGAGGCCCAGAGAGGCCAGGGTGTAAAACTGTAAGGGTGAAGCATGGATTTTGCTGGAGATTCCAAGATGTTGGAGAGAGCAGAGTCCTGGGATATCTGTCAAGGAAAGCTACAGACTGAGTATGGGACCAGCCCCAGAAAGAAAAGGGTGTTGCAGTCGTCAAAGGTAAAGGGATTGGAGATCTGAAGAGCGCTTTGACATCAGACATGGAGATCCAGAATTTGGAGTTTGTCCTACTGGCCTTTAGTCTTGCTTTGGTCCTATATTTCCTCACTGTGTTGGAAGTATGTGATCTTCTTTTTGATTTTATATGCTGTTACAGTTAAGAGATTGCCTTGAGTTTCAGAAGGGACTTTGAGCTTTGGACTTTTAAACATTGTTGAGCTATGTGGACTATATGGACTTTTGAAGTTGGGCTGAATGCATTTTTGCATTATGATATGGCTACAAGCCTTTGGGGGTCAGGAAGTGGAACGAGAATGGCCCCATAGGCTCATATGACTGAATGTTTAATCATCAGGAAATGGCAGTAGATGGGAAGAACTAGAGAATAGATGTGATCTTGTTGGAGTAGCTAAGGCCTTCTGGGGGAAAGTATGACACTTGGGGTGGGCTGTGAGGTTTCAGAAGCCCAAGGCAGGCAGCCCAGATCTGCTGCCTGCAGATCCAGATGAAGAACTCTGAGCTACTTCTCCAACACCATGTCTGCCAGCATGCTGCCATGCTCCCTGACATTAAGACAATGGACTGAACCTCTGAAACTGTAACAAGTCCCAATGAAATGCTTTCCTTTAGAAGAGTTTCTGAACCATGTGTTCAAATACATGAGCCCATGGGGAACATTTCTTCCTCAAGCCAAAGCAGCACCAATGTGTCAGGTTTCCACTGGTTTAGATGACCAGTCCTCAGAAAAATGACACTTCTCTAACATTTAATACTAAAGGCAGAGGTGGAACTTGGAGAGATGCATGATTTGTGCCCCCCCCCCCGTTTTATTTCAATTGATTTTGGAAGGTGTGTCTTTATAACGTGACTTTAGATGTTGAAAGTCATCTCGTAGAACTTACAGACTTGCTGCTTTCAATATTATAGTTGCCATTGTTTCTTCTAAATCTAACTGTATTTGTGACTGGAAGAGTGTAAATTCACTGTGATGCTAAAGTGATTGCTATCGTTGCTTGTGGCCATGATGACTAGTGCTTTTGTTTTTTTTTTTTTTAAAGTACTGCTATGTGTATTTTAATACTTACTTGTACCGTGTGTAACTAGCCCATGTAATGATTAAATAATAAGCATAGCTTGATCATGGTTAAGATAAAAACCAAGGATAAATTATTCAATTAATTATAGCTAATCCAAATTAGCATATTTAATTATTAGTTCTTGTCAGTTTTCCTACAGTCTGTTAGACAGACTGCCCTAAATCACTAATGCCACCATAAATGAACACTGTCCATAGCTTACTCACATTTTAATGTACAACAGAAACTTCCATATATGCTTTTTAGCATATTTTTATGATTTTTAAATTTTATTTTTTGAGAATTTTATATATATATATATGAGCACTTTACCTCACAATTTTCACCCTTCCTTCTCCTTTTGAATTCCGCCTATGTACCCTCTCTTATTCCTAAATTTAGAGTTTCTTCTTGAATTCTTATGGTTACGGGTATGTGTTTGTGTGTGTATACATCTTTGTATAACCTACAGAGTCCATTCAGTGTTTCTCATGTGTATATGTGTCCAGGCCTGACACCTTGGGATTGGACAACCAATGTGGAGGTTTCTCCCTGGAGGAAACGAATTCTCCCTTTCTGAGGAATCAATTCCAACCCATAGCTCTTCATTTGGAAGCGGGACCCTGTGTAAAACCCTGTCTACATTTTCATGTAAACTGATTGTCATTATGCTGATTTTGTTCAGGCCACTGGGTTGTTGAGAGTTCATGTATGCATTTTTCCTATCATGTCTAGAAGGTGCTGTCTATTGTTATGCATTCTGGTTCTCTGGCTTTTAGAATCCTTCTGTGTCCTCTTCAGCAGTTTTTCTTGAGTCTCGTGGAAATTAGGTTGTACATATATTTGCTGGAGTTAGGCATCCCATACTCACTGATTGCATTTTGCAAATTTCTGTAATAGTCTATCTACATCGGCAAGCAGGGTGGAGAAGGTTCAGGGCACACATTGTCAATACAGAACTGGGCTCTGAGATGCAGATCAAGCAATTCTCACAAGGAACCAAAAGAAGGGGAAAACATAAATACTATTTCAGTGTTCTAAAATCTGTATGTACTCTTGTGAAATACAAAGTCATTGACATTTCAAAAAAAAATTCTTTGAAGAGGGATGAGAACTACACATCTCTGGGGTTAAGGATACGTATTTATAATACATCCAGGTTATATTAGTATAGGAAAGGGCAGTATAATCTCCCCTAGCATCTGTGACCTATATAGTCGTGGGTAGTGGTTCAGTGTACCGTACTAAGTTTGAACTCCCTCCCATTGGGCTGATCTCCAGTCCGGTTAGACAGATATTTGGTACTTACAAGATGAAGGTGCCACTACTGTGCCATGGCGGATATCTTGTCGGTCCAATCACTGTGGCTACTGATATTTCAGGTAACATTTCAAATATCATCCAGAATTTCCTGCAGAGAATTACAATTGCTCTAAATAAAAATGTGCCACTTACTTAGCCAAGCTTCAACCAGCGATGGCCAGAATCCTCCCTCTATACAGAGAGCCTTTGAGTCAGATTTTTCTTAAACAAATTTTGAATGGCTGTTTCTTTAAGTCGTCATGTATGCTGCCAATTTCCATGATAAATGTTAGGTACGGTTGTTAGTCTAGTCCCACTGTCGTTTTTTCTGTAATGAAGTGAGATAATGCTGCTGTAGAACCTTGATACTGAAAACATGTCAGGTTGATTGACACGCCTATACGATTGTGCTAGAGATGAAACAGAATAAATTAAGTGTCTAGGAGTCTTCCTGAGTTTGCATTTTGTTGGGGTTCAGGTTCTTATTGGTACATAGCCCCCCGTTTGTCTACTGATGCCAGTCTCCAAGACCCCAGGTATTATTTAGAAGCAAGGGAAGGGCAAACCCTATTACACACAGTATGTTTATTCCTGCAAACACCATGTCCATGTGTACTCTGGCGAGGTTTGCTTTGTAAATCAGGTTCAGTAAATCGCTAGCAAGAGTAGCATTAAAATAGAATGGCTATCACACAACTGTAATGCCCGTGCCAGCATCCCTACTCTGGCCTCTCAGGATTGTTATTTGGAAAATGATGATGATTTGAATGCAAATGCTTAAGTGGCGATAGCTGTTTTGACAACCATGAGGGCTGTCGACTGGCTAACAGGAATGGATCTGGGACACACTATAATTGCTAGACAAAAGGAAGATTGTTAACTTAGGTGAGGTAGAGGGGGAGAGCATGTGATTTTTGTCATACTATTTGGAACAGCAGGCAAGTTGACATTTGTGCATCAATTATTTCTAGAATTTTCCTTAAAGTGCTCAGACCCTTGTTATCTAATGTGGCTGACTGAAACCACATGAAAAGGGATGTGTGAATCAGGGGACTCTGTTTGAACAGATTATGTTGAGTCAGAACCTATTAATATCAACATTTCTGACATAGACCTAATTCTTTGGGTTTTATTGGGAGTGAGGGTACTGAGAGTGTTTTGAGACACTGTTCTCTGTCTACTGCAACCCCTTTGGTGATAAACACTGGCACATATTACCTAATATTCTTAAGTAACAAAAGCATCTTTGGTTGAGAAATGAAAACACTAGAGGCTACCATTCTTGTTTATTATATTTTTATACTTTTTGTGGTTAATGTATTAGAAGCATATATTTTGGTTATCAATTCATGTAAAAGAAAAGCCTTACATTCATGTTATAAATTACAAAAGAAGGAAGATGGAGTAAAAAAGAAATGAATAAAACTGAGACATGTTTTTGTTTAGGATGACCAATACGACTCTACATATTAGAGAAACCTTTCCAACTTCCTGGTAAGATAGATTTGAGAACCCAAGTCTTTGAAACAACAGCCAGGGTAATAAACAATCATATATTGGTACCAAAGACAATAGGTGGAAACAAATGGTTTAGTCTGGTAAGATCGCCACAGGGAAACAAGCAAGAGGTGTCATGTTATGGTCATTCACACTATGAAGCTCCCACTAACATCAGGTGGGAAGTGCCACAGAAGTCCAGCTTCCAACCCACCCCACTGCTGCACAGAGAGTTAGCTGGATGACCAAGGCTGGGCATGCTTTGGTGGTGAGACTCTGGGTAGAAGAGCCAGAAGCAGAGTCCAAGCTGAGCACACAGGACTCTGACTAAGGTAATGGGAACTATAAGGCAGGAATTTCCACCTTCTCTTCCCATACACACCAGCGTGTCTCCAACAGTCTGAGAGAGGTTAGCTCAGAGGCAGGAAGATCTGGATATACGCATGAGCAGAGGGACCAGAGGTAAGTGCGGGCTATTGAGTCAGGAGCTATAGTATGGTACTTCCATGTTGATATGGAAAATCTTCCTGTGGCTCCCAGTTGACGTCAGTGGGAGAGGGCAGCATGAGATATCCCCTCTCCCAACCAATACCGTGACAGGCAGTAGCTGAGCTATATAGGCACAAGCTGTGGATATAAAAGCCAAGGCATTAATGTGAGATCCATCCCTAGAGGGCCCAATGCTCTCAGCAAACAGTGCAGAAGTGGACTGACACTGCTGAACTATAGGTGTGTAGTTGCTCAGGAATCTCAATCCAAATGGTTGGTCATGTAAACTCCCACTAGTGCACACCACAAGTCAGGTTTTAGAGGCATAAACTAGAGCTGCAGCTCTATCTGTCCCATCGCACAATTTGCTTCCAAAAACAGAGGAGGCAAGCAATCCAAACCATCCCACCAGCAAAGTAATGCCCACAGATGCGATGCTATCTCATAACCTAGTACACTTAGATTTCACTTGTCTTTTTGTTATTTTAAATCTTGCATAAATTTGTTCTAATGATCTTGCTTTAGTGTCTACATTGCTTGATTAGGTATTGTGCTGGGTGTTTGTTTCTGTACTGTTATTGTGCACTCTGTACTATTCTTCCTAATCACAATCTACATACTTTCCTTTTCACCCCCGCCTCAGTTCCTCTCTCTCTTTCTCCTGTCTTTTGTAACTGTAACCCATCAGAGCTTTGCTAATATTTTAATTATGCATATTCTAGCAGTATAGTGAAGGAGCAGTGGGCCGCTTCCCACGTCCCGGCTCCTGGCAGCCGGCTAGCTTTACCCAAAATAATTACACAGAAACTGCATTCATTTAAACACTGCTTGGCCCATTATTTCTAGCCTCTTCTTGGCTAACTCTCACATCTTGCTTTAACCCATTTCTAGTAATCTGTGTATCACCACGGGGTTGTGGCTTACCTGGAAGATTCTAACCTACGTACATCTTGGGCCGGAGCTTCATGGCATCTACCTGACTCTGCTTTCTTTCTCCCAGCATTCTGTTTGGTCTACTCCACCTATCTAAATCCTGCCCTATCAAAAAGCCAAGGGAGTTTTTTTATTAACCAATGAAAGTAACACATAGACAGATGACCCTCCTATACCATAACAGTATCCCAACCTCACTCTTCCAGCTATATTTTTCCAGCTCATTTTCTCTACTGGTCTAAATCTAAGCCCAGCCAGTATTTCCAGTCTTACGAAGGTACTCCTCAGCTCACCATACTTCCTTCATTTCTTTACCTTCCAGTAGTTATTTGAGTTAATGGGGCTGCTCTGTTTAATTAACTATTAGAATAGTTGAATACAAGACCTACTGATAGTCATGGTTTCTTCTGAAGTTAATAAGCTGTTCTTGGAGTAATGTAGGGGATCACACTTGTTAGTGTAAACTCATAGTTTGGGGATTTATCTCCTGAAAACTATTAAGACCCAGATCTACTTAAATATTAAAATATACTCCAAAACCAAAAGAGAAGCTTAAAATTAATTCAATTAGTAGAATAAACCAAAATGTACAAGATCTCATACAGAAATACAAGAATTAAAAAAAAATCCAGACAATAATGATTCCTTCAAAAATAAAATTTCTACAGGACCGAATTCCACTGAGAGTGAAATAGATGAAATCCCAGACAAAGACTCCACAAAATCAAGTGTTAGTATTGTACTACTAGGGAACGTGGATGCACAAATTTTGCAATGAAAATTGAAAACCAAATTCAAGAACATAGGAAAAGCAATTTATCATGATGAAGTTGACTTCATCTCAGGGATGTCAGAATATTTCAATGTATTTAAATTGGTACATGCAAGTTAATACATCACAGAGATGGACTCAAGAAAAGAAGATCATCCCAATTATGCTCTGACAAAATCCACCATTGCTTTCTTGTAAGTAGAAGTAGAACATATCTCAAGATAAAAACTGCTCCATGTGGAAATCCTGTAGCCAATGGTATTCTAAATGGGAGAAACTGAAAATCCATTCATTAAAATCAGGAACAAATCAAGGGCATTCATTGTTACTCAAATAGTACTTCATTGTAGCTGGGCACTGAAAAGGAAATCAAAAACATGCATGGGAAAGGAAGAACACAAATTGTCAACAGCTTTGGATGATGTGATTCTATACACGAAACCCCTAAGATTCTTATCTCAAAACCCTTAAATCAGATGAGTATGCTCAACAAGCTGGCAAGATACAAAATTAATATGTACAATCCATAGCTTTCCTGTAGACCAATACAAATAAATAAAAATCAATCCCCTTCAGTATTGCCTCAAAAATGTTAACCTAACTATGAAAATAAGAGACCTCTACAATAAAATTTTTAAATATGGAAGAGATTTTAGTAAGACACTGAAATATGGGAAGACCTCCCATGTTTATGGATCAGCATGCCCAGATTCTTGATAGTCCCATCAAAATCTAAATCTTCATGGAAATCAAAAACAATCTTAAAATTCCCATGGAAGCACCAAAAATACACACACACACACACACACACACACACCTCCAAAAAAAAAAATTCTCAGATAGTCAAACCAATCCTACATGAAAACAAAACAAAACCCCAATATTGAAGATAGTACCTTACATTACTTAGGTTATAAACCCACAGGAAAAACAATGAAATAAGTAGCATGTTGCTGCTGTAGCATGGAACAGAATAGAGTAGAAGACTTAGATCAAAACTGACAGCACTGATACTCACCTGAGTTTTAACAAAGGGAAGAAAAAGGTGTGTCAGATCAGATAAAGGCATCCTCAGCCAGGTGTAGTGCAACAGGCTCAGCAGAATGGAGGCAGAAGCAGGCAGATCTCTCTGAGTTCAAGGCCAGGCCTGGTCTATTCATTTACACAGAATTCCAAGAGAGCTAGAGTTACCTACAGAGATCCTCCTTTAAAAAAAAATCAACAAAAATGTTTAAGAAATAAAAACAATAGTAATAAAATAAAAAAGACTTTCAACAAATGGTGGTGGGAACATTGGAGAAATTGGATATCCATCTACCGAAGAATGAAGCCAGACCTTTCATCCTGCATGAAAGTCAACTCCAAGTGGATGAAAGACCTTGATGCCAGATCTGAAAATCTGAAACTCCTAAAGAAAGTGTGAATAAAATGCTTTGAGTTACAGGCGGAGGCAAAACTTTCTGAAAAGAATCTCAAAGAAGAGCAGTTGTTAGAGAAGCGAGTGTGGACGTAAAGGATCCTTCTACTAACTAGTCCAGCTGCTATGGAAATCAGTGTGGTGGTTTCTCTAAAAAACTAAAAATGGCTCCACAGTGGACTCAACTGTATTGTAGCTGGCTATTTATCTAAAGGACTCCAAGCTAACACTTTGCAGAAATACTTATGTCAGTGTTTATTATAGCACTGTGCACTTAGGGCACCAACGGAGGAATACAGAAGCAAATTTGAGATACATGAATCTGAAATTTTATTCTGCTATGAAAAAGTATGATGTTATGTCATTTGTAAGAGAGTGGATGTAAATTCCCGAAAGAACATCCCCATTGTCTCAGAATGTGGGTATACCCCTCGCGGTCCTGAGTTCCTTGCTCGTGCTCCCCCTCCTTCTGCTCCTGAATTGGACCTTGAGATTTCTGTCTGGTGCTCCAATTTGGGTCTCTGTCTCCTTTCATCACCTGATGAAGGTTAATATTCAGGAGGATGCCTATATGTTTGTCTTTGGATTCACGGAATTCACCAAGGCCAGCTGGCCTGGGTCTGAAAAAGCATGGGATAAAACCGGACTTGCTGAACATAGCGGACAATGAGGACTACTGAGAACTCAAGAACAATGGCAATGGGTTTTTGATCCTACTGCACGTACTGGCTTTGGGGGAGCCTAGGCAGTTCGGATGCTCAACTTACTAAACCTGGATGGAGGTGGGGGTTCCTTGGACTTCCCACAGGTCAGGGAACCCTGATTGCTCTTCAAGCTGATGAGGGAGAGGGACTTGATAGGGAAGGGGGAGGGAAAGGGGAGGCGGTGGCGGGGAGGAGGCAAAAATCCTTAATAAATAAATAAATAAATAAAATTAAAAAAAGAATTAAAAAAGAGTGGATGTAAGTGGAGACAATCAGTAAGTGAATGAAGTCAGTCTCAGAAAGATAAATATTTGTGCTCAGTTGTGAATCATAGTTTTTTTTAAGATAAATAAAATCATATACGTATATAAGACATGAAGTAGAAGCAAAACTACCTAAGGAAACAAAGGGGATTGCTCAAGAGAGGTGGAGAATGTAAGGAGGGGAGGGTGATTTGGTGGTGATTATTCTCAAAGTTATACTTACATAAAAATATCAGTAAGGATCAATATACCACATGTAATAAGTGTATGACAGTTTAAATATTAATGAAATATTAATGTTTCGAAGGTAAAGAAAATGAAAAGAAGGGAGTTTGGAACAACCTCTGGTTTGAGTGGGCATCAGCTGGAAAGCAGTTGTTTTCTGGGCACTAAGGTTTAGTCCTCAGTACTACACAAAGATGAAAAATGCCCGTTTCTCAGCATCTGTCCTAGGTAATAAATATACACCTGCATTAGAACACCTCCCAGAATCCCATCAAATACCTGCCAATTTTGTGCATCAATTATAAAAAGTTTCTGAATTGCTAACAACTTCAGAAAAGTGAATTCTTCAGGAACTGCAGCAGGGAAGCACTGGTGTATCATGGGTAAGAACTTGGGTTTTGTGCACAGCACCAAAAAAGGAGAAATGTTAAAAGCAGAACATTTAAAGGCAAATTAATAGCGTCTTTTGTGATTGAGTGTTGTGGCAGAGCCAGCCAGACAATGTTAAATTCCGAATGTCTATTTCAATGTAAGATAGCACACATATTTAAGTATAGCTAGATCTATAAGCGTTTCTGCATGTTTAGATTTCATCAGAAGTTGAGAAACACTTTTCCAAAACAGCTGTGACATTTTTCATTCAGAAAGGAACAGGTGTGAGATGACAAGCTCAGCATCGAGATGACATGCGCAGCTTCTACTCCTGCACATGATGTGGGTGATTTGCTCATTTACAGGGCCATTCTTCTGAAGGTGTGTAGTGGGTACCACTGCGGCATTGATGGGCAGTGGTCAGCGGTTTTCTGTTTTAGGGGATTTTAGTTCCTTTCCGAATTCTGTTTCTGTCCACACTAAGTTCGGTTCAGAGTTATAGATAGGTGCTCTGTGCATTTTATCTCAAGTGTTTAGTCTGCGATGGACAGGGAAGACAAGGGGAAGTCAGCCCGCACCATTACTAGTCCAGCTGTGATTGGTGAGGATAGGCAGGATGCCTCGGTAAAGATCTGTTTATGTGGTACAGATGCGATCGGCAAGAATGGGCAGAATGCATTGGTAAAGAGCTGTTTACCAGGGCAGATTCACTATTGTTTGAGAGTTACTCAAACTGCTTTCACCACAACTAAAAACAACCCAGGGAGAAAAGGGTTGGTTTCATCTTAAACTTCAAGGAACCAGTCCATCACTGAGAGAAGCCAGGACAGGAATGCAAGGCAGGAAAAGAGAAGCAGGAACTGAATCAGAGGTCAAGAAGGATACTCTCTCAGCTGTGGTTTTAGACAGCCCTACATCATCTCTGTCCCAGAGTGAACTGGGCCGTCCTACATCAATCCTTAATTAAGGGAATGACTGGCCAGTCATATGGAGGCATTTCTTCAGTGAGTTTTCTTCTTTCAAGATGATCCCAGCTTGCGCCAAGCTGACAGAAAAGTAGCCAGTGTAGTAGTCGCTTCGGACACAGCAGTAGCAGATTAATGCAAGCTCCTGCATAGAAGCCATGGTGTGCCAAGGCCAGGATATTTTACCCATGAGTCAGGGGATCAAATGAACCTTGTGACCACTTCCTAGAGAATGAATCCAGTCTTTTGGCATGATGCTCTTTAGCTTGATGACAGTGAAAGATGGTGGCTGTGTGTGAAGGTTGCTGGCTCCAGGGCATTTGTCTCTGAGATTCACACAAGAGAAAAGAATGCTTGGGGGAAAATTCTTGGTGAACAAAAGGACATTTTGAAAATTTGTAAAAAAAAAAAAAAAAGTAGGAGCCTCAATCTTTTTCAAATGCTTAGAAATATAATTAATAAAACTAGAGAAGAAATACCCAGTCTATGCCCTTAAGTAACTTTAATACAATGGATTATCCTGCACCTTGTAAACATGTTTACACTGTCCTAAACACAATTCATCCTTAGCACATATGACATTCATGTACACATGCTTTTACTTAAACAGTGCGCCAGAGTTAATTTCCACGCAGCCTTGTGTTTTGGGGTGAGGGCATAGTGGCGACTCCCTGAGGGAACACGAAGTCTGCTGCTCAGGAAGCAGGTGGAATGTGAGTTCAGAAAAACAGAAGCACTCTGGATCGTCCTCTTTCCTAATGTGGAAGTTTATAGATTTGTCCTTAATTGAGCAATTTATCTTACAAACACTTGGAAAACGGTAGTATTTGCATATCGTTACTGATCAAGCTATCTGCCCATTTGTGTCTCTTGGTTTCTCACTGAATCAATCCTGTACACGTCGTCTTCTGAGCTGCTCTGTGAAGAAAGCAGACACCAGACTACTGGGCCAGTATGTAACAGGAACCTTAGGCTAGTCCCGAAAGGCTTGACTTGTCAATCAGTCTACTCTCATTGTTCTTGAAGATTAATAATGGCTTGTTAACAGAACATCCCGGCAGGAGTGAGTCAGGTGAGATCACAGCTCCGACCAACCGATGCCTGGAGGAGGAACTGACTGGGTGAGAATGGTGAGCAATAGCAAGCAGGGGACCACAGGCAACATGGTACTCGACACAGGTTCCTTAGCTGAAAATGTGGACAGACAGAAGAGGGATGGATGAAAAGTTTGCTCAGGGTAGGGTTAAGACCTGGAATGAAAGCCCACAGGCACTGGCAGCCTCTGCTGAAAAGGTAACAGCGCTCAAGGGAAGCCACACTGAAAAACTACCTAAGTACTCACTTAGTTCCCTTGTTGTTAGAGCACACTGCATAGACAAACCCC
Source organism: Microtus ochrogaster (assembly GCF_000317375.1). Lineage (NCBI taxonomy): Eukaryota > Metazoa > Chordata > Mammalia > Rodentia > Cricetidae > Microtus > Microtus ochrogaster. The sequence continues at coordinate 74,413,537 of NC_022013.1, forward strand.
ATACATGTCAGAAATGACCTGCGAGGCATTGTTTAAAATTGACCTCTGGATTTCTCCCCACATGCCTGGCTATTATTTATTAAGATGTACTAGGGGCAGGTCTCTAGTGGAAGCAAAAAGGCAAAAGAAGTGGGATTAACTAAAATGCAACAGAAGCCTTAGGTTAACCCAGCCGACTTGACCTGCCAATCAAATCTATTCTCATTTTTTTTTTTTTAAAGAGTGATAATGGTCTGTTAACTGAGCAGGCTGTCAGCTGTGAGAGCAACAGGATAAAATCCTGGGCCTTCTGTGACCAACTGATGCTCGCCTGACCCATTTCCTCAGACACTGTAGGGGATCAGAATGTTGAGTCTGTGTGGATCCTGGGGATAGTTACATCTATATTGAAAACTCGATGTCACCGGGAGCTCTCTTGGTTGTGTCAGACTGTCTACTGGCCTGGATGAGCTGCATCTCCTTGCATCTGAATGTCAATAAGACCAAAGCAATTTTGGTTGATTCACAGAAGCAGCTTAAGCATATTCAATCGCACCGATTACATTTGACAGATAGTTACCTTCCCCTGAACTCCGTGGTTAGCAGCTTGGGCGTGCTCTTGACAGGGGGCTATGAGTTGATGCCTAATGTTTATTTCATAGTCTGTTTTTTTCCCTCCCTAATACTGCATGTGTGAATCATATTTAAATATATTCTCAACTGATTTTCTCGTCAGTCCACTCACTGTCTCAGGACAGGATGGTATAATGATTCGTTTTCACAATTTTAATAAATGTCAAGTGTGCCCCCTGTTTTTAATTTCATTAAATACACCAAACACAGAGGAGTTTTCACGAAAATTGGGGGGGCAGTTGTCACATCGTATAGCAGAAGAAGGCTCAACTGTAAACTTAAATTCTTTCAAATTTATTATATTATCATGGATACTAAGCAGGAGACTCTCATTTATTGTATATATCGCATTCCTTTCTCTTTTTATCAATCATTTAACTTTGCCAGTATTATTTAAATATCTACATCTAGAATTATCCATTTCAAGACTATCCTGTTATTTAAGATGGTTGTAATTTGAGCCAGATATTCAAAAACATTTGATTGAAGTATTGAGTATAACCCCAGTACATTATAAGAGATTGTAAAGCAGCATCCTTTCTAAATATTAACCTGGGCCATAATTGAGACTCCTGGGTTTCTGTTGAGAGAGGCATACAATGATGCTGCGACTCCACTCATTGTGATAGTATGTCTCAACTTTTCAGTTTCATTGAACTCATTTAGCGGCTGACTGGAAAACTTCAGGGATGCATAGATCTCATAATCTGAGCCTAATCTCCTCTTCTCTACAAATAATACTGCAAATCCCCAGAATCCCTTCATTTGACCGGCTGAGTGGCAGGAGCGTTTGCCTCAGCCTTGCCCTGGCTTCAGCGCTATGATTTTAAAGCAAACACATTTTGCTCACAGATTTCAATCTATTCTGGAACCTACGATTTAAGACATCAAACAATTCCAGTGATGTAGTTAGACATTTCACAGAGGAGGAAAACTTAAGCCCTGCATTTCCTGGCATTTCTTGTCTTATTCTTTTAAAACTGACAGTTTTTAAATTTTTGTATCTCTTTTGCTGACAGCAAACTAAAGGCACTGACAGGGAAGAAGCGAGAGGTAAACACAGTCATTATTATTTTGCCCGCTGATACCTGGGCATCAGGAGGAAAGCTGCCGAGATCCTACAAACTAAATTATTGGCAGTGGTTTAGAAGCACAGGGAAACTGTGCCATGTGAGGGCTGAGGTGGGACAGAGGTCCATTTGACACATCATTCTTTCTTTCCTAGGCATGGTTAGAGTCTCTCGCGAAGTGAATAGGCTAACTGTGTGTGTTTACTTTCTGTAGCCTTTGCTGTAAATCCTTTCAACATGTAAATTTCTTTTAGAAATTAACAGCTATTATGTAAGTAGAGGAAAGAATGGAAGGTTAAAAAGTTAATGAATATGAGATTAAGAATTTACTTTAATGAAATATGAGATGCAAGATTAAAAGTTAAAATTTGTTTTATTATAATGAGAAAAATCTTGTGTAGTAAGTTTATCCCTCGCAGAAATGCTTTGTAAGTAATTAAATGGAGAGAACTATATTCTGCTGATAGAAGTATGTTGGACCAACCAGGACCAACAAACGTTTTAATCATAGAAACACTAATGCATTCTTTTGAAAAATGTTGGAAGCTGGGAGATGGCTCAGTTGGTGAAGTACTTGCCAAATAAATATGGGAACCAGAGTTTGGATCCCCAGGACCCATATAAAAAGCCAGATATGATGACTTATAACTGTAACCCCATTCCTGGGACGATGGAGGCAGAAGCACCTCTGGAGCTCACAGCTCAGCTCATCTTGTGGAACCTCTGAGCTCCAGGTTCACTGAGAGAGCCTGTCTCAAGTGGAGACAGGTGGAGACTGCTCAAGGAAGAGACACCCAACATCAAGTTTTAGACTCCACATACATGTGCCTGCATGTATACACACACCTACGTGCATAGGTAAACATAGCAAACACACAGAAAGAAAGGAAAAGATGCACATGAGCTATTGTTTCTATATATTGTAGATGAGAGTTGAATTTCAGAATACAAGGACCTATTAACTATTTCAGCATTATTTCAAAACAGCTTTGGTATAAATATCACAGATTTTTATATATAGTGGGAATCCTTGGGATTTAAGTGTGTTATACACACATACACACACACATATACATAAATACATGCATACATACATATACTCACACACAGACACAGACACAGACACACACAAACAAGCATGGTTTCATCTAAGATCCTTTCCTTTCTTCCTTTATACTAGAAATCCTAGACCTGTGCCTTCTGGTATCTTTTGTTTTATGCTGTTCTGACCACTGCTTTTGATGTGTAAGTGAGATATACATGCATACACATTATATAATATATGCTATATATAATTAATTAATTAAGATTAACTCTGATTTGCCTTTTTAGTATACTTTCCTTATTCTTGAGAGCATTTAATGAACACCTGTGAGGAGGCCATGGAAAACCTGCCCAGCAACAAAAGGCAAGAATTCCTCACAGAACAAGCATCTAAGTTTTCCTGGTAGAAGCTTCAGCAAGATGTGCACTTAGAAGACCCTTTCTAGTGTGGACACTGCCTTAGCCTCTGTGGCAGTCTTTGAAATCCACCCTCACACCTGTTAGCACAGCATTTGCATTATGGTGTGGCTGAGACCAAGGTCCTGTGCAGATCTCTAAGGATGTGTGGGAAGGGTCTCTTATAAAAGTCATCCTGTTAAACTTAGCTCATCTGGAATTCCCTTGGTTTTTTTATTTGCAAAGTCATGACTTGTATGTGTGAATATGTGTGGTGTCCACATGCCTGTGTGCAAGTGCACACAAGTATAGAGGCTAGAGGAACAACTTTGGGTTCTTCCCTATCAGTCTCTGCCTTATTCACTTGACAGGTGACCTCTCATGGAAGCTAGAGTTGGACTGGCAGGTGGCAAATCCCAGAGCTACTGATCTCCTGGGCTCTACCTCTCATAGTGCTGCAGTTAGAAACTCGCAGTGGCCACATCCAAATTTATCACAGATACTGGTATCTGAACTTGGGGTCTCATGCTTGTTCAGTGAGAACTCATATTCACTGACTCACCACATAGATATAAGGTGGGATGTTTCCTTTTAAAGGAAAAAGAAACAGAAAGCAAGGCTGGCAATTACAGCAACAAGAAGCATCACTGTAAATGCTCTGTGGGTTTCCAGAAAAGAAAAAACTCCTTAGGCAAAAGCTTCGTGTATGTCTTTAGAGCAGTGGTTCTCAACCTTCCTAATGCTCTGACTCTTTAATACAGTTCCTCATGTTGTGGTGACCCCCAATCATAAAATTATTTGTGTTGCTACTTCATAACTATAACCTTGGTACTGTTGTGAATCATAATATCTGATATGCAGGATACCTTATAGACAGAAGTTTCTGCCTGCCTGGTTCTGCAACTGTTCAGTCCCAAATAAACACACAGATGCTTTTATTAATTATAAACTGTTTGGACTATTGCTTGGGTTTATTACTAACTAGCTCTTTCAACTTAAATTAACCCATAATTTTAAAGTATGTTTAATCACATAGCTTGGTACCTTTTCTCAGTAAGGCATTCTCATCTTGCTTCCTCTGTGCCTGGCTTGTGACTGCATCTCTGCCTTTTCTCTTCCCAGAATCCTTCTAGTCTGGTCATTCTGCCTATAAATCCCTGTCTGGCTACTGGCCAATCAGCATTTTATTAAATTAATACATGTGACAAATTTTTACAGTGTACAAGAGCTTTATCCCACAGCAATATGTGACACGCAACCCCTGTGAAAGGATGGTTCCTCCCAAAGTGGTTGCAATCCTCAGGTTGAGAATCATGTTCTAGGTGGACAACCCAAAAAGGTAGAACATTAGAGCAAATTCAGTTTAAAGAAAAAGTATTTTTGCCTCACTCTCATCTTGTTTCATTGTCCTCTCAGTTTGAGATAGATTTTAGATCCCTTTGCTTTATATGAAAATTGACTTTGTTTTATTAAAGGCAAAATAATAATTATAAATGTATTTGTGAAAATTTGACTTCATATTATATAGCCAAGTAACTGACTCAGGGAAGGATATAGTCAAGTGGTTTTTTTCCTCTTTAACATTGTTTTTCAGGAGAAAGTGAGCTAAGTGTAACAGTGACTTGGGTCTCAGGAGGTTTGAATAAAAGAGACTGTTAGAAATTCAGAAAAGCCTGATGCTACTCAGCTGGACATGTGAGTTCCCCCTGAGAACCAAGGTTATGTCTTATACCTAATGTAAGGGAAGGGAGGGTGAATGGGGAGGAGGGGAACACTCAGGTAGAAATCTCTCTTCAAGTTCAATGTTAAAATAAGGTCCTTTATGTGTGTCTCTGGTCGCATAGGGCACTAAAGACCCAGTGACACATGTTGGAAGTGTAGCTATAAAATAGATTCTAGTCTTTAAGGATCTATAAAGTGCAGTGAGCAGTTAATTGATTTTCTTGTTGTTTGCCAATTGAAGCCTCCATATTGTGAGTATCTACATCATTAATCTGAAAAGCATTCTGGACCACCTGGAGACTACATGTTCTATTAAAAGTATTCTACCACCATAGTTTTCATGCCTACTAATTAGAGAATAATCCACACCTGAAGAAAACTGTCTAACTCCAGTAATGTTGGTCTTCAGACATCTCCTCTGTAAGGAATCATTTGAAAACAACAACAGAAATCTTGGTATTGAGGAGCTGAACCTGTCAGGAAAGTTCTTTGCCTTGCACATGTGAGTTCTTTCTTTTTCTTTTTTTTTCACATGTGAGTTCTAAAAAGCCAGATTTGGGCTAGTGATGATCTCTTAGAATCCCAGTGCTGGGGACTCGGAGAGAGGTGGACCCCTGGGACTCACTGCTCTTCTAGCCTGGCCAAATCTGTGGAGGCCAAAAGAATCCTGCAGTATAATTAGTTCCTACGGAGCAGTGTTCAGACAGAATGAATACTTCAATTTCAACCCACCTGTACAGTTTCTCTGTGTATTCAAATTTTGGTCAATGTGATGCCTAAATTGTTTGAAAACTTATTCTTCTTGAGAAATATCTAGGAGGTGGGTCTCATGGGAGGGGTAGATACTGGCAGGAGATCTCCTGGTGGGTGTCTTTCATCTCAAGTCCTATATTACCACTCTGTTTACTTTCTGACTGCCAGGATGGGAGCTGCTGTGTTGTTCTTTTCATACCAAGACATATTAAAGGCTCCGATTTTGAACAAAATATATCATTTTTTCTTGAGTTATTTTGATCAGCTGTTTGGTTATAGCAATGATAAAACTGAATAATACAGATAACTGGAAATTGGTATCAAAGTAGCAGAGTTACCACTGTGACTGCCTGGCAGTGGGATTCAGATGCCTCGGGAAGAGGTTTATGAGATGAATATTGAAGAGTTAGGAAAAGCTTAGGATGCTGTAGGGGTGCTTCTGGCAAGAGCCCAGAAGGCCAGTAGTCCCGTAGAAAAGCTGACTCAAAAGGCCAGGTGCACGATATGGACTTAAGGCCATTCATATTACATCCTGGCAAAGAATTGCCTTCCATTTTGTCCATTCTGTAAAACTCTGGGCGACTGAGTTTACAGGTGATGGACTAGTTACTTGGGAATTTCCAGGCAGTTCACTTGCTGCTATGGACACTTACCTCTGGTTGCTTTTAATCTAAGTTTACAATGAATTGTGAACAAAATTAGAGACAGTGTTCTGGGCATGACCAAGCACTTCCAGAATATACTTCAGACCCACTTCACAGAGGGAATACATGCCTGATATAATAAACCTTGTCAGAAGTCTAGGGTATCATAGGCCCTTTGAGGGCATCTACTACTGAGATTTTTCAAAATGGAGGTATAGTAAAACTTTTCTAAACGTTGATGCTTGCACCAATAGATAAGGCTAGGCTCAGCCTTAAAAGGAGAAGGCTCTTTAGCAGTGGGACTCAGTCAAAGCAGAGACTACCAACTGGTCAAAGGGCTGAGAGCAAGGGGTTCAGTCGTCACTGGAGTACCTATAGCACTTACTACAAGGCCCAGGAACATTGTGGAAGAAGAGACAGACAGAAGGGAGGACAAATATGGAATACTCTCTTCCAGGAATGGCATGGTCACTGCAGTCATGACACACAGCAGCGGTGCTCACTTGTGGGAGACCCTGCACATGACATCAAGAGGTATGCGTGGGAGTGAGAGTAGTAGTGAATAAGGTGATTGGCAGGAGTGGGGAGGGGATAAGAGAAAGTAGTCAGCGTCCTCTTTATCTAAATACACAGTTATAACTACGGTCATTAGAGAAGAACCAGTGTACTACAAAATTAGTGTAAGTGAAGACTGTTTTTTTTTCAATCACCCAGATCCAAATAATCACACAGAAACTATATTCATTACAACACTGTTTGGCCAACAGCTTAGGTATGTTCCTAGCTAGCATTTATATCTTAAATTAACCCATTTCTATTATTTTATATTTTACCAAAAGGCTTATTTTTTTTTTAATCTCACATCTTGTTTCTTAGGTACCTACATGGTGTCTGCCTGACTCTGCCTTCTTTTTCCCTGTATTCAGTTTTGTTTTTCCACTTATCTGTATTCTTCCCTGCCATAGGACAAAGCAGCTTTTTTTTTATTAACCAATGGTAATAAAATGTATTCATAGCATAGAGAGGGGAATCCCACATCAAGTTAGAGTAAGTATGGGAATATTAAATAGAAGATGGTGCCAAGCCTCTGCCTTACATGCCATATAGTGTGACAAAAGAATAAAATTGGGATCTGCCACTGACTCCAACTGTCAAAAAGATGTATTACTATCTCATCAAAACCTGTGACAAGATCTTAGGACCATGAGAGCTTGAGATTGTCTTGAGGGTAGAATAGCCCAGCCTCCCTTGGGCTGACCTCTTGGAAGTAGCTTCTGAATCCCTGCCCCATCCAGAGAGCTGAGCAGCTGATGCCATGTACTGCTGGCTTCTCTGTTAGGTATGTCTTGTCTGACCTTGTCCATCATTGTATCACTTCTTTAGAGTATTTGAAAAGTGTTTCATTGGAGATTGCATCCATTTTGTTCTCACTCCTACTGTCTTCCACGTGGCCTACCAGAGACAACCTCTGGAATACCACTTTTGGTTATTCTTACCGAGATTAGGTAAAAATGGCAAGGATGGAAAGTTGGTCATCAAGTTGTAATTCAGGGGCTTTATATTTATCTAGGGACCTCTGTTCCCACTCTGTGAAGCTCATGGCCCAAACTCTATGCTTCTACTACCAAGATGACCTGCTGCATCATGGGATCCAAGTCAATGACTCAATGCCCTAATCTTTCCTTTTCTAGATTATCATCCACTCAATGACCACACATTTCCATTTTTTTCCTAAAGTCATTCAGTCATAATCCGAGCTCTCTTTCTGAAGATATACCCACTCATAAAACAACTTTTGGCTATGGACAGATTTTGAGCCTGGAGGCCCTGTGCTGTCTTGGGTCTCTTTTTTTGCAGTGAATTCAATAACCCCTGGTTTTCATTTATTTTCCTTTCTCGTGTTTTTTAACTTTATAGATCCATCTTCAGAGCATTCAGATGGCCACCTTCTGAATTCTCATGCACAGCCTTCAGAATAATGGATAGCAGTGGCCAGGCACACGCTGAGGACAGTATAAATTAGTAATTTCCACATGGCACTCTCCTCTCGGAGCATGGCTAGGGTAAATTTCAGAGGTGGCAGTTGTTGACTCTAAGAGTCTGCCTACTCTGTTTGGGGTGCCTATTGACAGACTGCCTTGAGCTTTCAGAAAATGTGTGACTCCAGCAGAGTCCGACCAAAGAGTGCACTGCAGTGTCTGGCCTTTGGGTTCTTGTTAACACAAGGAATTATTTTTTATTGCCTTTCATCTGTTGAACCACATAATTTGTTTTGTGATTCTTACCCCACCTTGTGCAAGTAATTTGAAAGATACTAAGTTTGGTCTTAATATACTAATAGGTATTTTTAAATTGACAGAAAAATAACTTAAGACTGTATTTTCTCAACTCATAAATTTCATACAATATGCTATGATCTCCCATACAGCCAGTGAGTTACCACATCTTCAAACATAACCCATTCCCTGCCCACTTTCTTTCTCCATCTCAACTCTGTATTCTTGTGCTTGTTGAATAATTGTGATTAGTACACTGTACACTGATGGAATCCTTATATAGGAGTTGTTTTATGGAAACATCATGAAATATTTTGTTATTATCTATTTGTTGATTGTAAGTAGCTGCATGTGCATTGTATGCAGTCACATGTATGTTGGGGTGGTAGATGCTTCAGCAAGTGTGCAGAGGACAATTGATAGGCAAAGGTTCTCTCCTGGCATCACAGTGGTTTCTAGCAGGAAATCCAGTTCTTGGTTGAGGTTTGAAGACAAGTGTCTTTCCTCGCTTGAACATCTTGCTGTCTGTGAAGCCCCTGTAACTCCTATTTTAAAAAAATCAAGATAGTGAAGCAGACTCAACACTCACTGTCCTCTTTATGTGTTTACACAAGTAATTTCTTAAAGTAATTTTAACTCATTTTTGGTGAAACTGCTGTCATTTGCTGCAATGGAATGTGGGTGGTGATTGACCTTTGAATGTTTGCATAGTTGAGAATAGATTTCAAATGTTCAGCTGCAAATTATGTCTTGTAGTAATGACATTATTTTATTTCCTTTCTTTTCTGAGCTTTTGATATACTCTTATTTTCATGAAGAAAATATGAGATCAGCTTTTGAACTACTTTTTTCTGAGGTGTGTGTGTTTGTGTGTGTATGTGGTGTATGTGTGTGTGTGTGTGTGTGTGTGTGTGTGTGTGTGTGTGTGTATGTGTAGTAATAGGGGAGTGGCGAGGTTGCATCTCCAGCACCCTGGCCGCCTCCGGCTAGCTTTGCCCGAAATAATTACACAGACACTGTATTCTTTTAATCACTGCTTGGCTCTTTAGCTCTAGCCCTTTTCTCGGCTAACTCTCGCACCTGGACTAACCCATTTCCAATCATATGTGTCGCACCCCAAGGTG
>NC_022013.1:74437400-74438787 GCF_000317375.1 Microtus ochrogaster
GAGGCATCTGCCCCCGAGAGGAGAGCTGTCGAGTCTGACCTCACTTCCTCTTCCTCCCAGAGTTCTGTTCTGTTTACTCCTCCCATCTATGTTTTAACCTATCAGGGCAAGCAGCTTCTTTATTTAATCAACCAATGACCTTCCTCCATCATGTATGATTCTCAAATGTTTCTTTATTCTTAAAAATTCTAGTGTGAAAAGTCCATGCTTTGGTATTAATTATATTTGTTTCATGTGAATATGGTTAATGTTGTAGTTTGCTGAATATTTAGCCTCTCTCTCATCACTAAGTTCTGATTTCTAACTTTCTGAGTTTTCTTTGCTGCTCTCTGTATGCCTGTGTAGTCCCTCCCTGGGCTTGAGAACGGAGAAAAAGGAAAGAAGCAATTATGGACAGACCTCAAGAGTGCTGCAGTACTTAAGCAGAAACTGCAGTCACTTCTTAAAGGTTATCAGATATTTGCTTTTATTCTGGTACAAAGGCTTTACATTTATAACCAGATTAGACATTGATCAACACTTCTGTGGGGAGTGAAAATGAATAAAATTATACCTCATTTTTAACATGGTTGTTTTATGCCAGTGTGTGTGTGTGTGTGTGTGTGTGTGTCTGTCTGTCTATGTCTGTGTGACAGTGTATGTGTGTGTCTGTGTGGTGTATACAATGCTCTGAGGTCCACGTGGAAGTTAGAGGACAATTTGTAGAAGTCTGCTCTGTTCTTCCACCTGTAGAAGTCTGCATCCTGGGGAGACAATAGGTACTATACTGGTCTTTTTCTGAGTTCCAAGAATCCAACTCAGATGACCAGTCTCAGTGTCCCACAGCCTTACCCTCTGAACCATCCCGCCAGTCTCAATATCCTAGACTAGTCTCAGACTCCTTCTGTAACCAGTGCTGACCTTGACCTTAGAAGGATCTATTTATCATTTTATACATATGAACATTTTGCTTACACGTATATTTGTGCACCAAGTCCATGCCTTTGTGTGTCAGAAGAGGGCACTGCAGCCCCTGGACCTGGAATTAAAAGTGCTTGTGATCTCTCATGTGGGTGCTGGGAAGTGAAGCCGGGTCCTCTGGAAGAGCAACAAATACTCTTTTTTTTTTTTATTGAGAAAAAAAATTTCCACCTCCTCCCAGCCTCCCACTCCTCCCGCCCTCCCCCCACTCCTCTCCCCCTCCCTCTCAGGTCTGAAGAGCAGTCAGGGTTCCCTGCCCGTGGAAAGTCCAAAGTCCTCTTCCCTCCATCCTGGTCTAGGAAGGTGAACATCCAGACTGGCTTGGCCCCCATAAAGCCAGAACAAGAAGTAGGATCAAAACCCAGTGCCATTGTCCTTGGCTTCTCAGCAACCCTCATTGTCCGCCATATTCAGAGAGTCCGGGTTT
>NC_022013.1:74438947-74466880 GCF_000317375.1 Microtus ochrogaster
AGTGTGGGTCTCTGTCTCTATCTCCATCCATCACCAGATGAAGGTTCTATGGTGATATGCAAAATATTCATCAGTATGGCTATAGGATAGGATCAACAAATACTCTTAACCCCTGAACGATCTCCTTAGTCCTGCCCTTGACATTTTGAGCCTTTTGTGTGAATGTGCCCAGTGCTGAGATTATAGGTGTGCGTCACAACTCCATGATTCTGCAGAGCTTTCTGCATGCCAGGCAAGTGCTCTTCCAGCTGAGAAACAGCCCAGCCCTAATTTGTCTTATTAAAGGTAGTTTGTGTATGTAGAAAGCAAATAAAATGGAATTGATAAAGGAAGTCATAACTCAAAGCATAAATGGATAAAACCCTCTCTCTACAGTAACACTGATGGGGCATTCAAATTCAAGAGACTGTGAGAGACATTTCTCTTCCAAGTCACCACACTGTGTGTATGTGTGTGTATATGTGTATTCAGGCTGAGGGATTAATAAGGAGAGATGGGAAACCCTAAATAAATACAAAATAGAAAAATAGTATGCAAAGAAATAAAACAGAAAGTATGATAAAAAAGTTAATAGGTGATAATTTAGGTCTGTGTGGGTATCATGGGGTTCCCCGGGAACATAGTAGTTAAGCCGAGGATTGTATGAGAACATAGTCAGTTAATTCCACATCTTTCAATACCTGCAGTTCAGGGGAAAAAGAGCTTTCCTAAAATTAATGTAAATTCTAGCCCTGGGGTGAATTTGTGGAAGGTAGTAAGCTACTGCATTAGCCTAATTATATTTATGTGGGCGGGAAGTTAATACTAATTTTTTAATATCCATTGTTGGAGGAATTAGGAGGCATGCTTAGCTGAAAGCATCCTGGGGAGACAATAGGTACTATACTGGTCTTTTTCTGTTAGATACTGTAGCCATGGTAATACTCAACCTCACCTTTGAATCATTTCACCCTCTAATACCTCCCTTCATTCATGATTCAAAACACTTGTAAGCTCATTATTTTTCCCTTCTAATAAGCAAAATCAACAAATGAATGTTTTTTCTGTCATGAATTTTTATCTGGCCCTTACATATCTGAGGTCTCTCAGCCTTTGTGGACATCCAAAATGTCCCAACACACAGTTATACCAAGTCAGTCTCCACATAGCTTCTAACAGTGCTGGTGACCAGGGAAAGGTAGCTTGTGACAAAGACTTGGAATAAATAAATATGGATTATAAATGAATATATATAACATGTATTAAATATTATGACATGCATTTTATATATTTTATACTTTTTCAGAGTCCCAGTTAAATTTAGGAATCCAATTCCACTATGAATATGAATTCCATACGATAAGAAAAATATTTATTTTGTCCAAATCAGTGACATGTTGTAGAGGGTTTTTTCCCTCACTTGAGAGTAGAAGATAGGATACACTGAATATTTCTGCATTTGACCCACATCTGCTTTTGTAATGTAGGCTGGCCCTTTAAGGAGCTAAGAGTGTTTGTAGTTCTAGAGGCTACAGGTACAGTTCCAAATACCCAAATAGGGTGGCTCACAACTGCCTGTAATCAGAGATCCATGGGGGTAGAATACTTTACACACACACACACACACACACACACACTTAAAAAGTTTTAATGAATAACCATTTAATGAATTCTATTTTCTTTTTTGTATATCATTCAAGTTAAATTGCATGTATTTTCTTCTCCATTACAGAGTGAGACAAGACTCTTTAGACATGAACTGTCTTACCTATTTTAGGACAGACACTGTGTATTTGACCCTGGGTTCAAACTAGAGCACCACCAACATCACACTGAGAGTGTGGAGGTTTGAATCAAAAGGACCCCCATAGACTCATATATTTGAATGCTTAGTCATCAGGGGAAGGATTAGAAGGATTAGGAGGTGTGGCTTTGGAGTAGCTGTGGTCTTATTGGAGGAAGTGTATGCCTTCCTCCACAGGCTTGTGGATCACAATGTAGCTCTCACAACTGTTCCTGTGCCACGCTTGTCATCAGGCTCTCTATTGTCATGGTAGTGGATTGACCTCCTGAAGCTGTAGGCAAGCCCCCAACTAAATGCCTTGCTTTATAAGAGTTGTCATGGTCATGGTGTCTCTTCGCATCAATAGAATGGTTACTAAGTCAGAGGGTAATGTACTATACCTGACTAAGAATAGATTTAAAAATTTATGAAGATGAATATAAATTTACACCTTGATGTGTTTGAAGGGGAGACTGATCATATACTCTGTCTATTCACCAAATGCTTATTGTAGCAGGGAGAACTAATTTTGCAGTAGAGAAGCTGAGGAGAGGTTCACTAATACAAAAGTGAGAAACAATTCTGTTAGTATGGAAGCAGCAGAAGGAAGGCTTCCTTCACACTATAGGAAGGCCAGTGTGTCATAAAGACACACATGAGTACACACACACTCATGTATACACCGTGGGGCTCAAATGGAGAAGCTACCACCTTCCATGATGTGGCAACTGTGAATCTCTTGGATAGGTCAAGGAACTTGTCCTGTTCAATGAAAGACCAAGACCATAGCAGCTGAGCCTAGCTTTTATTATGGACTGGGTTTGTTCCTCTAATGGATGTTTTAGAGAAACTAGCAACCTCCCTAAACAAAACAAACAAATAACCAAAACAAGAAAGCAAACGTTGAAGGTAATATTCTAGAGATGTGACTGCCGGTGTTCTTATTTTGATGGTTCTGTTTTGCTTTTATTGTAACAATACAGACTACAGGATCCAGGAGAGATGTGTCAAATTTTTAATTTGAAATTAATCAGAAAAAAAATTGTATTTTGATAATTTTCCTGTAATTTTGAACAAACATCATATTTTTTATAAAGTAGTACAAGAGACAGGCTGCTAGTTAGATTGAGTCACCAATGAAGAGACACCAGAGAGGAAGAGCGGAGAACTCATCAGAAGAAAGTGTCTAGTATGGGGGAGGTAAGGAGAGAGATGGGTTTTTAGAGGAGGTTTCCAGAATGGTATCCCTATATCGTCCTTGGCCCTAAGTACCCTGTTGATGTTTATCACTCTACATTTACTGCCTTTCATGGATGTGTTTTTCAACTCCTGTTTCCGCTGCAGGAGGAGAAGATCCTGAAGCAGGCTCCAGTGGCTTGAATTCCCCTTATGTACATTAATTTAGCAAATCACAATGAGTTTATTAAATATTCAAGCAGAAGCAGGACCACTTTCAAATCAGCCACTGGTTAGTGATAGAGTAAGCATAGACTGTTCAAAACAGCCCAATGCCAATGTAACTGCACACACATGTGGAGGTGTTAGCCCCTGTGAGAAGATACCTGTGGGCAGAGTCCTCACTCCTTAGAGCCACAGAGGAAAGATTATCCAAGGCTATTCTTTCCACATGCTGACTGGTTTTAAGTGGCAGTTTAAAACTAGCTGTTTCAAACCGGCCCTGGGACCAGCTTGAATGGCTTTGTTTATTGTTGCTTTCAATTCTCTGGGACTGATTTTTGTTTTCTTTAGCATGAGAATGGTGGCAAGATTAATTTGGGTGGCTGTAAAGATACAGGAATGGATGAATATACATGCTATTTTTAGAGCAATGCCTGCAATATATACTACTTTTAAATAAATGGTATCGTCAATGTTACCCACATTTATAATGCTGACATTTATAAGTACTTGACAAAGGACTTTAAATGGTATAATATCTGATATATATGCTTTTAATAATTTTAACGATTCAGGCAAATATCCACAAGGAACCAACTTGATCACAACACAGACACTACCTTGTTCTCGAGCCAGTGAGATGCCCTTATCCATAAACTGGAAACTAGCGGATGATGAAAGTTAGAGAAAAAATCCAATAAAACGAGTTAGAAAAGCTCACTTAGGTTTAAAATGGCAAACAGTTGGGGTGGGATTTCATGTGCTCTCAGAGAGGGGATGTAACATACGTGAGATATTTAAAAATAACTTTATGGAGTTTTGGGGACAAATTGTCTTATGCTTAAGAAATATAGGCGGTATTGTGGAATCTTTTATGTAAATCTTTTTTTTTCCACTTAGAAATAGATGTATCTATTTTAGGGCAATTTCTATTTCAGAAAGCCTCAGACTGGTTTTTCCTCCATCAAGTTGTTTTTAATTCTGGTTCATGCCACGGTGGTTTGCTTTCCGATTGAATTTCTTAACACTCAAAATGGCTTTCAGTGTGTTTGTATAATCCATTATCTTTTGAAGGTGAATTTAAATTTAGGTTGTGTTGCCAAACACTCCATGTTAGATCTGTTTAAAAGGTGTTACTCTGGGGCTGAAGAAATGGCTCAGTAGCTCTGCTCCTGCAGGAGGACCTGGGTTAAATTCCCAGCTTCCACATGGAGCCCCACAATTGTCTGTAACTCCAGTTCCAGGGGATCTAACTCTCTTCTGACCTCGAGGGCACTAGGCACACAAGTGATGCACACGTTTGCAGGAAAGCCACATTCATACTCACACAATAAAATAAATAAATCTTTTAAAAGGTGGTTTTGAAAATTCTTCAGATGGTTTGACTCGAAGAGGAGACAAGTTGAGTTAAGGAAAGTGGTCTTTTTGGGAGGCTTGCAACATTTTCTAAGTAAATGCCCAAATGCATGCTGTATGCTTATACAGAAACCCTCTAAGGGACCTTCCCACAGGAATTCCTTCAAAAGACAGTGTTGCATTGACCACATTAAAATTCAGTATTTAAGTTCAAAGAAGCTGATGTCATTTATAGGGATCAAAACATCACCTAATAGGTTAAAAGTAATGTTATCACACATAGTCAGCTGAAAGAGTGGTGTGTGGATGGCATTTCTTGCATATCTGTCTTGTATTCCAGATGATTTTATTGTGTTTTGCCTCTGTTGTCTGAGGTTTCTGTCCTGCCTGGTTCCCGCAGTCATTAAGTCCCAAAGAAATCACACAGAGGTCTATATTAGTTATAAACTGATTGGCCTAGTAGCTCGGACTTCTTATTAACTCTAATAACTTACATTAGCCCATTATTCTTGTCTATGTTAGCCACATGGCTTTGTACCTTATACAGCAAGGCAGTCACATCTTGCGTCTTCTGTGTCTGGATCATGACTATGGACTGTGTCTTCTTTCCAGAATTCTCCTGTTCTCATTGCCCCACCTCTACTTCCTGCCTGGTTGCCTGCCTATGCTTCCTGCCTGGCTACTGGCCAATCAATGTTAATTTTAAATATAATTGACAGAATACAGACCATTGTCCCACAGCATGCCTTTAGTGATTACTCACAAATATGTGAATTTCTTTTTTTGAAAAAGAAGTTTTTGAACATATATTCATATATATGTTGTTTTGTCTATATGTTTAGTGTTGTAGAATAAAATGATTAAGTATGTGAAGATGTATGACATTTGTCTTACAGAATAATTGTTTAACTATGTAAAGATATGTTACTATTTTACCTTGCCTGCCTAAGGTATCTGATTGGTGTAATATAAATCTGAACAGCTAATAACTAGGCAGAGGGAGGGATAGGAGGGATAGCTCCAAATTAAACATAGCTCTCAACCAGGCCTATAGGGCATAAAGCTTGTCTCTCACAACCCAAGCAGGGTAGAGTTAGCCACCAGCACAAAGCTGAGCAGTGAGTTTAAGGTTTGGCTCACAAAGTCAGAGAATGTTACAGGGGCATAGTAAAACAGGTCCAGACAGAAGAAACCTGTAAATAGTTTTCAGTGTGTTTAAGTGTTTAAGGAAGAAAAAAATGGATACATACAGTCATAAGAAAAATAGTTTAAAAATAATAAAGTCTTTCAAGAGAGAGTAAAGTAATAGAAAGAAAAAAGCCACATAAAAATAGGAAATGCACAGGCAGTCTGAAAGCTGTATGGTTTTGTGTTGACTTCGAATTTTTTTTTTGAATTTTTGAGACAGGGTTTCTCTGTAGCTTTTGGTTCCCATCCTGGAACTAGCTCTTGTAGACTGGGCTGGCCTCGAACTCACAGAGATCCGCCTGCCTCTGCCTCCCGAGTGCTGGGATTAAAGGCGTGTGCCACCACTGCCCAGCCGACTACAAATTTTTTGAATGCTTATGACAGCTGTTGAGAGACATGGAATTGTAAAAGGGACTCCTGAATTAAACTAGCCTTGATACTTTAGAGATGTCTTAACTTTAAAATGAAAGTCAGAAAATGTATTGCATAGGGGGAGAGGTTGTGATTTTATTTCCACAGGAAACGAAAGGTTGTAGATTTCTTCAAGGTTAAAAGAGATCCTGTTTGATCAGAGGAGACATCCTGAAAATCTTGGCTATAGACTTAAAGAAATAAACCAAGTAAAACTATCAGACATGTGATATATATTCTGATCCCTCTGCATGGGAACAATTCTGAGACTGGACAACAAATGTTACAACTAGTTTTCCCAGGACTTGACCATTATCTCAATTTTCTCAGGGTTCCCTGGGATGCTGTCACCCCCAGATAGCAGGAAGTACTTTATGGAACACAATGCCCACATTCCCAACTCTGCAGTATGATTGATTTGTTTTGGTTTTCGGTAATGCTTCCTGTCTACTGCAAAGGGAAGTTTCCTTGAGGAAGAGTGAGGATAACACTTATTAGTGGTAATAAGGACAGTTAGAAGACATCCTTAGAGATTATGCTTATTGTAGGTTCTCCTCTAAGATCCATGACTTCACTAGCCCTGGGTGGTAGTTAGGTTTCCAGTCCCAGGCATGGTCTCCCTCTGGTTGAGTGAGTACTTAGTCTAGTTAGAGAGCTGTGGTTACTGGTAGAGAATGCGTGCCTCTAATACACCCTTAATGAGTATTCTACCATGTTGGTCATTGTTGTGGTTTGTAAACATAGTCAGATGCTGTTAGTTGTTTCTCTCCTTGGAAAGCTTGCATGGCACATTCTGGTTCCATGATATTAGTCCCCAGGAAGATATTCATGTCAGATTCAGTTTGGATCTCCTATGTCCCAGGTCCAAAGTGCATGGTGTCTTCAGTAATAGAGACCTACCTTCTACTTACAGGAGGCAGACAAGGGTAACAGAAAGAACCTGTAATGTTTGGGAGTCCTTCGACAACCCTGACCAACTCAAAAGAAGTCTTCTCATGCCTGCTTTGTTGTTGGGTTCTTTTGTTGTTGTTGTTGTTAGATAATCTAATAACCAAACAATGGTGCATTGTTAGCCCAGATGGAAAAAAAATCATTTAAAGTATATATTTACATATAAACTTATATGTATTATAAGGGTTTTGAGAGATATACCACATAGTCCAGGCTGGCCTTCACCATGTGGCAATCCTTCTGCCTTAGCGTCACAGATGCTGGGATTTGGGTATATACCACTCTGCCTTCTTTTTGTGTCATTTGAAATATACTCCTTACTAAACAGGCATGAGGACCAGAGGAAAGTCCCTATGACTTATTAATGTTTTCATGAATGCCCTCTTTCACGCAAGTGGATGAGTCCAGCCTTTCACGGGGGCACAAAGTTGAACAGCTGTGGTTAAAATCGAATGAGGAATAAGGAATGGAATAAGGGCTTGAGAAAGGTGCATGCTTATTTCTCCGTGCTTGTGGACCTCTTAAGGGGGTTGGTGTAAAGCCCTCTGTATATGCTGCTGGATTAGCCAATCTACTCCCCTAGAGCACATCAGCTTACATGCACAGGCAGCTCTCATCTGCCCAGGCCAGAGAATGAGGGCTGTATGAGGTTCATTTTGTAGGAGGGTTTCTCTTCACAAATCAGAAATTCCACCATACACATTCCTATCCCCCTTCATAACTGGCCAGGGGAAGCATTGGGATGAGCTATTACATAAAGGCCACTATTGTCTTCACAATGTCTGTGTGATGATGCCCCGGATCAGAATTCTAAAATAGTTTGGTTGATCTTGTATCATAAAACATGGTTCAGAAAACCAAAGATTTAATCTTATTTATAGAAAGATGGTTGACTGGGAGGGGTTGGCATGGGGAGAGCAGCTTGGGACCATCATGAATCATTCTAAAAGTGCCAGGCAAGTGAAGGCATCTTCTGGAATTCACTCTGACTGACGCTGAATTCTTCTACTAAGCAAATACGTGATGAGTTGATAAAAAAAAAAAAAAGAGGAAAGAGATGAAGGTCCTGGACACCGACGACAGATAGAATACAGAAAATCAAAAGCGCACTTTCTATCTGACTCAAAATAAAGGTACCCTTAAACTTGTAAAAGACAACATTTTTATTTGAATGATATGACAGAGCTGTCACCGGAGTGCTACCTGCTATAAAGAAAGCACAAGAATTATCACCTTTATTAGAGCAGTGGCACCAGGCTTCAGCCATACATTTCTAACTTCTGTCCCTCTGCAGAGACAATTTTCTTTTCTTAAATAAACTGTCATGCTCCTGTTAATATATTGTTGACTCTCTCAAGCCCTGAGAATACTGCTGATATAAACCATGTATATGTTAGATTGGTAATAGTATCTTTAGTGTAACTGACGAGAACAAATGTGTTTCCCTCATGGCTGTGCTAATGTGATAAAGGAAAATTGGCTGTTCATCAGTTTTTGGGCTGGGTAAAGACAGTAGAGATGGAACCACGTTCTTTTTTTATGCATTAATACCACCGGGAACTTTTCGCGAGTTATATTTCATGTAGCCTGCATGTTGTGCGAAGGCGCTGTAAAACATGAGATAATGCTACAAATAACAAACTGGAAGAGCCTGTATCTTTCATAATGATAACAGTCAAACACCAAATAATAGTAGCAGGCAGAGAAAAATGGGATGCAAGGGAAATAAAAAAAAAAGGTGCGTTCCTACTATTCAGTAGAGAGAAATAGACACGGGCTCATGAGGAACTGGGTATGACTTTAGGTCAATTTCAGCTTTGTTTGAAATGGAGTCTCGTACAACCTCAGGTCAGTATATTTCAGAGAGACCTCATTAAAATTAAATTGGCTAGAAGGAAGAGTATCAATGTTGCGTAACTTTTTTTTTTTTTTTTTTTAAGAAATACATATTACCAAGCACTTGTGGCATTGACCTCTAGGTTCTTGAGTTTGCTTTTTGAGTAGGAGATTCTGGGAAAAGATTCCTAAAGCAATAATTCACATAATAGTGTAAAGGCTTTGCTTTACTTCATTTTTTTCAAATCCCTTTCAGTAGAGATATGGTTGAAATAGTTTGGGAAGGAAAACTGGTTGGGGAGGTGGAGTTTTAGGGGAGGGAATAAGGTGGCCTTGATCAAAATACATTATCTGCATGTATGAAAATCTTTAACACTAAGAAATAAATAGATAATGCATATGTACACAGCGATTCGCAGTCAGTTTTAGACCCATGGCAGACTCATGGCAATGTGAACCCGGTAAAGACCCTGTCCCTGTGCCCTGATCTCACATGTGTGTTGGACATGGCATTTTTTACTGCTGAAGTCCTACACCAGACTAGTGTATATGGTTTATCAATGAACCTACAGTGGTCCTAACTCTAACTTCGTTATCTTTCGAACTTCATGCTGGAATAACATTCCCACGGTTACACTTCATTAAAGTGTTAATGTCAACCTTTTAATTGTCTAATAGTAAGTGCCCATCTTCTTCCCCCCTCTGTCAGCCTGTCTCTTCTCTCAGTCCTTTCTCTTTCCATGGGAGTTGGTTTAATGGTTTGCATGCCTTTTGCAGTCAGAAGCACTACAACAGAAAGACTATGTGTAGGTATTATCATTGGTGGCTGAATAGCTGCTTGTTTATTCTGAATTAGTGTGTAACCATCAAAGACTGTATATAACCACAGCCTATGAGGTGTTGACTGCAGAATGATGACTGATGGATGGGTGATTAAGATATCACTAGACCTGGATGGAGGGGGGAGGACCTTGGACTTTCCACAGGGCAGGGAACCCTGACTGCTCTTTGGACTGGAGAGGGAGGGGGAGAGGAGTGGGGGGAGGGGGAGAAGGGTGGGAGGAGGGGGAGGGAAATGGGAGGCTGGGAGGAGGCGGAAACTTTTTTTTTCTCAATAACAAATTTAAAAAAAAAGAAAAAATCAATCAAACTCTAAAGGATATGCTAAATAAATAGAAAGGGATGATAAAGACCCCTAGAAATAAAAAAAGATATCACATCATACAATAATTTTATGATTCTATGCCCCACTAGTCATATCTGGCTGATCACTTGACTTTGGGGTCCATGTCCACTGGCACTCAGTCAGGGTATATTGTCAATGGCTCCTTTGCTAGAGCTATGTCAAAGCTGAGGGTGTAGCGGACTATTTAGCCTCCACACCAAATGCTTTAAGTTGCAATATTCTCCAGGTATGGATTGGAAAAGTTGACTCTCCTGGGACGTAGATAACTGTTAGATTGTTTGGCTGATCAGAATAGAATGTGACTGGCAAATTTTTATGTAATTTTATAATGGGAAAGTGTATTCAAAAATGATCAGCTGGACTCCTGTACCCAAAGAAATGAGTGTTTATTTTTTTTTATTTTTTATTTTTTTTAGAAATGAGTGTTTATGGTAAGCATTTTGCCCTAGTAATGTGGGTGATATTCACACACACACACACACACACACACACACACACACACACACACACACATATATTTGGCATATTTGGGTTCAAATATCATTCTCCCTTTTAATTAATTTATTTTCAAGTATGACCACAATGGCATTAGCATTTAAAAACATATTCCAGGGTATCCATGGGGTTTGCATGGTGCTGTCCCATGAATACCCTGGTATATATTATCATAGCATAAAAATTTTGCTGTATAGTTTCATATCTGGCTTGTAACATGCAGAGATAATATTGTTTTGCTATGAAAATGCTTCCAATATTTCCACTTGCAGGAATCTAAGAAACAGTAAAATGATTTGAAAAAAAAAAACGAAAAGGCTAATGACATGCTGTTAGTACCATGTAAAAGTTTACGCACTTGAAGATGGTGATAATTCTTACAGGTACATCACACTGAAATCAGCTTCTTTGTGAATGGTTTGGATGAGAACAATACAGCATTTGACACAAGAACTCTGCGTGGTTCAATTACAGACTCTGCCTCCAGCGCAGTACAAATAGGACAGAACTTAAATGGTAAGATTTTGTCTTTAGAATTCTATTATTTCTGGCCAATTATAGGTCCTGGCTTTAACTAGTAAACAAGTCTTCATGATATATTTAGATGTATTCAATTCGCAGGGACACTATAATAAATATCCATCAATGCATCATCATTTAGGAGAATGGAAATTTAGCCTTTGATGCCAGCTGCCTGGGATCAGAGCTTCAGCACTGGTTCCTTCCGGGGGACAGCTATTCCACACTTCTCTCCTGGTTGCAGCTGTCACACCTGCCCAGTCTCTTCTTGCCACCACACCGTTCCACTTTGCCTTTAGCTGGTCTCCTCTGTGTGGTTTTCATTTATTTCACTGGAAGTATAGTTGTCATCAGATTTAGATCCATCTCACTCAGGGTACGCTCCATATCAAGATCCTGAATTCCACCCGCAAAGATATTTCTTCTAGGAAGGCCACAGCTAAAGACTCCACATGAACATATGTATTGGGGGAGACTTTAAAATGAAAGTTTTTTCTACTCTTACCTCTTTGCAAAACAAGATCCAGTTGTATGGTTCAGTCAGGAAGTCACTCACCTGGTACACAGTACAGGGATCTGAGGATCGATACCACACACCACATTAAGGAAATAATCTATGCTTGGTGTCCCGAGTCTGAATTCCCAACCCAGAATAACAGCTAGGTAAATAAAACTTACTGGCCAACTTGTCTGGCTGACTCAATGGACTGGATACAGGAGCAATAAGAGACCCCGCCTCAAAAAGTAAGGTGGAGAGTTAGGAGGAAGACACCAGATGTTAAACTTCAGCTTTCGCCTGCAGGCGTGCATAGTGTATCTCCATTCACCAGATCTATATTCACATGCAATAAAAGAACAACGTATAATATTTATTTTGTTTTTGACTCACTGAATTTTAATAAGGTTGTTGCTAAATGAGAGCCATAACACATTTTCTAGAAACCGAGGCATAGGAACAACATTGGCTCTGTGCTATTTCTATTTCCCACATTTATTGAAAAATATAGATTAAATGATGGCTCACAGTATAAAGTGAGAAGAGTAAAAACCCAAATGAAATTGGTCTTGAGATACCCAACGCTGTTTCCCTCAAAACACTTGAACTTTACATTGGAGAAGTATGTAACTCAGGCTTATTATTAAGAAATCCAAATGACAGGGAATTCTGTAAAGTAGGAAGTTTGTTACACACTTCCATCCCCAGAGACATTAATTGAACTTTTCATACTTTCCTAGATTTTTTTTAATCCACACTGAGGTTTATGGTTACAAATATAATTCTTTCCCCAAAGGGAAATTCTAACACATATGCTTTCACTACACCCTCTAAAAATAGATCCATCCCCTCCAAATGTTTAAGACCCAAACTTTCTGTCAATATCCTTTTCCATTGCATCAGGCTGCTTCATTTACAGGGTCTATGTCGCATGCAGCTTTATAACTGCAACACACTTCTTAAACAAGAAAATATGTAATAAGATTTCATATAATTTCAAATGTTTCCAAATTATCAGAAAGCCATTTGATGGAAAACAATATATTAGTACATATATATCAATATCCAGATTTTCATCTGACATATGTATATACAAATTCATATGCATATATTGTATATGCATGTATATATTTGAATAATTATCTGATTATATAGTTCCTTGATAATCTCTACTCTAGTGCTAATCTCCCTAGAGGCAAACTGAATCTCAGCAGTTACTGAGCAGGTAAAGCTGCTAATACCTCATGGTTATACCAACTTTAAGATGCTGTTGTTGCTGCTGCTGCCTCTGCTGGTGATGGTGGTATCTTACAATGTCTTTATAAGGCTCAATGAGGCAATGTTATATAAAGTATTAGTATTATCGATTCTCAAGCATCCTGCATACAGCAGCTGCCTAGTACAAGTTCTTAATTGTCAAATGAGTAAATACAATTCAAAGCACCACGTATAGCATATACTAAATTATTTTAGTAAATAAAGCTATCGTTAATGTTGCTACAATTATTTTCTCAGATAAATCCTTGGAAGTTGAAGGGCTGGGTTGAAGTATATGGCTGTTTTATATTTTAATGCGCAGCATAAAGGTGGCTCTAATGCATAGCAACAGAAAGGTGTGAATACCTTACTAAAAGGGTATTGTTGCCTTAAACACTTGTGTGTGTACATGTACATTTGTGTATGTGTGTGTGTGTGTGTTTCATACTCCTAAGGATTCTAAGTTAAAAAACACTGGTGGGTGTTGATACAGAGTGTGTCAGTCTTTGCAGAGGTTGACTCCTTGACTGTTTTCATTTCTTTTGTAGACTCCTTATTTATGTTATGTATCCAAACTTATACATATTTACTTGTAAAATTCA
This sequence comes from Microtus ochrogaster, assembly GCF_000317375.1. Lineage (NCBI taxonomy): Eukaryota > Metazoa > Chordata > Mammalia > Rodentia > Cricetidae > Microtus > Microtus ochrogaster. The sequence continues at coordinate 74,452,405 of NC_022013.1, forward strand.
TTAATATGCCTAAGGATATTATGCTGGATGTTTTCTCTGGTTTTTAGACAGCCTGCCAACTTGTTTTAAGCATGAAACTATCCCTTGAATATTCTTATTCATGTCAAAACATGTATACAAGATAGAATATAAGTATTAGGGGTATGACTTGATAATGTGTTGGCTTGAAGATTTATTTTTATTATTTAAAATGTGTGTGTTGGGGGGTGAGTATGTGTCCTTAGTGCGGGTGCTCACAGAGGTCAAAAAAAGGGCATCAGATCGCTAGAAACTGGAGTTAATTAATGGGCGGTTGTGAGAAGTAGGAATTGAATATGGGAATTGAACTTGAGTCCTCTGGAAGAGCCTAACCACTGTAAATCAATGAATCATCTCTCCAGCCCCTACTTGGAGAATTTTCACAACTGTATGCACCTGTGTAGCTCTCATGTGAAAACATATATAGAATATTTCCATTGTCTCAAAGATCACTCCTTGGTACTAGGGTTTTGTGCACTGCATGAATGTCTGTACAGAATAGTTCAGGAGAGATTCCTGCCACTATCAATGGCTGTTCTCTGTTCCTGAAGAATTATGCAAATATGCAGTGAGTGCTCTTAATTTCCCGTCACTCAGGGCTGTCTCTGTCAGATGTACCGTATGTGTGTAGTATCACTGCTAGCTTCAGGAAACACTTCTAAGTAGCTTCTAAATAGTAACACCCAGTATTGAGACACACGTACACCCTCACCAACTCCATTGCCCGGATGCTGCCAAATGGCCTGTGGTGAATTTTCTGATGATTAATGACACTGAGAAGTTCTCATGCACCTTGTTTGCCTGGTAAATATGCTTTTCTAGGAAGCACATACTCAGGATGAATTTTTGGGGCCAATGTTTGATTGGGTACTTTGTCTTTTTCTTATTAATTTGTAGAAAGTCTTTGCTGTTTTGAATGTGAGTCTGATGAATCCATGGCTGTCAGGCATTGTCTTCTAAGATACAGCATATATATATATATATATATATATATATATATACACACACACACACACACACACACTTTTCTTCAAGGGTAAACTCTTGACAAACACTATCACCCCATTTTGGTAAAATATAATTTACAGACCCTTCTTTCATAGTTGACACGTTTTGTATTTTATTAATGTACTTGACTCACTTTGAAGTCTTGAAGACTATATTCTCCTACATTTTATTCTGGAAGCTTTATTATTTTATATCTTTAACTCAGGTCTGTGTTCAAGCCTCCTCTTGTCCCACCTAAACAGTTAAAGTAAAATTCTTTTTAGCCATTTGGTCATCTCTACCACTCCACAATAGCCCCCCTGTAATAAGCAAAAATTCTGCATGTGTTAAGATTGATTGGTTTTCTGAATTCTGTCATCTGTTCCCATGACCCATACACACTTGGCTCAAAATGCTTAGTCTCCGTTTTTATGGTTTGAATTTTTATGCCTTTTTGGGGAAGTTTCCCAACGTTCCTTTTCTGTCATGATTGTATTGCCGTTCATTTAAACATCAACAGTTGCTTTTCAGTTTTTGCTTAAACTTCACTGAAATCAAAATCACTAAGTGGGGGCTGGAGATATGGCTCATGATTAAGAGTGCTTCCTGATTTTCCATAGGATGTGGATTCATTCCCACACCCACAAAAGATGATTCACTGCCACCTGTCTGCAGCTTCAGGAGATCCTATAGCCTCCTCTGCCTTCTATAGGCACCCACACACATGGGACTTACACCCACACACACATGTGGCTTACACACACATGTGACTTACACCCACACATGTATGATTTACACACATACACATGCACACATAAAGAAAAATAAAAGTAAAGCCTTAAATCATCATGTCAGTTCAGAGAGATTGGAGATGAAAATACCATCAAGTACTCTAACCCATGGCAGTCATAATTTCTTCATCTCAGCAAAGGTTTGTTTTCCTTAGAGAAATTTTTTTATTTATTAAGCTTATTTCCACTTGTGTATTTGAATTTATTTGTAGTTGCTATTTTAAAAGAAAAGCTTTAGGTTTATAGAAAAGCCACACTGAACGTATGGAGTTCCCGTTTACTCTGCCTCCCTTATTTATATGCCGGTTACCATCTCCACTGCACTGTTTTTGATTTTAAAATTTTTATCTGCTTTTGTGGTCTGATTCCAAACACTTTAAAAACAATGACTAAATTTCTGAGGTTTTGTTTTCAACAATCAAGAATGAGTCCAAAACAGTTTTATTCCATTGATCAAAAAATTTAGTCTTCTTCAGTTTCTGATTTTTAATGTATTGTGTTTAATTGATGATATATGAAACTTTTAGATGAACTATACGAGATCATATAGATTTAGATTATATTGCTTATGATATATTGAAAGAGTGATAGATGGCAACCAGAGTTTGGTGTGGCAGGGCAGGACATAGTCCACACATTAAAGTAGAAAGAGCCCATGTTTGCTGTGAGAGTAGGCTATGCAACTGTGTTTGGGGCTAGCATCGGCTATGGTGTGGGGCTGCGAAATCTTCCCTAAGCTGTTCCTGACAAATCCAGTAATTTCAATTATTAGCATCTTTGATTATGTATTGTGTTCCTGTGAAACAATGAGTTGGATTGATGAAAATGGTTATTATAGAGAAAATAGTAAGTCTCATTAGTGCTAACTGCTTGTACGTGACAGGGTCCATCCACAGGAGCATGAGAAAACTACTGGAGGCCTCCCTCCACCCAAAGAAATGTGACCTCCCATCCCTCAACAGCAACTGTCATTGAGTCCTCAGTTAGGGGTGAGGCGTCATGGAGCTCTCTATTGTCTGCTGGAAATGTTCCCTCTCGTAGTTCCTTTAGGAGTCTCCTGTGGGTGACCACATCCTCTGAGAGCATGTTTGGAGTAGCCATGCTGTGTCCAGAGGCAGCCTGTATAGCATGCCCTCATTACCTGCCTCTCACGTTCCTTCTGCCTTCTCTTCCAAGATGCTCTGTAAGCACTTGGGGAGGAAGTATTGATAACAGTGAGCAGTCATAATGGCTCATTCTTCACATTTTTGAGCAGTTAGGAGTCTGCATTAACTATTACTTTCTGGAAGCTTCTATAACCACGACTGAAAGCAGCCCTAATCTATGATATAAACAAAAACATTTAGGAAGAACGTTGACAACAAGGTGTGTCAGCAAGACATCAATAGATTCTCTACCAAAGAGAGCCATGCCTTCCTTAGCCAGGGATCTGATAAGATCAGGCATGAGTTCCCTTCTGTGGAACAGGCTCAAATCTAATCAAGAGGGCAGCTTGTTATCCCTGTGAAGTTAGGAGAAAGGTGTGAAGTGTGTTGGGTGGGGTAGAGGAGAGCTGGGGGGAGCGGCTGGACAGTGGAGATACATACACAAATAAAAAGAATATCACTGCAGTTTGTAAATAGTCTTAGATCAAGCTAAACTAATGAAAAAGTAAATCAAGGAGTTTGTGTTTTTAGAAACTTGGCTTCAATAATTAGCTTATTGAAAAAAGGCTCAGTATTCTACACACACAAAGTTTTAATAACACATTTAAGTCTTGTGAGCCTTATTTAGGTATTTAACCATCAGTAATGTTTCTAAGTCTTTCCTCAGTAAGCGCTGCTAAGAGTGTTTGTTAGCACTGTAAATTTGTCTGTTTTGCACGGCGGGGCTAAAATGCCTTGACTCTGTTCTACTCCAGTGCACTAAATGCTGAGTTGAAGCTTCAAAAGGCCATTGTAATCTGAAAATGATATTTATTTTTAGACTCTGTGAAAAGGATTTTCCACCTATGATTATAACACAAGAAATGGAAAATGATTTCTCACAAATATCTATTTTTTATTACATTTTACACTCATATTATGGGTATTTAGGAGCTGCGAGAAGGAAAGGATGCTTTTAATTCCTAGCCTTGCTCCATCAGCCCACAGGTATGGCGGCACCTACTGTATCTCTTCTCTAATTAGAGGTGGCGTGTAGGCCGGCTCATTACTCCTGCCTAATGAGCCAGGCTCCCTGCCACCTCTCTAATCAGAAAAGAGATAGGTACAGAATGTTCCTATGGACTTTCTATAAATCACTATATTTCTCTGGCTTGTACCATTTTTAATCAAGAAATTAAGTCACTGTCCACCATAGTTGTGTCCATATTCAAGATGGCTTTGTTTGTTCTGAGGGGGCAGCTGCGCAAAATATCTCCACCATCCAAAGCAGAGGTGCTGTTGACTGTCACACAGCACCAGGCTGACCGTCTCTGCTTTCTAGGGACTGCCTCAGACACAGGCCTGGCCAGTGGGTTCTATAGCATGTGTGGTGAGGCCCATAGCATGTCCAGTGGGGCCTACAGCATGTCAAGTGGGGCCTGTAGCATGTCTGGTAGGCCCTATAGCATGTCCAGTGGGGCCTATAGACTGTCAAGTGGTGCCTCTACCATGTCAGTGGGGCCTACAGTGATTTATTAGTGGTTTATCAGATTCTCAGTTTCCTATTGAGATAAGGAACATCTCACTATGTATTTAAATAGACATTCTTTTTTGTTGTTGTTGTTTATTTTTTGTTTTTTTCGAGACATGGTTTTTCTATAGCTTTTGAGCCTGTTCTGGAACTAGCTCTTGTAGATCAGGTTGTCCTCAAGCTCACAGAGATCCTCCTGCCTCTGCCTCCCAAGTGCTGGGATTAAAGGAGTGCGTCACCACTGCCTGGCTAAGTGGACAATTCTTTGTCCAGAAGATTATTGGCCATTAAGGTATAATTTATCATTTGTTGAGTATGTATAAAAGCAAATGCCAGGAAAGAAAATACTGATGGCCCCAAATGAACCGCAGTGGCTTTTACATCTGTATCTACTGCCTTGGGTGCTTCTGAGTGCATCTGAACATTCTGGACTTGAGGTTGAGTGCAGCTTAACCTTTTCATAGTTTTATGATTTTAACCTCAGCTAAGGCAGGAAATCCCCTTTCTTTTATTTATCCTATGTTTATGCTAATTTTGAAAAAGCTTTGAGAATTACATTAAAAAATGAAGGGGAAAGTATATGAGTTCCTGAGTGAATGAAGACAGGTAAATGGTGTGGAAAAGATAGGAGCATGAGACAGCTCGGCTGATGAACTGCTTGCTGTGCAAAGCCCGAGGACCTGCGTGATAATCAGAATCCAAATCAAAGAGGCCAGCAGTGCAGGGTGTGCTTTTAACTCCAGCTTTGGTAAGAGAGTCAGGAAGACAGGATCGCCATAGACTATTGACCAGCCCTGGGTCATGGAGATACCACAAACAAACCAACAAAAAGTTCAAGATGGTCAGAGATTGAGGAATGACACCGGGGCCATTCCTTGGCATCCAAATGAATGTACTTATATGAACAAACAAGCGTGTATTCACACATGCAAAAAGAAAAAAAGATACATAGGCATATAGGAGGTCCAAGTTAAACTCAAAATTGGTTGCAGTTCATCCCATGAGAGTTGTCAAACTAGACTTTCAGAACAAATAGTTATAAAGTAAGAAGATATGAAGTATATGACTCAGGGCCATGCTTCATAAGAACTACTGATTAAGATTCAATGGAGAATGTGTAGTCATGAGCTGGTAGAGTAAGTCAAGGCAAATATTTTATAATCTTGTAATTTGAGACCCACTGGCGTGATTATATGTCAACAAACATGAAAGTATTGAGATATCTGACTAATTAACTAGGAATTTAAAATTTATTCAATGTTTATCATTTTGCTGTTTGTCAAAGAATGAAAGGGGAAAAATCGAGATTATACTATTGTGTGAAAGAATTGGGTAACTTGGCAAACTACCAAAAGTCAAACTGTGGATACTACTTAATCAGAAAAATATCATTTTGGGGGGCATTAAGAATTTAATTAGACAATAGTTTGAATCTGTTCTCAAAATGTTCACTGTAGAGTTCATCAAGCAGAGTTGGACTAGCTATAGCATTCAAACGGAAGTTGATTAAACAAATACCACCTGTCTTATAGTGGAAAAGTGAAGAGAAGCATGAGGAAAGAAACATATTCTGTGTATCATCATGCAAGGGCTTCATGTCATGCAAGAGCTGTGAGTTTTGTCCCTCGAGAGAGGCAGGCGTGTATGGAATAACCTCTAGCCCACACATCACTGAATCACAGATATTTAAATGTCTAGATAGACGTTTGCCAGAGTATATTCAAAAGCTAACAGTGTTCCTCTCTGAGTAGAATTTAAGTGACCAACACTCACATTACTTAATTGGGCTGGTGACAATTATTGTCAGTAAACTCTACTGTACATATTAAAAGTGTTTTACAATACTGGGTGGGAATGAGAAATATAAGCACTTCATGGAGTATGTTCTATAAAATGTAACCGGATTTTGGTTCTTAGAGACCTGATTTTCATTCATCGTATAGGACGTGGTCTTGGGACTTTCACATATTAACATTTCATGGAGGGCATGTGGTGTTTGGAAAACAGTGCTGCTCCCCTATAACAAATTATGATTTCTTAAATAATTAATTATGAAGTATGAGGTCTAGAATCAGACAGACTGGGGTTGACCCCCATCCCTGGCTCTCGAATACTGAGAAGGAGGAGGCTGAGCATTGTCCTGGAGTTAGATAGTTCTCGGCTCCATGACAAGTGTGAACCAGAAAGCAGAGGGGAAGGGGAAGAGGAGGGAAAGAAGGATGGGAAGCAACTAAAGGGAGGGGGGGCAGACAGAGAGACAGAGAAGAGATACAGCAACAGAGAGCGACTATGGCAGGATGTAACACCAGAAAAGGAATTCTAAAGGATGGCCTTTATAAAGATAGGTGAGTTCCAAGAAAGCAGAGGAAAAACAACCAAATAGAACTAAGAAAATAGGTTAATGAACACGATCAATGAGATGGAATCTGAAGAAAACCACAAGAATCATTAAAGTTTAGTCAGTAAAATTTTAACAAACCTTGAGTAAAAAGCCTTAGGTCAGGTTTTGGGCTTGAAGATTGTAAGGTTGATGATCTGGAATGCTGGGATGCATTAGGGAGGAACAGATCTTCAGAGGTGGGGGCGGGGGTTGAATATGATCAAAATACCTTATATCAAATTCTGAAAGAATTGCCAAACCTTAACAGTCTCCAATTCAAACTCTACCATATACAATCCTCATATTTTTCTTTTCCTTTGAGGTGTGTGTGTGTGTGTGTGTGTGTGTGTGTGTGTGTGTGTGTGTGTGGTGTACACGTACATGAGCACAAAGTCATGCATATACACCTGTATGTGTGAATGTCAAGGTTGGAGGGCATCCTCATTGTCATTTCTCAACTGCTGCGGTCCTGTAGTTTTGAGATAGGGACCCGGGACTCGTAGATTGGAAGGTGCTGGCTGACTATCAAACCCAAGAGATCTACCTCTCTCTGCCTCCTCGGCAGATCAGTAGGCCTGGGGGTTTTGTTTGTTTGTTTGCTTTTTGCTGTTTTGTTTGGTTGGTCTTTGTTTTTTTCCAGATAACATTTCTCTGTGTAGCCCTGGCTGTCCTGGAATTCACTCTGCAGACCAGGCTGGCCTGGAATTCACAGAAATCCACCTGCCTCTGGCTGCTGAGTGCTGGGATTAAAGGCATGTGTCATCCCAACCTGGTTTGCCATGCCTAGTGTTTTTATGGTCATGGGGATCAAACACAGGTTCCCCTATTTGTCTGACACTTTGTAGACTGAGCCATCTCCCTAGCTCCTGGATTTGTTTTCAATGAGCTTCCTTTAGGGACCCAGTTACCAGGAAAATGGGAGGATACATGGGTCTGGCTTGCAGGGAAAAGGAAATATAGGAACTTAGGCTTCCTAAAGCAGTAAGCTTTCATGTGACCTTCCAAGATGGCTTCCCATCACGGCACTATACTTATGCCTTTTATGTTAGGAACACAGAACTCTCTTGACGTGGTAGAAGTCTGCGCAGCCCTGAGGTTAGACTGAATCAGACCGCCTTGCTGTTGCCTGTCTGATTTCCTCAATTTTCCTGACTGCATCTCCTGTCTCTTGTCCCTGCCAACCCCTCTCACCTGGTGGGATGGCTAAGTCATGTCTCCTTCTTGACTGATGTGTTTTTTCCTTGACTCTTTTTTCTAATAGCAGCGTCTCTGGTATTGTCCAAGTTTCAGTCCATGACTTCAATTTTCCAGTCGCAGCTAAGAAGCAATTTTCTGTCTGGGTTCAAGTCTAGCTGTGTAACACCTGGAAGTACTGGCTGCCTCTGCTCTGCCATCTTGGCCCTCCCTGAGCCAGCCACCCCTTCATGTATATGCGTCTTGTTTCAGAAATTCTTTCATATCCTGGCATAATAAGTATCAGCTGTTGTGTTTTTCCCATGAAGTTAATTTCTGTGCTGTGTGTGCGATAGATTGAATTTGAAGTGATTTTATTGGAGCGTATTTGTCCCTTTGATTTTTGTTGAATATCCATGAATTTCTTCCTGATTGTAAAGTCACCTTGATCTGCCACTCTGGTTTTATGACTGTGTACTTTCTGTTTCTTTCAGAGGTCAAATTAATCAACTTCTTGTCAACAAGGGGTACATTTGATTGTGTGTTGATGTCTCAGAGTGTGTTCTTGTTCTGATCTTTCTTCCCAGCCTTCAAACAATAATTATTAGATATTGTTTCCCCAAATGCATTACAGGATCCCATTTCATGACAATTATCTAATGAGAATTTCATTAGATTTTAATTAAAATTATACTGACATATATGAAGGACTTATATTGCTATTATCTTGAATATCTGCTTCTTTCATCATGGTACATGGTTCTATTTGAATTTCTGTTTCTTTTTTTTTTTTTTTTTTTGGTTTTTTGAGACAGGGTTTCTCTGTAGCTTTGGTGCCTGTCCCGGAACTAGCTCTTGTAGATCAGGCTGGCCTCGAACTCCCAGAGATCCGCCTGCCTCTGCCTCCCGAGTGCTGGGATTAAAGGCATGCGCCACCACCGCCCGGCTATGAATTTCTGTTTCTTAAAAGACTTATTTTTATGTTTAATTCTTTCTCTGTGTGTGTGTGTGTGTGAGTGTGTGTATCTATTTGTATCTGGTGCCTCTGCATGTGTTTCTGTGTGTGCCTGCACATGTGGATATACTGCCTTTGGAAGAAAGAGTTGGAGCTGGAGTTATAGGCTATTGGAGTCACCCAACATGGATGCTGGGGTCAGACCTGGGCTTCTTGTAAAATCGGTCCATGCTCTTAACCTCTGAGCCACTAACTGCTCCCTACCCCCAGTTAGGTATTCTTTGGTGTGCTTTGGTTAAGTGGCTACATAAAAGCTATGTTTTGTTTATCCATACATGCCTTAATGCCTTAATATTTTAGTGCTTTTGTAAATAGCATCTTTACTGGCACTCTTCTTGGTTTTTGTTTATATTAAGATATGGGTTTTTGTATATCATTCTTATTGCCATTATTATTTTATAGCTTTAATTAATTCTAATATTTTGATTCTAAAGTTATTTGGATTTTCTATTTAGAATACTGTGTAATTTACAAATAATACATTTGCTACATTTTATTTCCCTTATCTTTTAACTTTTTATGATTGTAGACTATAGATTTTTAAATTTAAATATTTTAGAAAAGGTCTCATTCTGTAACCAAGGCTGACCTAGAATTTATTGTGCAAGCCAGGGGGACATAAATGCATAACAATATTCCTGCCTCTACCTCCCCAGTTCCAGGGTCATACTGTGAGCCATCACACCCAGCTGAGGCATCATGTGGCAATACTGACAAGTGTCAGTTGAGCAGGTATCTTCAGTCTGCTGTTTGCGTAATGGAAAGTCTTCAAATTTCCCCCTAAAATAAAACCATCTTGGTGTCTCCTTAAGGATTTTGTGTTTGTTGCTAGTTTCTTAGGCTTTTGCATTTATATATGAAACTTCAAAGGAAAATGATCTAATGTGTTAATGTCTGATATTTTGTTTATGGTTACATTGAGAACTGGTCACATTGAGATTTGGTCTGTAGTTTCTCTGTTTTAATAGAAACAGTTTATGTATTTAAGAGCATTCCTAGATCTAACTTATGACCTATTTGACCAAGGGAATTACCTTTGTAAGGAATTGTTTCTTCATCTACAGACTGAGAGTAACAACAATGTCTTACGAGAGTATACCAGGAGGATTAAAATTATTGCTGTCATTAATATCAATGCATAGTAAAAATAATAACATTAATAAAATGCTTAGCATTAATGAACGATCTAGTATGGGTTCTAAGATCATTGATGGGCACCCATTTATTCTGCTATTTCTCCTTTTTCTTTCTTGATACTGGGTAGACATTTCATGTCCATGCGGCACCTAAGCTGCTCAAAATGCCACCTTGTTTCAAAGTAAATCTTTAATCCATGAGAATTTCCCCAGGAAATCTTTAGTCCATGAGAATTTTCCCAGGAAATCTTTAGTCCATGAGAATTTCCCTAGAAAATCTGCCATGGAAATATTACCTAATGTTGCAACTATATTTCTCCTTCTATGGTTGGTTGTTCTTTTGTAGTTACAACTAAGATATCCTTACCTACGTGAAGGCTGAATGATTTCCCTATGACTTGTTCTGGATTGTAGCTTAAAAATTAGCATTATTACCGTCATCCAGCAGTACTTATGAATGAGGTGGATGATGGAGGTTAAGGTGCTTTAATATTTGAAATACAATTTAACAGTTCCAGGACCATTCAAAAGATTATTATGCTTCCATTTAATTATCTTTGCTACTTTGTAAAAATGCAGTTCATCTTGCTTAATTTCCAGGTCTCTCTTACACTATGTAGATAATATACTTCATTTTCCACACATTGATTTCTCATACCAATTAGATCTCTTATTTGTTCTAATATATTTAAATGTAGTTTTTAGAATTTTTTTTATATACAGAGAATACTTTTTACTTTTCCACTATAGAAGCATTTTCCCTTACTTAGTTACTCAGATTAATAACCTCCACAAATGTAGATGGACATAGCTAAAAAAATAAATACCACAAGCTTGCTGTTACCATAAAGAGAGAAGATTTATCCCTTCACCATTAATTATTATGCGAACTGCTGAAATTTTGGAAGTGATGAATGACCTGGAAAACATTGTCTCCTTTTAAAGTGCTTGATTTTGGTTTTAAAATCTTGAATTAGTGTTGTAGTTCAGCAATAATTCCATGGAATTGATCATGACACATATCCATTGTTGGATTAATTTCATCTGCGACTTTGTTTTCATCTACAGAACCAACTTTTCAACCTTAAAATATGTCCATATTTTTTCATATTGTATGATCAGCTTTATCAGACAAATTGCACATTAGAATCTTTACATTTTCTCTTCTACAGAGCCTGTAATTTCTTGTGATATCTTTTCTGATTTGGGCAATATGGCTACACTGGCTTCACAAAATGAATTTGGAGAGTGTTTCTGTTAAATATTTTGGAGTAAATTGCAGTGTTCAGTATAATTTTCCAAGGGAGGCTTGAGTCTCAAGGTTTTCTTTGTGAGAATTTTAACTGTACTCTTGTCTCTTTCCCGCATCTACTCATATTATCTACCCTTCTTAACTTGGGTTTAGCAGTTGATGTCTTTCTAGGAATCTGTCAATTTATCATGGGTATCTAGTTTCAATCATAGATTTATTTATAGGTTTTACAATTCCACAACTCTGATGTCGTTAGTAATATCTCATTTTTCTTTTCTGACTTTCATAATTTGAGTCTTTTCTTTTGTTCAATGTGCAATTGTCAAACTTAGGATATTTCAAAGACCCCTTGGCATGTATCAGATCTTTAAAGGCTACCTGTGAGCATACTGTTTTCTAGATTATCTATATGGTTCTGGGTTTACACACTGTCAAAGCTGCCTAGGCACTGCAAGCATAAGCAGTTTATGCCACCATCCTCTGAAAAGGGCTTCTCCCACTAGGAGGACAAAGTATTCATCCAGACCTCAAAGGAGAGATTCTTTAGGCTCCTGCCAGACACTGAGTTTTGAGTTTTTTGAGAAGACTTCTGGAAGACTCCAATCTCATTCTGATCCTTCCTGTGGCTCCCTAGCTGCTTGCTTTTATGAAATTCTGATTGTAGACTTTTTTGCTCTTGCCTTCAAGACTGTACGTTTTAGGGAAGAGAATAAATGTAGAAAAGGTCAAATTGTGACAAAAGTTAATGTTTTTACAAATATTCATCCATTTAAAAACATAGCCTTTAAATGTCACTCAAAGTCCAGTTAATTTCCCAAATTCTGAAAGCACTGACTTGGCAGCCATTGGGAGTACAGTCTAAGCCCTGCTTTGGGGCAGAGAGAATTTCCATGGTTACTCTGTGTTCTCGTCAGTGTTCTATTGCTATAAAGAGACTCCATGACCATGGAAACTCTTATCAGAAAAAACATGCAATTAGAGCTGGTTTATAGGTTCAGAGGTTTAGTCCATTACCATCATGGATGGAAGCATGGTGGAACACAGGCAGACATTGTGGCAGAGAGGTAGCTGAGAGTTCTATAGATCTGCAGGCAGCAACAGAAGAGAGAGACTATGCAACTGGCTGGGGCTTTTCAAACCTCAAAGCCTACCCCCCAGTGACACACTTCTTCCAACAAGACCATATCTCCTCATCCCTCTCAAGTAGTGCCGTTCCCTGACAACAAAACATTCAAATATATTAACCTATGGGGGTATTTTTATTTAAACCACCACACTACTCCAAGCCTGATGACATCTTGGTGGTTTTATTAATATTCATATCTTGTGGTTCTACTCACAGTCAGTGTCCTGCCAGACTGATAAATAGTATTTCCTGTTTTATTTGCCATTATACATGGAATAAAATTTCCAAATGGCATGGATGCATCTTTAAAATGTCAACTTTTATGTTTTGAGCTGCTTTGCTAATTTTCTGTACCAGCTTTGGTAGCTCTTGTGTATGTTCCCTGGAATTTGTCAAAATAGAAAATTATGCTACCTAAGAAGTAAAGGTAATGTATTGTCTTCTTTAAGACTGGTGTTCTGTGCTCATTATTTAAGACCATTGCAAGCATCTCCGTGTGCAAACATGCCTGCGTAGGGGTGCAGGTGATTCATATCCAGAGGCCCAAGGAGGAATCAAACATTCTGCTCTTCCACTTTGCCTTCCTCCCCTTTGTGGCATGGTCTCTTACTGAACCTTGAACTAGTTTCACAGGCAGCAAGCCCCTGTCTCTGTCCCTTTCAGTGCTGGGTTACTCTATACATATATAGCTTTGTTATATGGGTCCAGACCCCCAGCACTGCTCCCACTGAGTCTTCTCCTCTGTCTTGACTCTGCTTTCACCCTGACCCCTGGGATTATATGCTCCCAGCTTCTGGCTCGCAAGGCAGATCTTTGTTCTGTCTTTATTCTCTCTCTGAACAGCTCTGAGGTCTTTCTTGTAGGAATCATGCCTCTACTCTACCTTCATCAATTTATATAATTTGGACCTATCTTTCCCATATGGATATTTTTTTTTTGGAGAGAGCTCTTTATGGTGTGTTTTCTTCCTACAAATATCTGTTAAAAATTGGCAAGTAGCAAAGGGATTATTAAAGCCTGCTCCTGAGCCGATGTCCTTGAAAGACGGTGTGACCTCCCTTTTCGCAGCTGTACCTCCCCTGCTTGGGATGGATAATACATGTTCACTTTGTGTCTGTGCAAAACTTTCTCTAATTCTTTCACAAAATGCCCTACTATGAATTCTGAGGCAGTGGAGATGACGGTCCTATCACAGACTCCAAAGTGTAAAACTCAAATGATTTTTAAAGGTTATAAAACCCAGCCCTTTTATTTTATAGATGATAAAATGGATTTCATTGTCCCTCTGCAGCAGAACTTGCCTTTAACTGTTATTAAGATATAGGAAGTGGATTCTAATTTATCAGCCTTGCTGGGGAAGCCCCCACTCCTAATACCTTCTCTGACTGGCATCTTTTCCCTCTTGGGCTACTGCAGTATACCCCTCTGGCCTCCCTGCTTCTGAACATGTTCCCCTGAGTTCTAAATCGTGACACTTTTGAATGAACCTGAGATCCTGCCACTCATCTACTCCCAGCCCCCAGACGCCTCTCATTTCATTCAGAATAAAAGCCAGAGCCTTAGAATGGGCTATAAAGCTTTGCACAATTCATAGCTCACCAGTCTCACTGAACCTTCTGAATGCCTCTCCCACCCTGACTCTGAGCCATGAGGCTGGCCCCTTGTAGTTCTTCCGACATGCTAAGCGCATGCTTTAGGAGGCATTCCTTCCTTGGTTGCCCTCCTGGAATATGTTTCTCCTAGATGTCCACACCAATCAACCCCCTCGCCACACACACACACACACACACACACACACACACACACACACACACACACTGGTGCTTCATTTTTAATGAGGTCTCCCTGTGAACACACCACCCCAATAATTAACCCTGTTCTCATTCCTACTTTAAATTTTCTATAGCAATAGCAGTTATTTAAAAAATCAAGGGTGTATTTTT